>NC_140935.1:58142038-58161311 GCF_014529385.1 Adiantum capillus-veneris | reverse complement strand
CCCCTCCTCCCCCCCCCCCCCCCCCCCCCCCCCCCCAAGCCCTTCAATCAAAACCTTCTTGTATAACACTCATTCAAACACATTTTCATCGGTGTCTCCTTTGTGTTTCTATTTTGTCAAGATTTTGAAAAGGGGGGGGGGGGGGGTCCTAGGGGTCACCTCATATGTGAAATATGAAGGTTCCTTCGGGAAAGGGCCCTTCTAATTTCACATACCAGGTGAACCCCCCCCACCCCTTCAATCAAAACCTTCTTGTATAACTCATTCTCATTAGTGTCTCCTTTGTGTTTCTATTTTGTCAAAATTGTGAAAAGGGGGCCGGGGGGGGGGCTCACCAGGTCATGTTTCATTTTGCATACCAGCTGAACCCCCCCCCCCCCCCCCCCCCCCCCCCCCCCCCCCCCCCCCCCCACCAATACTTCATCACATGGGTTTTATATTTGGTTGTGATTTTGCGAGAGGAGGGGGGGGGGGAGGATGGGGTCACTGAGTATGAAAAATATGAAGGGCCAAAGAATGGCTCTTGATATTTCACATACCCGGTGACACTCCCCTTCATTCTCACATTTATGACCAAAGAAAAATAAAAAAGGAGACACCAATGAGAACATGTGAGGATGATGCATTGTATTCAATATAGTTGGAAAACGAGCTTTGGGTGAGAGGGGGGGGGGGGGGGGTCACCCGGTATTGTTTTCAATACCAAGTGAACCTTCATGTTTCCAATACCAAGTGAACCCCCCCCCCCCTTCCCCCCTTTGGCATTTTTTGGGTGTGTCTCCCTCTTTAAAGGTCCAAAAAAGGCAAGGTTGGAGACATTCTTAGGGTTTTTGGACACCCTGGATGCAATGATGTGTCAAAATCAACAAATTATAAGCAATTTAAAAATATTTATGTATTCTTGTGATAACATAGTGGAAGATTCATAGGAGGAGCATGAGGAGGATGTGGATTATGAGGAGTTTGTAGAGTAGAGAAAACTGACAAACCAATGCATGAAGAGAGAGATAGATGAGGAGGAAATTGAGAAAAATAATGAGGAGGATGATGAAGAGGGAGATGGTGAGGAGACAAATACTGAGGCAGATGATGGGGAACCAAATAGGCAGATATAAAGAGAGTCGGATGAGCCTAATAAGACACAACTCTAAAAGAATAGAAGAAGGATAGACAAGGTAGTGGAGAAAGGATAGGAGAAGCAAGATACAAAGGATAAGATGGATACAAAAAAGGAGGAATAAATGAAGGATTGAAAGCCTTCTATGAGGAGCTCTAGGAATCATCAACCACTCTCTACAATTCCTCCTAGAGGAAGAGCCCTATGAATCAGCCACCCCTTGCAAGGAAATCAAAACCACCAAGGAGAAATCTCTTTTGGGCCCCAAAATTTTGTAGAAAATCCAATCACCTTTCTAATACCAAACACCTTTGGAATGCCACACGCTTATGTAAAGCTAGTCATTTCTATAAAGCCAAGATTCACTTATATAAGGTCAATCACCTTTATAAGGCCAACAAGTTATACAAATCTAGCCACTTTTGTAAAAAAAACAATATTTGTCTGACCAAGTTTGGTGAAATGAGTCCTTTATTAAGCTCAACAAAATGAATGGATTTTGCAATTCATTTTTTCCAGTTCTTCTCTAAGTTTGATTTTTTTGGTCTTTTTTTGCAATCTCCTTCAAGCATTAGGAAGAAGATGAAATCTATGAGGGCTTCTTTATTTGCCATGAGATTATGGAGGTGGGTGTGTAAGAGAGGTGGAAGAGTGGTCAAAGGATGCACTTTCCGTGCGAAAAAAGGGGGTGGACAACTTTATGAGTTGCGGTCTTTCATAACTCTTATATATGATCTCTGATTTGAGTGAAGATTATAGATCTACAATCTACACGCTGATCTCTTTTCTAGATATGCTACATGATATGACTTTGCCCGCTAGATTTTAGATTTAATTTTGGGGGGAGTAAAAATTCAAATAAACTAGCCATCTTTCTTGTTTGAATTCAAAAGTTTACCTTTGATTGTTTTCTTGATACTAGAGGTTTGACTCCCTTAAATTGCCAAAAAAAATAGGCCCTCCTAGACCTATTCTCTTCCTAATGCTATATTTAATACCCTATAGCATGTTTATGGCATGTTTGAAGACATATTGAGTGAAGAAGTTGACATGTTCCTTCTTGAGGTATGTTGAGATCTTGAAAGTCACCTCCTTTTCCTCTTCCACCTCTTCCTACTCCTCTTTCTTCTTTGCCCTCTTCTACGCTTCTTTATTTTTCTCCCTCTTCTCCTCCTCTTCATTCTGCTTTCCCTTCTTCAAAGGGCATGAGAAATAGCACTCATCTTTGATCACCCAAGTCCTATTCCCATCCCAATTACATGCAATTGGAGATGTCCATTTATCAACTCTATTTTTAGCCCAATCCCAATTAATTTATAATAGCTTTATGGATTCTTTTAATCTATCTTAAAACCAATAATATAGTGCTCATTTCAAATATCTTGTAATTTTTTGGCAAGGCATAAAAATCCCAATCAATAATGCTAATAAAAAATATCAAATATAATAGATTCAAAACTCCATATTTTGTTCATATTCAAGATACAAAATTCCCAAAATCGTATTTACAAAATCTAAGATCTAGGTGATCATTTACAAGATGACTTAGCTATAAGCAATATAGAGAGGATGAATTCATAATTTTTTAAATCTTTTTGTAGATTTTTACAATATGGAGACGAGGATCTCAAATTCAACATGGTGTCAAAACCAGCACGCCATGTGGCACATTTTTGCATATAACCTTCTTCTCTTTCTTTTTTGCACCTACATCAAACTAGATAAACAACAAGTGAAAGAAAGCATGGATGTATTTGGAAATAAGAAAAGAAAGCAACATTCATATACCTTTCTCCATCTTGTTGAAAGGTAATTGAGGTGGACACTTAAAAGTCTTCCTCTTATAGGCCACATAGAGAGACTTTATCTTTAGGTTAGCAAGATAGTCGTTATTTACCCATATATCAAAAATCCTAGATTGGATTGTCATGGCAAAGCCATCGATTATCAAAATATATGTCCCAATCAAGGGGAGTGAATTTCCCACCCACATAAAGCCACCCATTGTAAAAGAAGCTCATGATATATCATATATTTGCAAGCACTGGAGTGGGATTGGACATTTCATGTGACTCCATTAACTACTTTGGTGCTTCAGTTATCATCCAGAGACTTACAAACTTTGTAATTGCCTAATCACTTGACCGAGAACATCGTTCTTGAAAGTCTGACTTCTATACTTAAAAAGACATTGGCAAATACATTGATTAAAATAAAAGTGTTATTTCTCCCAATTTTTTTGTAGTATTGGGTTTCAAGAACTTCTAGATTTCATTGAAAAGTTTACACTTATAACTCTCACTTGTTGTGTGGCTTGGAAGTGTCCACTCTCCACTTCTGAAATTAGAACATCATTCTAAGCAAGATATCCCATGCATTTCTGTTTGAAAATCTCTTCACAAATGGAGCCAAGAAAGACATCCAAGAAGTCAATCACATAGTCCATTTATTGCCACATCTATGTTGGAAGGATATAAGTTTGTGCGAGCAGTAGGTTTACTACACAAAAATCATATGTGCAAACAAATGAAACGAAAAGAAAAGGGTAACAAAGGAATAAAGAACAAGTGAGAATTGCACTTGTAAAGAAATAAAAATCAAAAGACAATTGCACTTATAGTTTGGTATATGCAAAGAAAGATTGCCCTTCTTTATATCCACATGCAGCTCTTTGTGCATGTACACATGATGCGCCAGTGTAAGGTCTATGACCCCAACCAAAAAAAGAGCATCATTGTATCAATTAATGAATATAATGGAAAAAGTTACTATTTTTAGCAGTTTTCTAAATTCTGTCAGTGCCCTAATGTTTAGAATGTTTTAAAGCTTCGAAATGTGAATTAAAATAATTATTGTGAAAATTTCCAAAAATAGTAAGTTTTTGGTCACCCGATCCGTATAGTTTTGACCGTCTCAAAAAACTGCACCCGTATCGCGAATTTGAAAAAAAATGCATTTTCGGACCCCGAGGGCTACTAAATATGGTAGGTACTCGGGCCAGTACACCTTAGTTAGAGCTTGCTATAGAAATTTTCGGCATCAAAATCTGACCCGTATGATTCGTTTTAGCCTAGAACCAAATTTTCCCAAAATTGTCCTGGGAGGCTCCGAGGGCCCGAGGCTGTGTGGGAACAGGTTCCAGCCCACTCCAGCTCAGCTTTAGCAACTAGGGGGCGCCCTCTTGCCTTGTGGGAGTCTTGGGAGAGTTTCTAAGCTTTCTACTATGTGTGAGAGTCAGTTAACCAAGCCAACTGGACACTTGGTGGGTAGGCAACTGGACTTGCCATGCTTAACTAGAGAGGCTCCCATATGCAAATAGCAACCCAAATCGATTTTCAGCTTGAGAAGGCCTATTTAAAGGTGTGCTCACACACACACACACACACACACACACACACACACATGCTCACACACTCTTCATTATTCTTCAAATACCTCGTCTACTATGCTTAATCCTAGCTATAATTCCCAATAGCTGCTCTCTAAATTTACATAGCTATACTCCATTACATAATCATCATTAAATTATCTAAATTATGCAGCCATTCATCATCCTTAATCAAGGATTAATACATGATTAGGAAAGATTCTCTCTCTAGGCAGCATAGTTAATAAATTGTCAGCCAGTAATAGTGTAGATTTGATGAAATTCATTCTTTTACCACTCAATAGCATTGTAATTAAATTAAACTCAATCTTCTCCCACATTAAGATGTGATTAAGGCTGAAAATTAAACCATCATTAGGCCATTAAGAAGAGAATTTTCTATCACACATGCCTGCGGTAATTCTGCATCTTCAAATTGCTCTAGGAAAGTGATTGAGCTTGCTTACTTCATCTCTCTTGTAAATCAATTAGTAAAATTCTGAATTTCTTAATCATCTAAGCCAAGTGATTAACCTTAGAGCCAGTTCCCATAGGGCAAGTAAAGAATTACCCATAAAATTACTAGGTCTCGAAGGAAAAATCTAACCCTCTTGTATAAGGAGGATTCTTTAATGATTCTAGTGTGCAATTTGGTTTGATGCTCTCGGATATTAGCTCTTTTTCTTTAAGTTTATAATTTAAAGTAGTGAGTATAAAATGGCCCCGGTTAAGAGAACTCGCTTCGGTGGTGCCCACGACCGCGAGGCGGGAATGAGCAATGTAAATGGAAAGGGAAAAGCTCCCATGGACGAACAAGCACCGGCCATCTCACGAGCCATTGACGAAGAAATGGAAGAGGTAGGTCACAATTTTATTCAGTTTTTTAATTAACATTGCACACGTTTAGCTAGGAAAGAACATATCCCCAAACATGTTGGAGAAATCCGACGGAAATCTCGGCATTTGAATTCATTGTACATTTAAGTCTAAGGTAGGAAAGGAATGATTGATGGATATACTATTTGCAATAGGAAAGAATGTCTGCTAGGGAAAATTTAGCTCGGCATGTTCATTCTATTTCCAATGTTGATACTAGTCCAAACCCCCTCTTGATCACAGGGGGAAGAGTTCCCGGTTAAGGGCTCTTGAATCCACGTCTGCTGGTTAAGCGGTGGGAATGTCCATGTTGTGCTTTCTATGCGGTGGACATACCTAGTTGTATGGGCAGCTAGGCGACAACGGGAGGAGTAAACTCTCGTTGGAGGGGGGATGTTGTACCTCCAGAACATTGGAATTTTAATGAATAAGTTTGAGTAGAATTTTGACTAGAATACTATCTTGGTGCCGCTTTGCAATATTGATTGAAGGGCTGTATTAACGAACCTTGTGAATTAGAATCTAATCAAGGAACTTATATGTTGAACAACCATTGTGGTAGTAATTAGGACACACAAGGAAGTGTGAGTGTGGGGGCTTCGCTCAGGTTGCCAATGCTTATGAGAAGGGTGGTCCCAATTGGTCGAGAACTCTCCGTCCCCATAGTGCTTAAATCGACACTAGTAATACTCATTGCCCCTAGAGCGGCGAAGTCTCAAGTGTACGTGCCTCTGAAACATGGGGAAAAAGGCACTCGAGGTTTCTCTCCTCTTGGAAGGTGGGTCTTAGTATCGCTAGATAGTTTAAGTACGCTTCCCCTACGAGGTGGAGCTAGATCTCTTTGCTAGTAGGCTCGAACTCGATTCACTTTGTGATGAGAGATCGTCCGCTAGTTGAACCTTGAACCACTTTTTTTGCTTCCGTTATAGATCTAGTGGCCACCAGGTTCACCATCAGATTCGCTGTTTGATACGGCGGGGTGGGGACCTCACAACCAGAATTATCATGAAACTCTTATTTCTAGTTCCTTGCCAAAAATATTTCACTCTTCTCTTGCAAGACAAGAATTGATTATTGTAGAATGGGTTACTCCTACCTTTGGCTATGGTGATTGGAATCCATTGATCTAATTTGTTGTGAATCTGTTGTAGGTGAATACCAATTCTATGAGGGTGCTCGGTATTTTGCATTAGGTAGAAATAGCTTCCATGTAGGGGAGGTGAAAAGAGATCCAAAGGAGGTACAAAGCATGCCAAAATGGAATAAATTGCAGAGCATGCAAAGCAGGGATCTCATATTCACATGATCACATGATGTTTTTTGTGATTACATTGTTAACACTAGAATGGTAACAGGACACTTTTATGTCCTTGAACACTTTTGTGTCCTGTTAAGTGACCATTTTGCTTGAATTATTTGAAGAGTATGAAAATGAATTTTTAGGTGCTATATATCCACAAAGTTGCCTTATGAGCTGAAAAAAACTTCTTTTTTTTTTTTGAGTATCGATCTCACCATTAACCTTACTCTTGCACAACAACTTTGAACCTAAACTGTGTGAAAAAACGGGTCCTGTTTTTGGCTTTTTTTCAATTTTTGGCAACTATACCACTCTAAACTTCATGTTTGTGAGGTTTAGATGGCTAGAGGTTACGCCTTCATAGTTCTCAACATGTTTTGATGCTTGTAGGGAGAGCTAAGTTTTAAAATTGAAAGTTATGACCAATTTACAAGAATTGCATAATCCTGTTTTTTGGCCAAAATTAGCATTTTATGATTTTTTTGGTGGCTTTCTTGATATCCAAATTCAAATTTGATTGTGTAACTATAATGTATAACATAAAGCTAATCTTCCTTGAGTTTTGGGGGACCTAATATGCTATATAGCATAGTATATGATGATGGTTGAGTTTTTTGATTGCTGAAGAATAGGATACATTTTTTAGAGTAGCAAGTATAACTTTCTCAATATTGCTAGTTTCTTAGGCCAATTGTTTGTATTTTGTAGGTACGATATCTAATCATAGACTACAAACTTGGCTATATATTAAGTAGTTTCTATGGGTTTCTAGAGGTCATAATGCTAAACCTAGTTTTTTCATGTTTGCTGTATTTAGCACTTTATCATTGCCCCCAAGGTTCCAATTGTAAGAGATCCATTATCCTTTTGACATGTTCCATGGCTCCTTTTGAATCCACAGGCCCAAAGGAAACTAAGAAAACATGTATATAGTATTTGTATTGAGCGTGACTATAGAAACTTTGATGATAGGTCCGCAGAATGGCAAAAATGCAACTTTTTTGTACCTATTTTTTTTCCCAAAAAAAAATTAGTGAGATAAAATAAACCATATGTTTTGGTCACCAACCCATTGAAGTTAACGGGGCATTTTATCTCATGTCCTACAAAAATCTCCACTCTTATTTATATGCAATCAACCGTAAGAAATTACTGTTTTGGGCAAAATGCACAGGTCCATCAACTTTGGAGGCTTGTAGTGACCAAGGGATGAGAAAAATTACAATTTTCTCTTTTTTCCCATATGTAGTATTTATTGAACTATAAGCTCATGAAAGGATTTTTCAAAATGAGTGGAACTACTATGGTTTTGGAATTTTTTCCGAAAACCCTGAAAGGACACTTTTATGTCCTGTTAGGTTACCATTCTAGTGTTAATTAACAAAATTCTTAATTCACAAGTCTTTACATTCAAAAAAAATGGCATGGTAACTTGAAGGGGACCTAGAGATTTGGTGAGATTTTCCTACCGGTATAGCATTGTAGCCCGTCGGGCAACATAGCCTTGAGGGCCCTTGAGATATCTATATTCAGGGCCTTAGGGGCCCCCATTTCCTTCACAATTTCCTTGCCCTC
This sequence comes from Adiantum capillus-veneris, assembly GCF_014529385.1. NCBI lineage: Eukaryota > Viridiplantae > Streptophyta > Polypodiopsida > Polypodiales > Pteridaceae > Adiantum > Adiantum capillus-veneris. The sequence continues at coordinate 58,153,076 of NC_140935.1, read as the reverse complement.
TGCCTTTGAGCTTCCCAAGTATCCTCACACAAGCAAGACAAAAATTTAGAAAGCCCTCCAAAGCAAAGACAAAAATTTCGGTATAAATCCTAGCTTAATCTCTTAAGTTCTTTACTTTCTTTGTATTGAAGTTGGTATACTTTTTTTATATAAATGTTTTTTAGAAATTTAATAGTAAGTTAGTCTTGTTTTTCACGTCGGCATTGGTCCTATTATTGACCAAAAGTGTCGTTGTGAAATGCTAGACCAGCAGACACTATTTTACAATATGCCGACCGTGTTCACTTCAGCATCGGTTCTATTTTGGATCGAAAGTATCATTATTGGGCATGGTTGGTTACGTTTAATTTATAGATAGTTCTATTAGTTTAGTAGTATGTTGGTCTTGCTTTTCACATCGGCATCGGTCCTATTATTGGATCAAAAGTGTCGTTGTGAAATGCTAGACCAGCAGGCACTGTTTTACTACCTGTGGATCATGTTCACTTTGGCATCGGTTTTATTTTGGACCGAAAAAGTCATTGTTGGACATGGTTGGTGACATTCAATTTGTAGGTAGTTCTATTGGTCTTGTCATCGACATCAGATCTACTATTGGACTGGGAGTGTCATTGTGCAAGATATTAGGTTGTTCTCTATGTTTTATGTGTAATATACATGCTTTTAGGCTAGTTCAACGTTGCTTTTGGCATCAACTCTACTACTGAGCTAGAGGTGTCATTACTTTCATTGAGTGATGCCCTGAATTTTAGGCTAGTTTGGTGTTTCTTTCGACATCAACTCTACTACAGGGCTAGAGGTGTCCCTAGTTTCATCGAATGATGCCCTAACTTTTCCGCTAGTTCAATGTGTCTTTTGACTAGCTCTACTATTGGGTTGGAGATGTCGTTAGTATCATTGAACGATGCCCTGCTTTTCAGGATAGTTTGGTGTTACTTTCAGCATCAGCTCTAGTATTGGGTTGGAGGTGTCTTTAGTTGAATTGAATGATGCCCTGCTTTTTTAGGCTAGTTGAGTGGTGATCTCATCACCAGCTCTACTACTGGACCGGAGGTGTCGTTACTCCTATTAAATAATTCTCTTCTCTTTAATCTAGTTATGTCATTAGGTTCAGTTGAATGAAGTTTAAATTTGCTATAAATGTGCAAGTTATGCTATCTTCAAAAATCATGACATATGCTATCATTGTAACATAAATGGATCCTATGGAAACCAAGGAGTTAAAAACAAAGATTATAACTCTCATGATCACGTATATATGTGCCATGGCCACGGAGGAGATCACCTCTATGTTGGAGAGTGAGATGCATAGAGAGTGCTTCTTTGACGTCATAATTGAAGCAATTCAGATACACTTCTCAGCTTACGGATGAAAAGGATTTTTGTAAGCTAATGGATAGTAGTGTGGACAACATGACACACTATTTGATAGCCTTTTACATTGATGCACGAGCGGATGCGACTGCGGATCCCGCCAAGCTACATCATTGGACTAATGTATGGCATGCAGAGAGGTCAAAATAAAAAAGAGTGCACAATATTGATGCCCAAGATTTCCATAGCCACAAGGCTAGAACCATCTCTTTTTTGCAGCCTCCTCTAAAGATGCAGTAGTGGGAAAGTCTGATGCACAAGCTGGGGTGGACCGTGAGCATTTATTACAAACCCGCTTAGTGTCCCAGTGTGCCATCGATTTTACCTCACACCTGAAGCTATCAAGCATGTAGAAAGCTTGGCAAAGGACCTTATGGAGTTGTGTCAGAGTGCACCATCAAAGTCGTCACTTGGTTGCCACTAGAAGTGCAATATGTTATCAAGGACTTCAAAGGAGATGCAATAGAGAGCCACCAATCTTTCTCTCTAGAGGTGAGCATGCAGTTGTTCCACAGAGGAATTGTAAGGTTCATAGCACAAACACACCAAGATCCATGGTCCCTTATCTTTCCTTGCTTTAATGGAATGGATCTGTGTGACATGCTAGAGTGTGTTCCACCACCTAAAGGTAGATTTTCTAACATACTGGCAGCTCAAACAAAAGATCCTAGATGCCCCCCCACAGAGCAAGATCTAGAGATGTGCAAGCATATGCTCAATTGGACTCCTTATTTTATGGATGCCCTGGTGAAGGCCATGGCACGTTGTCAGGAGTTTTTTGGAGCAAGGGATTGCGCATATGTACATATACATGCATGGTGCATCAAATAAAGGATTGCCCATTTTCCTTAGCCAGGTGGTTATGTGGGGCCCACATGTGTACAGGTAGGACAGTGTGTACATAGTGCATCGATTTTCACTATCACCAGTACCAGTATGTTTTTTCTACAATAATGAGGAGTTTATAGCGCGTAAAACTTCTCGAGGAAGCTATCCGCGGGCCGACGACGTGAGGTCAGCAGGTGCGTCAGATGGCATCTAGTGGCGTCAGGAGGACGAACGAGGTCAATATTTGCATGCGGATGAGGACGAACACAACGTGGGTGTTTTCTTGTGAGAGTTATGCAGAAAGGTCATCGTTAGGACCACTTTTTGGGGCCACTTCACGTGGTGGCGAGATGCATTATTGGAAAAAAGCTGAGTGCCAGGTGTGCAAATGATGCAAAAAGGTGACAACTATGCACTGCGAGGTCAGTTTTTGGCCTGTTCGGGGTCCGTTTGAGGTCATCTAAAAGGCCAAGGGTGCCCAACTAAAAAAGCTAAGTGTGGGAACTGAAAAAAGAGAGAGAAGACCAGAAAAAACTTGGAGAAGAGAGGAGGAACAGCCGCAGGTGTGTTTTTGGTGTTTTTGGAGCCTATTTTGGCCGAAATTTGCTCATCCGAGGTCGGATTTGAGCACTTTGACATTGTAGACTGGGGTTTTGGGCCTTCCGGACACGATGGCGCTGTCCATTTTGCCAAATTCCTCACTCTTTTCCTGCTGTTTTTCTGTGTAAGTTTCTCCTATGATCGAAGCTTCTGCTCTAGTTTGTGATTGTATCTGGCTTATTTTACCCATATTGTGTGAGCTATTTGCCCCATTGGTGTTGGCCCAAGCTCATTTGTATCTAAACATCAGAAATTATCCCCTTTTGAGCTGAGTTTTTTTGGGTGTGTGTGTGTGTGTGTGTGTGTGTGTGTGTGTCTGTGTGTCTGTGTGGAGTGGGCAAGTGGATAGTCTCTCTCCTCTCACTCCAGAGGTGTGTTCCCTGTCTCGGCCAGGTGTGTTGTCTAAGCCGAGTGGTGCCCCATAGTGTGTGTGTGTGTATCTTCCCAAGAGTGTGTGTCGGGTCGTTATAGAGGCTCTGTGTGTGTTTTCATCCCGCTCACATTCTTTTGGCGCCCCCACGGAGGATCTTCTTCGAGTACCTTCTGCTTCGAGCTTCGAGCTTCGGGATTACAGGTTGCAGGTTGCAGATTATAGATTACAAGTTACAGGTTACAGGTTACAGGTTACAGGTTACAGGTTACAGGTTACTGGTTACTGGTTACAGGGAGAGGTACAGGTACAGGTAATTCACACAGGTATAGGTAGCTAGAGTACAGTGATATACTAGCAGTGATGTCACTTGCAGTTGTTGTGGGAATGCATCACTTGGCGCCTATTTGAGCGCATTGTCTGCTGGATTGTACGCTACTTGTGGAAACTGCCATTGTACGCATTTGTGGAGCCATACTTGGTTGTATTTGGCAGTCCCAGCCATTTCTGAGACTTGGTTTGGAAGATAGTCATTTCTGAGACTTGACTATATGCGATTTGCATTAGCCTTCGTGTGAGGGTCGATAGCGTGAGGTTTTTATTGAGCTGGGGGATTCTCAAATGTAGAGATCCTTTCGGTGATACAGGTAGCTGGAGCACCCTTTTTGTGACCTCGCCATAGGCTATGTACTAGTGAGTCCTATTTGATGCTCGGGTTCTATTGTTGGCAATTTATGCATACAGATATAGTCTATATTTTGGGTTCCTACTGCTCTACTTCTGGGGAAACTCTGTCGAAATTTTCCCAAGTTATGATGGCTGGTTTTTTGAGCCATTTATGCTGTTATGTTGCTGAAATGTTGGCAAAATCAGAGGATAAGTCAGGTGTGCCTTCTTGGGAGCTTCATGGTTGGCTTTAATGGATGATCAAAATGGCCCTCATTTCACTCCTTTTCATTTAACTCAAAGGATTCAGATTAATGTTCATGTGTCCAGGAAGATCTTTTTCCAGCAGCGCATAGTCTTTATGTTTGGGCCAAGGAGATTGAGAGAGATCCTGGAATGTCCTTTGCCTGTTGTCATTCCGATGATCAACTATGAAAACTCATTTGATGTGCATGTGTTTGTCCTTATCTAAAGTTGAGCTCCATTGAAGTTTCTGGGGATTGGGTAGTCAAAAGTTTTGGGTTCTTGCACGTGTATTCAAAGGGGTTCTCAAAGCATTGTAACTTGGGTAGCCATGGCTTTCTCTTATCCGGAGTTTCATGGAAGAAGTGATGAAGATGTGGAAGAATTTTTGGAAAAGATGGAGGTTGCCTACATTAGCAACCAGATTCATGACCCTACGCAAATGTTACGCCTTCTCCAAATTTGTTTGAAGAGTGATGCACGAGTTTGGTCCAAGGCATTTGAAGAGGAGTTGCATGCAGCAGATCCACCTATAAGATTGAGTTGGGACAATCTAAGGCATGGATTGGAAGTGGAGTTTGTGAAGATAGAAGATCCTGACAAAGTGTGGCAAGAAGTACAAGGTTTGGTGCAGAAGGAAGGTGAGCCAGTAGATGCGTACATACGTAAGTTTTCATTGGCATGGGAGCGAATGTGCAAGGCTTTAGCACCACAGGTACCCCCGCCTGACATGATGAAGAAGGACAGGTTCTTAGCTGGTCTTTGGGAGAATATACGTTGGAGAGTGGAGCTAAAGAAGCCTAGGACATATGAAGATACACTAGAGGTAGCAAGGAACAAAGAGTGGAAGCTGAGGAAAATGAGCCAGTTAGGGGTGGAGTCTTTGCCAATGAGGTCTGAATTTCACCCTATAGAGTCTTTACAAGGGCGCATGTCAGGGGTTCATCATGAACCAGTAGTTCCTGTTACTACTCAGGTTATGCCAGCAGTGGTCACTACAGCAGTGCAAGATGATGGGCTAAGGCAAGACATGAGGCAAATGGTAGATTTGATGAAGAATCTCAGCCTAAACATGCTAGGTCAAGTGGGAAATAATCGAGGTCGAGGGAGGTTTGCAAATCAGCCAGGAGGTGAAGAAAGGCCTAGGAATGGTGTTGGACAAAGCAATGGTAGGTTTTGGAGGCAGACGCCCACATGTTATAATTGTGGAGAGTTGGGTCACATCAGCCCGCAATGTGATAAGCCACCAAGGATGGGGGGAGACATGTATCCATTTCCAAGACAGGTGCTAACTAGGTCAAATGATTATGGCATCGAAATTAAGGGAGACGAAGGAACCAGTGGACTGACCCAGGAGGAAAAGGGAAAGACAAAAGTGCTAAGTGTAGTCACCTTGGAGAAGGCATCAAAGCTAGAGGATACATTAGTGATGCCTATTGGGAAGAGGACCACAGAGGTTAAGGAAGGAAGAAGTGCCCCAGGTCCTAGTAAGAAGAAAGGAAAGAGCCATGAAGGCGAGGATGTCAAGGCCAAGACGAAAAGGAGAGCTCGTTGAAAGTTTCATGTTTCAGATTTTCCACTAGGGGATGGGCAATTAAGCTATAACTTGAGGGAGGATCTGACGAGCAGGAAGGCAGATGTTACTTTTGGGCAGCTTATAGAGATGGTGCCTAAGCTAAAGCGACAGTGGAAGAGGATGGTTAACCCAATGGAGAAAGAGCCAGAGAGAGGTTCAGTAAAGGTGTTGGCAATGGATGAGCTACCAGACATTTGTCCAATAGTAGATGTGTGGCATAAAAGGAAAAATTTGGGACAAGGTTATGTGGATGGCGGAGCCCAAATATGCGTCATAACACACTCGTGCGTTGAGAAGATGGGTCTCACAGTGGCTGGGGTGTCAGGTTTTCGGATCAGATTGGCAAACCATCAAAGAGTAAAATGCTTAGGTGTTGTAAAGAGCTTAGAAGTGGAGGCATATGATGCAAAGGCAGTGGTTGATTTTCATGTGATGCTAGCAGGGTTGGGAGCATATCCTATTATACTGCGTAGACCATGGTTACGTGCAGTGGGAGCTGTTCAAGATTGGCGACATGGTACGATTAGCCTCTATGGAAAGACAGGTACCAAGAATCTTTATAATATGGACACAAGGAAACGATTAGAGGAGCTTTATGAAGATGAGGATGAGTCTAGTGATGAAGACTCTTCCACGGTGACAGATGAGGACAGTGATAGCACTACCAGCAGTGATGAGGATGCTGATCTGGCATTTCTTTTGATGGACAAAGAAATCCAGGAGATTGGTTTAGTTGCATTTGCGAATGAGGTTGAAGATGAAAGTGAAGGGCCTTATGAAGTGATTGAAGGGCTGATGCAAACCAAGGTTGAGTTGTCAAAGAAGCACGAATTGATGACACAAATGATCAGTGGAGACCTCTCAGCTATGGAGAAGGATATATATTTGCACATGCTGGCTAGTTTTCCTGATTTGTTCATTACTTCATATGAAGAGATCCATTAGGAAATTTTGGAGGTCATTTGGAGGGCCATATGAAGAGAGAGAAAAATAGAGCGCGTCCAATGAGCATGAAGGCTACGTTACGTAGGAAAGTACCTGGAAAGACTCAAAAAATAGGAAAATAGCATAAAACTTTCACGAAACTAGGATTGTAGCATAGTAATTTCCTTCCTTTACCGAGCTTTTAGGTGCTTGCGTGTGGTCCCACTTCTGATATTCTCTCATGGTCATTAACGTACTGGAGGGTGACCATTAAGCGCGCACAAGATATTGGAATTTTAAAACACTTTCCCTCCATTAGAATGCTTTCAAAGTGAATCTCCCTTCACTAAAGCTTTTCTCTGAGAGTTATGGCATCCACGTCTTCTCGCCCAAGAGCCTCAAGGTGTTTACTGTCTCTCACACCAACAAACAACAACGGCACTTTGCCTAGAAGGCCAAGTAGTAGCATATCCTCAATTACAATACCAGCTTCAATAAGTGCAGACAACCAATGGGTTGGGCAAAGGATAAACAAAGGTTCATGGGTCCTCATGCAACCAAGAAGACCCAAGAGGTCTAGTGGTATCAACGTTTACCGCTCAGCATGGAAGGCCAGGGTGTTGGATTTCAAAGTTGAGATCGGCAAAAGATCTGTAAAGGAAGTTCTTGTTCAGCATGTGTTTACCCATCCAGAGGTGATAGCAAACGGTGGAAATGTATCAAATATACATCAACCACGTTGCAATTGTAAGTACTCTTGACATGTGAACTTACTGATACTCTCATTATAACTTTTCTTATATATTTTGCAATGTTTCTCCCGCTTGTTATGAGTAATGTCTCTACTCTTCACAACTCAATTACATTAGATTTGTCATTTGTACTTATTGATACTCTTAGTTTAACTCTTCTTATATATATTGCAGATGCTTATCCCTCTTCTTATGAGCAATGGGAGCCTGTGGAGTGCATAATAGGCCTCTTCCATGTTGTACATGCCCATATTGGTTCTCTACAGTACTCAGAGAGGAGCAGCAAAAGATTGGCTGATGAGGGAATCTTTTTTTATGACCACTTTTACCAACTCAGCTCAGGGAATAAGAATGGCATGTTGGTGAAACTGCCTCTACCGACCGATTGGAACACTGTGGACTGGCCAGTTCCCGAGGAAACAATGGTGGAGGCAATGCGAAGTAAGCTCTACAAGGATATACAAAGGTCTCTACGTAGCTCTATTCCTACCAAACTGGTTAGAATTGCAAACTTTTGTCCTGTTGCACTCTTCATAGAGCTGTTTCATAGCTACAACATCAGAGTTACAAAAACTATGTTCATGTGCAAGTCATTTCAGCAGTCATCCTGTGACAAACTTCTTGACAAAGGATGGTATGCAAAGGAAGAGATTGGTTTACGGTGCGAGGTCGCGCTTGATACTCTAGTTGTCAAGTACATGATTGCAAGCCAATCACTGTTACTCTCATTTTGGTATATGCGATCACAAATGCTAAACGGTAAGTACATTCCTATGGACCAAGTTTCTGCAGGTTTGGAAGATAATCCTACTGTGGACGTGGAAGTGATTGATAAAGAGCATGGCCTACTATTGGTGGTTACAATAAGGGAGCTATGCAGTCTTCAGCATTTGCGAAATGACATCATTGAAGAGTCAATGGACAAGGAACTATCAGATTTTTCCTTTTTCTTAGCTGGCCGTAAGGTGATGCGGCGAAGAGAAAAAGATATTTTGTGCAAAGATTTGGATGGTCGGGTGAAGTAGTGTCAATGTAACAGATATTCTTGTAAACCCAAGTGTATACAAATGACTTTCAAGACATGAAGTTTATTGATCTCATTTTTCAATTGTGCCCTGTGAAAAAGTGTGCTTGAAATACATTTCTTTACCACGTCAAATCTCTCTCTGTCTCTCTCTCTCTCTCTCTCTCTCTATATATATATATATATATATATATATATATATATGTTAGACAAGACAAAGACAGATAGAAGAATCATCTTAATTCATTAGAAAGTACAAACTCGTCCGTGAACAATGGACTGAGATACAATTTCTGTAAGTATGGAATCAGAATGTCTTCAAGGTAAAAATCGAAGGAATGCCCCTCGAAAGAAGGTGGTGAGATAGTTGTTCCCGGCGGATTTAGTTCTCCCTTTTCGGGAGTATCATCAATTAGTAGTGTATTAGTTGCATCAAAGGGTACACCGATTTGGCTAAACGGTTTGTACAAAAGAGGTAATCCTGGTTTTTTAGGGTGGTAGTGGCCCTCAACGGTAACGCATTTTCTTTGATCATACAAAAAGGCAAAATCTGACGTGTGAGCTTGATATACACTGCAAACTATTGCCAACGCATTGAAGACCATATGCCAACTCTGAAGCGCGGAAGAAGAAACTCAATAAATTCCTTGGTTCCTGGACGAACCACGACTCGACAAGTTCCCATCCGAAACGTTTGCAAATCCTCAAAGGGTCCTCTGTCACCGAGAGGCACCCGCATCAGCAGCAATCCATTGACGTCCAAGATAATCAACCTCTGTAAAAGTTGACAAGTACATATAAGTAGTTAGAAGCTGAACATATTTTGCCATACTTGAATAGACATTACCGGAACAACCGTATCTACAGGTAGCAAGGGTCCATACTGGGTCTCTGTAGTGTTCATGTCGTTGTTGCTCTCCTCCGCTTTATCTTCATAGTCATCATTCAAATCTTCATCAGGGGTCTCCCCCATGGCCCTTTCTGCCTGATTCAAGGTTGATCGGCTTGCCTCATACATCCTTCCCTGATCCATATCATTTTGCTCATCCCTAGGCCTGCTTTCCTCATCCATATCCTTTTGCTCATCTATAGGCCTGCTTTCCTCATCTTGGGTTTCAGCCATCGGCTCTTTTGGCTGTTCCACTGGTTGACTTGGCTCTTTCATTGTCTCCTCCGGTTGAACCTTAGCAGCTTCCATATGCTCATTTGTCCTTTCCTCATCCTCGACTCTTTGATCTTCTACTGATATGACACCCTCGGCCCGATGCGATTCCACTGTATCGGATGTAGGGGTTTGTCATGGTGGCACGTCATGTTTTGTAAGATCAATAGTGCACTCATCCAAGCCGCTATCTTCAAGCTCTCTAGGGCTAGACATAGTAAGCAGGTGTTGTATTAAACTTACCCGGTATCTTTGCAAATAATCATATGTGTAGTTTTTTAAAGCACTCTGCAAAATTGAAAGACCACATGATGAGAATTCTTTTATAGACTAAACCAAAACTAACTGAATGCATTGCCAAATGGGTACCTTAGTCATGAAAGGTTTTAATGCAAAGTAGCTTTGCAGGACATATTCTGCATGGAGAAGACATCTCCAGCCGCAAGAATTCCCATCGGTTTGATTTGGGACAGGTACTTCTTTGATTGGGGCCTTGTATAGTTCATACCTTCCACATAGCTTGCCATAGGCAAGCAACAACCTCTTTATACAACTGCACAAAGCAATGTCAAGATGTTAGCATGAGGCTTCAAATTTACATGGATATCTATAATAAACACTTTCTGACACAAGACACTTACAGCCTAATTTCAGGGTGGGTTCCTTTTATTGAATTGAACACCCACACTGCTGGTTGGTCAACATCAAGGCATATGAGACTCCAGTGATGGTTGTTCTCATATGGGAAGATGATCACAGTAACTTCCAGCATAGCACAGTGGAGAAACTAGCTCTCAAAGGTCCCAGATGGACTATTCTTTTGTCTAATAATTACAAACATTTGTGGATCAAGGAGAAACACCTCTGTGTGAGTGTGCAATGGGAGTTAACTTTTGATCAGGCTGCAGAGACTCTACCTGAGTTAGCAAACCTATTATCTGAGTTTTCAAAGCTAGCAAGATAGTAACACTTACTTAAGACAAGCATAGATAATTGTGTCTGAAATCTCAGCATCTGGATTCTGCAATAAATCAATGTCCACCTTTTCCAGAGCTAGCTTTCTGGTTCCATCTACAAATGGTATCTCTGCAAGCAAACCATTCTTCATTGAAAGTAGAGTTTCTTGATTCATTGCCTCTATAGACAGGGTCACATTGCACTCTGTTTGTTTCTGGGACTCCACTGCTACTTTTGCTTTCTCCTGAAGCTCTGCTTCCCTCATTTCCTCTGTTTGGCGAGCAATAGTCTCTGCCCTTGCCCTTGTATTCACATCATGTGTGACATCTACAAATGTGAGCTGTGGCACTAGCTCCGGGGGGTATAACAAAATTTCCCTCATTTTCTTATCCTTGCAGACATTGGGGACCAGCAGTTTGTCATACCTCCACCTTATTCTTTTCAATGTCTCACTATCTTTGTCCATTATAGTAACCCTGTGGGCATGGGCTGCAACAATGGTCATGTCACTGAAGTACTCCAGTAGGAAGTCCTCAGCTGCTTCCTGTAGAGCCATTAATGC
>NC_140935.1:58097038-58139538 GCF_014529385.1 Adiantum capillus-veneris | reverse complement strand
CCAGATCCAGAGCTTGTGCCAGGATTTCAAACCTTGCAGGCTCAGTTGCTTAATGTATCTGCCAAAAGAACTGTTGACTTTTGTCAGGACATATCTGAGGAAAAGTCGCTTGGTGAAGATCAATCAGATAGCTCACCAGGGCAAGAAGATCCCTCACCCTACAAGGGTGTGGTGCCCTGTAAAGTACTTCTCAAGAAAAATACAAGAAAGAGAAATATAGACTTCTCAGATGATGCAGATGTGCTAGAAAGTACAAAATGTAAAGAAAAGGAGGATGTGTCTTCTCTGGAAGACCCAGCTGCAACTGATGAGAGGCTGTTTGATTTTGCAGCATCTTGTGGTGCTGGGGACAAGTATGATCTAGTTCATTCTATGTTTAATCCAAAGTTTGACATTGAAGACCTGTTAGCTCAGCACAGTAATTTCTTGCAGTCCTACAGAGATAAGTTTGAAGTGATGGTGCAGGTAGGAAGGGTTGTTCTGCCTACTATGACACTTGTGCATTTAAATGACTGTGGTGGAAAGGGACAGGGAGTGAAGAAGTATAGGGAATTACCACCCTCTTGCCGACATTCAGTCTGCCCTTTGCACCAAAAAGAATGCAAACTCATTCAGGAAGCCTTTGGCTTTATGATTTACCTCAACAGCCTGTTTGGATTCCTCATGCAGAATCCTGATGAGGTGTTAGAGGAGCAGGATGCAGCACCAGATGAGGAATGCAAGGAGACAACTCATATGCAAGAAGTCGAGGAGGTTGAAGACACAGTCGACTTTGAGGTTGAGGCAATTGAAGTACAAAGAAGTAAGATGCTCTCTGTGAAAACCACAGAAATCAAACTTCCATTGGATGTCAGTAACTTCACTGAGAAGCATGCTCAGATGATGTTGCCAGCTGTGCCTGACTTCAGGATTGGAGACATGACCTATATCTTCTTACATGATGTGCAAAGTGTGTTTTATTTAAGGGAGGATTTCTCCCTAGCTATTATTTCCAGAGTCCAAGAGGAGAGGAGTGGATTTGTTTCAGAGGATAGTAGTGATGATGAGGCAATGGAAACATCCAGCAATCCAATGGAATGCCTTCGAAGATGCTTTGAGAAAGCTGAAAAATACAAGGAGACACTACCTGATGAAGCCACCTTCCAAGCAATAAGACAAAGCCTAAGACCATCGAAAAGTAACAAAGAAGTGGAGGATTGGTTTAACCATTCAGGTCAGGGGTCAACTACATCTGTAGACCTGTGGCAAGAAAACCTCTTTCTGCAGGATGAGAGCTTCATGGTAACTCTCTCTCTCTCTCTCTCTCTCTCTCTCTCTCTCTCTCTCTCTCTCTCTCTCTCTCTCTCTCTCTCTCTCTCTCTCTCTCTCTCTCTCTCTCTCTTCAGCCATTACACCACACACGTTGCCCCAAACTACAAATCTCTCTTCTTCTCGGAACGAGGTAACCGAACCCCTTCCTACATCCTTGAGCCCATCCCGTTGAGTGCGATCCGCACCATTGCCTCCATTCGTCTTAGCTCCCATTCTCTACGCTGCGAGACAGGACGTTGGGGCACTGGCGAGGAGTGTCATCGACTTTGCACCTTATGCCCTCGTCAAGTGCGAGAGAGTGAGTACCACACACTACTTGAGTGCTCAGCTTTTGACCACATTAGGTCCTCTTTTCCCCATATATTCAGCCATGAGCTCTCCCTACATACCTTCCTCTCCCAACCACGATGTGGACTCTCTATTGCGACGCTCATTTCAGCCATTTTTGAGCATCGAGAGTCACTTATGAACTCCACTCACACCACGTGACATGTTCATTTGGTCCCATAGGTCATATTTGACCTCCCAGGACGATAATAGAACTATCTATCTATCTATCTATCTATCTCTCTCTCTCTCTCTCTCTCTCTCTCTCTCTCTCTCTCTCTCTCTCTCTCTCTCTCTCTCTCTCTCTCTCTCTCTCTGTTTGTGTCATTTCTGACATTGTATGTGCAGTCTTGGATTGCTGACAAGGATGACTTCCTTCGGCGCCGGACAAGAGAGTATTGAGGAAGGGATGCGGCCCTAGCACAGTACCTTTCAAAGCTCTACGAGTCGCCGATAGTAGTTTTTCACAATTCCATGTCACAAGAGGGTTCAATAGCAACTTACACATTCAAGACACTATCACGCTTCTTGGGTCGACCGGTGCTGCCCAAAAGTGCAGATAAAGTCATTCTTGTGGACAAAGTGTTTGCTAGAGATTGTTTTGGTTACTGCCCAGGCTATAAAGGTGGTCGGGCAGCGTATTACTACACCTACACAGCAATGGCACTAGCTCTTGGTAGACAAAACCCAGATGAACTTTTAGAGTATGGCAAACATCTCATGATTCGTTACAAGGGTGACGTGCCAAAAAACAAAATTGAACCTGCAAAATCTTGATACACTTCAAGTACCAATTGTATAAGATCATGTATTACATAAATTTTGTACAATGTCATCCACTCAGAGTATCTTTCTCCACTTGTGATTCACATACACCATTGTCTCTCTCCACCTTCGTTGACTTTCACGAGCTCCGGAGTTGTTGTATGCCATTGATCTTTTAGCTTTTTGTTGTTGTAAATGTCTGATGGCTTGTGCTGTTGCTGAATTTGCCAAGACTTCTTTTGCCTGCATTCGATGAATGATTCTACGATAGAACCATTCAAATAGTTCTCTCAAACTGTTAGCCTTGATTCGAGAGCCACCATGTCGTGTGTGCCTGAAATAAGCATTTCTCGCCATGTAATGAGACTTTTCCATCCCTTGGGTATTCCATATTGCCGGGTTCCCATACTTCTGTATAAAATATGGCAAATGATTGAAGATGATGTGCTGGATATGAAAACAAATTAGTTAGAATGTTTTACAGTCACATATTTGCACATAAGAGAGAAAGAATACATTATAATACCATGTAGTGAGTAATCTGGGTGTCTGTCCATGCTGTCTTGAATGATTTTTTCAGAAGGTTGAGATTTTCCTTGAACTTGTTCACATCACCTTGTGACCAGTCATCTTTGTCGCACATCAAAAATAGGATGTCTATTGATCGCCAAACCTCAGCCTTCGCGTTACGAGTAGTTGGTTCGTGGTCTTTGACTGCAATATGTAGCTTTTTCCAGCTCTGATACTCTACCTTGCTAACATAAGATGTGTTATATATTTTTCCATGTTTTGTTAGCTTCGGATCTCTTGTACCTTGGGGCTTAGATAAAAACCTCCGTGCCTTCACCCCACCGATGGATGGTTTGCATGGGACATCCTTCTCAGCAGTTGATCTCTTTTCATCCCGCTGGATTTTCACATTGCCACCATGAAGCCCCATATCCGACAGTACCATTTCTAAGCACTGCAAGGCTACTTGTCGTTCTGCAGAGTTCTTAATCTTCCAAGCAAACCCGATGTATAAGTAGACCAATTTCTCTACAATTCTACAAAGGGCATGCATTGTACAAATGTGGACATTCACAAGTGGTATTTTCAAAACTGGTCGAAAAGCAGGATCCTCAATGTGACGTGTTGGAGCTTTTCTCCACCACTTTGGGTCCATGACCTTTGCAGGCTCCATGCAGAACAAACACGGTGACTTTGCCATTGCACCCATTCCACAATTATACATGCACTTTAATGTTTTAAGGTCACCTGCAAGATGCCACTGAACTTGAAAGTCTCCCCTTCCATCTAGACGTAGTACCTCTCCCTGGTTAGTCTGTCGATCAATCAGCTCCGGAATATTAGTTCGATGGAACACCCAATATAGAATCTCATGATCTTCTTTCTTTACCTGCAACACAAAATAAATGAGACTTAAGTAGATCTGAACATTTGAGCTTACTTGAGAATATCGCTTACCTCAAACACACCAAGCCACCATATGTTAGATTCTGATTGAACACTAAAATATAAAGGATCATCACTGGGACACTTTGAGAGGGCTCTATTCATTAAAGTAATAGTAACACGCTCTAGCTTTTTCTCTTTAACAAGCTCACACTCATCCAGTTTTAACACAAAATGTAATAGTCCACGTGACTCTTCAAATGTGATGTTGTAAAACTCCACCATTCTCTTCTGTAGTATCCGCAGGTCCATAAAAATATTGTTGAACTCATCATATGCCATGTTCGCTCCATGGCCACTGTAAGTTGCTTTAATATGAAAGGGCTGTCCAAGATAGTCTCCATGTGCCTCATTAAGCTGAAGCCTCTCTTTCCAAACACTTGAGGCTGATGGTAGAAGTTTGGATTTTATGCCCTTCCTAACAAAGATGGATGAGACAGACTTTTGGATAGCCGAATATCCTCTTTTGCTTACACCAAGTGAATCAAGTGTGCCTTGTATCTCTTTTGCAGGCACTGAGTTCTCTGAAATAAAGCGGTCCACTACATTTCTTTGTAGAACCTTAAACTTCTTGTCATGTACTATATCTGCTGCCAGGCTTCTACTTATAAGTGGCTTCAATCTCTTTCCTATATTGGCTTTGGGGTCAATGTTTTCCTTGTCAAGATAGATTGAATCTCTACATGAAGACAATGCATAAGTAAATAACAGAAAATTTGCTTCACTAACACTATTTAGGCACATGAAAACAATGCATAACAAGAAAAAACAAAGAGATTACTTAACTAAGACAATGTAGCCAACCAAGAAGCATCACCTTAATGCTCAGATTCTTTTCTTGAGACCTCCTGATGCAACCTGCAATGTTTCAAGATTGCGCAATTTCTTCTTTCGGATACGACCACCCAAGATGGTGTCCTTCATTTGACAACTTCGCACCTTTCCTTTCAGTTCTTGTACCTCTGTTTTATGTTGCAAAATGGTAACCTGATCTGTAGAATGTAAATGTGAAAGGCGAACAATCTCACATTGTTGAGCTTGGAGAATGCTCTTGTAAGTTTCAGCTTCTCTTGTAAGTGATTTACAATAACCCAGAAGGCCGTTTTCTCCATCACCAGCAAAGGTCAATAAGCTTGTAGGATTGACAAACGGTGGAGACGCATTAGTTATTGGATTCTTAGGGTAGAGAGAGCCTCTCGTCCAGATATCTATGTGTTTAGCTCCTTGAGCTCTGAGCGTGTCTATGGAGGTGGGAGGTATATGTGTGTTTGTTTTACTGCGCTTAATCAATGGTTGGTACTCATTGTCCAAATCAATGTGAAGGTGATATTTGGCTCGTTTGTGGGTAACATTTGTGCCATTTGAGGAGTGCGCCATTAGCCAAATGTGCAGGTTTAATGGAAAGTGAATAGCGGCTGCGGATTCGTCCCTCCATGTTAGCCTCATTCCCTCCGTATTGACGTTGTTCATTCAATGCAACTAAAAAGAGGATTATCCCTCAATCACTACGAACGAATGTTCAGAGGAGTAAGGAATCTACTTAAAGTACACTTTTTGAAGTTTTACTATGAAAGACCCAGCTCTTTTATTTGCCATTTTTTCTAGAGAGAGAGTGCAAAAAATACATTTTCTTAGAAGGCCCTCCAAATGACCTCCGAAATTTCCTAATGAGAGGGTTCAAGGGCAAAGAGATGCATATAGAGCTGAAAGAAGGTGCTAAGCCAGTGCGGCAAAGGCTAAGAAGGATGGGTCAAGACCAAATGGAAGCTTTGCGGGTAGAGGTGGACAAGTTATTGAAGGCAGGGTTCATAGTTCCAGTGGAGACCACAGAATGGGTGAGTCCAGTTGTAGTCAGTCCAAAGAAGGATGGGAAGTGGAGAATTTGTGTGGATTTTAAACCCTTAAACGCAGCCACTAAGAAGAACTCATATCCTCTTCCATTCATCGATCAGATCTTGGATTCAGTGGCAGGTTATGAGAGGTACAGTGTGTGTGATGGTTTTTCAGGCTATTTTCAATTGAAGATTTCTCTTAAAGACCGCACAAAGACCACTTTTATTACGCCATGGGGCTGCTATTGCTACATAGTATTGCCATTTGGGTTGTCAAATGGACCTTCCTTCTATCAAGAGAGAGCAAATTGGGTGTTAGAACCATTCATTGGTAGTTGTGTTAAAGCTTTTATGGATGACTTCTGTGTCTATAGCAGTAGGGCTGAACACCATGAGAAGCTACAGATGGTATTGGCTCGATATGATGAATGTGGAGGACAACTAAATCCAAAGAAATGTCATCTAGCACAGCCAAGGGTGAAGTTATTGGGCCATATGGTGTCAGAAAATGGCATTGAGGCTGATCCAGATAAGGTGAAGTCTATTATTCTTCTTCCATCACCTATGAGTACGAACCAATTGGCAACCTTTATACACAAAGTGAAGTACATGGCACGGTTTATTCCATTGTCTTCGCAGCTTCTTTATCCATTACAGCAAGTGGCAAAGCATGATCCATTGCAATGGGATGACAAGTGCGAAGAAGTGTTTCAAGAGGTGAAAGAGGTGTTAGGGGGGTTGTCAGCCATGCAGGCTCCTGATTGGGAGAAAGTTTTTTATGTAAATCCATCAGTAGGGGATGATGCCATTGGAGCCATGCTATTGCAAAAGGGGAAGGGCAGCCATTATATGAGGCCAGTGTATTGTGCAAGCCGAGTGAAGTTGGTAGCGGAGAGAAAGTTATCGGAAGTAGAGCTAGTGATGGCCAGTGTAATATTTGCTTGTCGACGATTTCGTCATTACTTGCTACCACGGCCTTTTATTTTCTTAACGAGTTATGCCTTTTTGCCACAGTTAATTAATGGTACTAACATGTCAAATGTGGTGAAGAAATGGGTAATTGAGCTGCAAGAGTTTGAGTTCTCTTTTCTAGTGGAAGATAGTACAAGGGCTACCCTAGCTGATTTGTTGACCTACAAGGAGAATCCCCTTATTGTTAAGGAAGAGGTGGTGAGAAAGGTAGTTGAAGAAGTGCCACAGATCAACAATGCACATGTGTTGTTCTTTGATGGTTCATACAGAAAGAGCCACGATGCAGCTTCAGGGGGTATAGCACTTTATGATCTAGAGGGGAAGCTAGTATGCAAGAGAGGGTTCAAATTGGATGCTCATAGTAACAATGAGGCTGAATATGCTACTCTGGAAGCCGGATTACATATTTGTTTGAAGCATGGGGTTCGAAGGTTGAGCATAAAAGGTGATGCCTTGTTAGTGGTGAAGCAAGTGCTGGGTGTGTGGAAGAGCAAGAACACCTCATTGAAGGAAATGTGCTTCAGAATTAAAGGCCTGTTAAAAAAGTTCGAAGCATGGATCATCAGACACATTGAACGTGCTCTAAATGGAGAGGCACATGAAGCAGCTCAAGGCATGATTGGGGAGCTATTCGTGTTGAGGACCAATTTACCTCTTTATCATGGCCGGGAAAGTTTGGCTCAAGAAGAGGAGTTTTTGCTAACAGGAATCATTCCAAAGGAGATTCAGAAGTCTAAGAAGTATGGCTTTGTGCGTAGAGCATACACGTACAAATTGATTGGTGATGTTTTATACATGAAAGGGGCTGATCTCGTGTTGAGACGTGTACCTTGGCGGGAGGAGCTTTACAGAGTGTTGGAAGAGAATCATGAAGGTGCATGTGGTGGCCATTTTGCTCTAAAGATCACCTTGCATAAGATTTTGCAAGAGGGGTATGTATGGCCTAGTTTGCACAAGGATGTTCACCATTGGTGTAGGTCTTGCAATAGGTGTCAAGCATTTGGGAAGAGAGTGTTGAAGCCAGAGCTACGAAAAACCATTATGGCGTTTGATGTGTTTGAAAAGTGGGGGAT
The DNA here is from genome assembly GCF_014529385.1 of Adiantum capillus-veneris. Classification (NCBI taxonomy): domain Eukaryota; kingdom Viridiplantae; phylum Streptophyta; class Polypodiopsida; order Polypodiales; family Pteridaceae; genus Adiantum; species Adiantum capillus-veneris. The sequence goes on along the minus strand of NC_140935.1, from coordinate 58,131,803 downwards.
TGATGCAATAGGCCCGTTACCTATCACAAGCAGGGGCAAAAGCTATATCTTGACGGCAGTGGACTATCTCTCTAGATGGGCAGACGCTATAGCAGTAAAACAGATCACTGCAAAGGATGTGGCAAAATTTGTGTATGATGAAATATGTTGCAAGTTTGGGGTGCCATTAGAGCTACTTTCAGATAAGGGGCCAGGATTTAGAGCTAAACTGCTAGACTTCTTATGCACAAAGATGAAGATTAGGCACCAGCATACCACTCCTTATTACCCGTAGTGTAATGGCTTAAATGAAAGATTCAATGGTGAGTTGGTACAAATTCTTTCTAAAGTGACAGAGCACCAAGGAAAGAATTGGGATTTGGAATTGCCTAGTGCATTATGGGCTTACCGTACTTCAGTGAAGACAGGTACAGGGTTTACTCCGTTTCATTTGGTGTATGGAAAGGAAGCACTATTGCCTGTGAAGGTAGAGTTGCCTGCGGTCAAGATGTTAGAGAAGTTGCTTGGGCCGCCTAGTGATGCATTCAAAGAGAGGCTCTTGCAGTTACAAGCGGTCCAGTTGGATAGGATGAGCGCATTGGAGCATTATGGGCAGATGCAGGATAAGGCTTTGGCAAAGATAAATGAAAAGGTCAAAAGTAAGGGTATCAAGAAACATGACTTGGTTTTGCGCTACAATAGTAAGCTCGACAACACCTTCCAAAAGAAGTTTCAAATTAAGTGGGAAGGCCCTTTCAAGGTAGTGGAGTGTTTTCCAAATGGCACATATCAGCTGGCTAACCTGGATGGTGTTCTACATAAGTCAAGGGTAAATGGGTTGCGTCTTAAATTGTATCATGCTAGATTGATGATGGTGGAGCAAGATAAGCTATCTGTGGATCAAGCAGTGTTGGTGAGGGATGAGGAGACCTGTGATGCGGCGAGTCTCATATCTCTCTTTGCTGCTGCTGATCATGAATGATTTAGCAGGCTAGGGGATGGGCAAATTATGTCAGGAGTTTTTTGTAGCAAGGGATTGCGCATATATACATATACATGCATGGTGCATCAAATAAAGGATTGCCCATTTTCCTTAGCCAGGTGGTTATGTGGGGCCCACATGTGTACAGGTAGGACAGTGTGTACATAGTGCATCGATTTTCACTATCACCAGTACCAGTATGTTTTTTCTACAATAATGAGGAGTTTATAGCGCGTAAAAATTCTCGAGGAAGCTATCCGCGGGCCGACGACGTGAGGTCAGCAGGTGCGTCAGATGGCATCTAGTGGCGTCAGGAGGGTGAACAAGGTCAATATTTGCACGCGGATGAGGACGGACACAACATGGGTGTTTTCTTGTGAGAGTTATGCAGAAAGGTCATCATTAGGACCACTTTTTGGGGCCACTTCACGTGGTGGCGAGATGCATTTTGGAAAAAAGCTGAGTGCCAGGTGTGCAAATGATGCAAAAAGGTGACAACTATGCACTGCGAGGTCAGTTTTTGGCCTTTTCGGGGTCCGTTTGAGGTCATCTAAAAGGCCAAGGGTGCCCAACTAAAAAATCTAAGTGTGGGAACTGAAAAAAGAGAGAGAAGACCAGAAAAAACGTGGAGAAGAGAGGAGGAACAGCCGCAGGTGTGTTTTTTGTGTTTTTGGAGCCTATTTTGGCCGAAATTTGCTCATCCGAGGTCGGATTTGAGCACTTCGACATTGTAGACTGGGGTGTTTGGCCGTTCCGGACGCGATGGCGCTGTCCATTTTTCCAAATTCCTCACTCTTTTCCTGCTGTTTTTCTGTGTAAGTTTCTCCTATGATCGAAGATTCTGCTCTAGTTTGTGATTGTATCTGGCTTATTTTACCCATATTGTGTGAGCTATTTGCCCCATTGGTGTTGGCCCAAGCTCATTTGTATCTAAACATCAGAAATTATCCCCTTTTGAGCTGAGTTTTTTTGGGTGTGTGTGTGTGTGTGTGTCTGTGTGGAGTGGGCAAGTGGATAGTCTCTCTCCTCTCACTCCAGAGGTGTGTTCCCTGTCTCGGCCAGGTGTGTTGTCTAAGCCGAGTGGTGCCCCATAGTGTGTGTGTGTGTGTGTGTATCTTCCCAAGAGTGTGTGTCGGGTCGTTATAGAGGCTCTGTGTGTGTTTTCATCCCGCTCAGAACGTGAACACAGCAAAGGAATCATATACCGTGACTTTCCCCATGGAAAATCATTGACTGATTTTCACCAAGGAGGGTCTGCCACATGTAGGAGTCATTGATTGTGGATTGGCATTGCGAGTGGGCATTGAAAAGTGAGAAACTAGCATCAAGGACTCCACAGAGCGGGCCATGCATCTTTGTAGGTCTCGTGAGCTTTGCAACCCAAAATCGGCTTGTCCCTATTCTAAAGCCACTGACACCTATGCGTTTTCTTTCTACATCAATCAACTATGTGATTGGTGCATAAATATTTTAGATAATTACAATATTCCATGGCAAAAGAGAAAGCAAACTAATTGAGGCATGATTTTCAACATAATGTGCAAAAACTCTTTAAAGCAACCACCCAGACAGAGAAAGACATTGCAAAATATGAGTGAGCATTTGGATATTTTAGAGCTCAGCTTCAAGGTGTTTTTTCATCCTCTTAGTAAAATGATCCCTAGATTCTAGCTTATTCTTATCACTTTTGTAGACTGTAGTCTTATTCAAATTATCTGCTCGGATTTGTAAAGATCACACATGTAAATGAAATTTTTTGTATAGTCATGGAGTTAAATTGTATCTCTCCCACTTCTATGCTCACTCTCATTGCTAATGGACCATGGTGCAAAGTATTTCAGTTCAGTATGTGGTGTGTTGAAAAATTTATGATGATTTCTAGAACAAAGTAGCAAACGAAAGCTTTTGTATAGTCATGGACCATGGAGTTTAATTGTATCCCTCCCACTTCTATGATCGCTCTCATTACTTATGGACCTGGTGCAAAGTATTTCATTTCAATATGTGGTGTGTTGCAAAATTTATGATGATTTCTAGACCAATGTAGGAAATAAAAGTTTTTGTATAGTCATGGACCATGGCGCTCAGTGATCAATACATTATGTGGTTTTTTTAAATCATTTATATTGCTTTCTAGCCATAGATCCAATGAAGATTTTTTCTATAATGATCGACTAATGGTGTAAAGAGATTCAATACCATTTCTGATGTGTTGTGGATTTATGGCTGGACTCATGGTGCAAAGTGATCAATGCAGAATGTTGTGTGTTGTGATAACTTAAATCAATCTGTACCACTGGATTAAAGGTTGTAAATGAGTTTCCATGATGTCAACATAAAGAGATTGTAAATGTTTCATAATAATCAATATCTAATTCTCCTAAATGATTTTCTCATGTTAAACTGATCATTTAATATGGGAAAGTGCCAGGGGAGAAAATGATAGAATATTGGTTAAGCTAGCAGACTAGCCACAGTAGGGAACCAAAGGGGGGGCCATCTGCAAAAGAGCAATGTGCAACAATGGGCTTAAAAGACCCTAAGTTCAGCCCATTAAGACTTCCAAAATGCTAAGGTTCCAAAATTCAAAGGTTGTGTCCAAAGGCCAACCACTAGGGAAATTGGATGCTTAGAGTGTGTCACAAAAAGTCTTTGCCAATCCCTACATAGGAGGGGGTGAGCCTTGCAAGTAGGGGATGAGAGAGAAACTCATACACACACACAAGCCCCGTTTACACAAAGGGAATAAGGGACACATGTGAGCTCCCTAGCCCAGATGCCCAGAAGGTGTACCCAATTCCTATTGGATGGACTTGGAGGTGGACCAATGAGAATTAGGATAGATTAAATCTAGTTTAATTAATTTAATTAGTAATATGAGTGATTATGTGAGGAGATGTACATCTTTCTCGTAAGAATACTCCTTCTTCCTCTCAATTTACTCTCATACCCCGCTAGCTCTCACCATCTTCGAAGGTGTGTGAGGTCTTGGGTCTGTGACCGTGAGGGAATTGATGTTGTGTCTGATAAGTGTTTTGCGTAGTGCATGAAGTTCCCATCTTCATTGCACTAGCTAGTATTGAAGGAACACAAGCAATTGTATTGTAAAATGTCTCTCTTGATGGGAGAAACCATAATAAAAAGCCTTTTGGAGGGGGGACCGGCTCCATGCAAATCTGGTCCTCGTCGAAGGTTGTCAATTGCTTAATTTCTCTCTTTTAAAGTATTGGTCATGCTATCTAACTAGGTGTTATGCTTTTTGTTGCTTTCTCCACCCAAGCACTCTTGTTAATCTCATTAGGAATCTATTCTAATGAAATGCTCACTATGTTCATGCTATTTTCCGCTACACACAAGTTACTAGGCCATTAAATGTTACATTGGTATCAGAGCACAAGGTTTCTCTTTTCTTGCTTAAGAAGGGAGGTCCTCAAGCTAGCTATAAATGGTTGGTACTATTAATTGCATGTGAGTAAGTAGAATAAGGATTTTTCAGTCTTGCAGTGCGCCTACCTTTGTGCAGTTAATGGGGCATCACCGTCCAAAGCTATGGTCTTAATAGTGGAGTCCTATGGGGCTTTGCCTACGGCTTAACCACTATTGAGCTATTAGAAGCTTAACAGGAACTGGTGTTGTTTCGGTGTTGAACGACCCTCTCTTCTATTCACTGCAATTAATGGTATTCGAGCCACGGGTACAGTAGCTTGAATGCTTTTTCTAAAGGGGTAAAGAGGAGTAGCAACTAGGGCTTGAAGTGACAAAGTACACCTAAAACGTTTACACCTAAAAGTTGTTAGAATGGCTGACAATAATAAAGAGAGTGAAATTAATGTTGATAACTTTGATTTTGCTAATGAGCAAGCTAGTAATGATGCCCCGATGCTTGTTCACTGTCTTGTTTCTAGGCTTCAACAAGCCATGGGCAATCCATCCATCCAAAGTGAAGTGCAACGGCAGCTTCGTGCTCATGGGATTCTCCAAGCTCCCCATCGTGACGAGAGAACACCTAGGAAGCCTCCTTGCGAGACTTCCAAAAGAGGTCTCTCTCCGATTCAGGAACAAGAAGAGGATCCCTATGAAGGGCTCAAAAATTTTCTCCTTGATGACGTATCTCCTTCTCAAAGTAGAATTCAAGAGCCTCCACCAAAGGAACGAGAAAGAAGTGAGTCTCCCGCCACCTCGATGGAGATGGCTCCACGAAGACAGGAGGCTAAACACTCTCCATCGCCTCCAAAACAGAGAAGACCATCGCATACTTCTCCACACCATACTTCAAAAAGCAAGAGAAGAAAAAGGCGAGAAAGAGGACACCCTCTTCTCCATCTTCTTCATCCTCTTCCTCTTATGAAAGTGATGGTGAAGACAACGAAGATCAAGGCGAGAAAGAGGTCACCCTCTTCTCCATCTTCATCAATTTCTTCATCTTCTAAAGAAAGTGACGGTGCAACCTTTGAACCATCAAAAAGAAGAGGCCATAGGAAATCTATGCCATGTGGAAGAGGTCATCCAAGCTCAAGAAGTTCAAAGAGGGAGGGAAGAGCATCTCTTTCCTTACCTACGATGGCACTTTTGGTGCTCGGACAAAGTCTTGGCCTTTATCCACCAATTCGATGCGGCGTTTGGAGATGAGGGCTCCACGGAGTCCTCTAAGCTACGCCATGTAGCTATGCACTTTCAAAAGTCCGCTAGACAATGGCGGTCTAGCCTACGGGCCAATGGTGAAGCTCCACGAACATGGAAAGCTTTAAGAGATTCCATTATGAAACAGTTTTTGGTCATCAATGCCAAAGACAAAGTAATCACCGAATGGCGAAGCTTGAATCTCTCTCCATAGGAATCCATCCACAAATATGTTGACAAGTTTTGGGACCTACAACTCAAAGCCACTGTCTTCAAAAAGTTGGATTTTGGAGAGCAAAAGCAGTAATTTTGTGCAGGCTTAACCGAAGAAATTCCGGAGTATGTCAACTCCCAAAGGCCACGCACCATATCAGCGGTAATACATCATACTATGGTGGCCTCTCGAATCAATTTCCAAACAGGGGCTAAGAGGAATTCTAAGCCCCCTGAAAACAAGGGTTCCAATGAGCCTAAGGGGAAGGACAATGTCCAAAAGTCTCCTAAGGGAAATTCCAACAAAGCTAAGGAGAAGGGAGTTTACAAAGGCAAAAATAAAATCTCTCCTGAAGAGCTTGAGCATTATCGCAAGGGTAATCGGTGTTTCAAGTGCGGCGAACAAGGGCATGCATACCACGCTTGTCCCTAAAATAACAACCGCCATGATCCTCCTAGAGCTACCTTGGTCGAAATCCAAGAGGAGGAAACTCATCACAAAGGATCTCCTCTATGCCATGCTTGGGGAAAGGTAAGAGAGCATGATGCTTTTATTCTCTTTGACCTTGGTTCTACTCACAATTTTATATCTATAGAGTTGGCCACCAAGCTAGGCATACAAGCCTACGAGATCGGAGATGTCCTACCCGCAGATGGTGCTTTCAAGGGGCAAGAAGCTTCAGTCACTCCCTTAATCGGGAAATTGAGGCTCCATGTCCGAAGCTATGTGGAAAAAGAGGACTTCTTTATCTCTCCTCTCAAGCATGAGGATGTAATCCTAGGGGCACCATGGTTTGATCGCATGGCTGTCAATGTTAAATTCCCTGAAAGGAGAATCTCCTTTAAATTCAGGGAAAAGGATATGTATATAGATGCTAAGGAAATGGGTAACACTTTACCCATTGTACATACACAAGCTTTCAACAAGTCAATAAAGAGCTCTATTTCCGTGTACATGATTTTTGTTAAAGATTCTCAAAATGAACCTAATGTTTTAGCAAAAGAAAATATACACAATCAAAAGTAACTAGAGTTATCCAATTTTCTCAAGGGGTTTCAAGATGTCTTTATTGACGACATCCCTTGTGAGCTATCTCCTAAACGAGGCAATGATGACCACGCAATTGAACTTCTTCCAAGAAGGTCACCGCCTAACAAACCTCCTTATAGAGTTTCTCAAGCTCAACAAGAGGAGATTATGTGGCAAGTGCATGAGTTAGTTGAGAAGGGCATGGTTAGGCCTAGCTCATCTCCATTTTGTTCTCTTGTGCTACTAGTCCAAACAAAGACGGCACATATCGTATGCGTGTCGACTATAGAGAACTAAATAGGATCACTATCAAGAATAGGTTTCCCGTTCCACGGGTAGAAGACCTATTTGATAAGCTACAAGGGTCTACCTACTTCAATAGGATTGACCTAAAAAGTGGCTATCATCAAATAAGGATAGTTGATAAAGACATAGTAAAGACTACATTTCGCACTATGTTTGGTCTTTACGAATACATTGTCATGCCTTTTGGCTTGACCAATGCACCAACCACATTCAACCACTTGATGGAGAAGCTATTCAGGCCTCACCGAACCTTTACTGGATTCTTATTTGATGATATCATCATCTACTCTAATTCATTAGACGAACACAAGCAACACCTCCAGGTAATATTTCAAGTTCTAAGAGAGAATAAAGTTTATGTTAATTGAAGGAAAAATGAATTTTTCTTACAAGAGATTTAGTACTTAGGTCACATTATCTCTCAAGATGGCATCCAAATGGATCCATCAAAGTTAGAGGTAATAAAAGGATGGCCTAAACCAAGGAATCTTCATGAATTAAGAAGCTTTATAGGTATGTGTGCATACTATAGACGCTTCATAGAAAAGTTATCACTAATAGCAGGACCATTACATGACCTAACAAAGAAAAACGTTAGGTACACATGGTCTACCAAGGAGAACAATGCTTTAGAAAGCTTAAAGAAAAGCTTATCTCCCAACCTGTGCTTATATTACCGGATCTCTCAAAGCCATTTGAGGTCCAATGTGATGCTTGTGGTGATTTCCTTGGAGCTGTTTTTCTTCAAGAAGGGCACACCATAGGCTACGAAAGTCGAAGGCTCGACCCTGTTGAGCAAGCTCTAGGCATATATGAAAAGGAACTCCTTGCAGTTCTACATGCCTTAGACATATGGAAGCACTATTTATTGGGGACCCCTTTCATTCTGCAAACGGATCACCAAAGTCTTAAGTACTTCATGACGCAAACCAAGCTTTTCGATAAACAAATGAGGTGGGCAAATTTCCTTTCGCAATTTCATTTTCATATTTCTCACATTGCTGGCAAGCATAATCAAGTAGCCGATGCACTCTCAAGATGGTCGAGAGTGAATGCGGTTTCCATAGCAACTCACAATGATCTATCTTCTATGATAGATGAGTATTCTATTGATCCCAATTTTAGACATTTGATTTAATCCCTCGCACTAGGGAAGAAAGAGGAACCATTTATTTTACAAGACGGTTATCTTCTCTACGACAATAGACTATGCGGTACTAGCTCACTACGTGAGAAAGTAATGTATGAATCTCATGCTCCTCCTTATGCAGGGCATAGAGGGATTCAGTCTACCCTAAAAGGGATTGAAACATATTTTTATTGCCCTACCATTGAAGCAAACATACAAGAGTATGTTTCTAAATGTGTGGTATGCCAAAAGACAAAGTTTGATAAAGGGAAGCAACTTGCATTGCTTCAACCTTCGCCAATCCCTAATTCACCATGGGAGAGCATATCCATGGATTTTATCTTTGGATTGCCTAATTTTATCCATGGGGATACGGTAATATGGACGATAGTAGATAGGTTCAGTAAACAAGCTTATTTACCTGTCAAAAAGACTATCAAAGCCCATCAAATGGCAACACCCTCTTCATTTCACAAATCTTCAACTACCATGGCTTGCCAATGTCCATAGTGTCGGATAGAGATCTTAGAATGACCAGTAATTTTTGGAAGGGTCTCTTTGAGAATTTAGGAACAAGGCTAAATTTCTCTTCGGCCTATCACCCGCAAACGGATGGCCAAAGTGAAATAGCTAACCTAACAATCCTCGATCTACTAGAAGCCTATGTAATGGAAGTAGATCAAAGATCCCAATAGGAGAAGTACTTACCTTTAGTGGAGTATGCCTACAATAACAGTGTACATACTTCCACGGGAAAAGCACCTTTTGAGGTGATTGAGGGAAGATCAAAATGTCCCTTGCTATTTAAGGTACACGGGAAGATCTTTGCTGCAGATGAGTATAGCCGAGACCTACAAAAATCTTTCCAAAAGATTAAGGAGGCTATCTCTATCTCACAGCAAAGGCAAAATGCTACTGCTGACAAGCACAAAAGAGCCCAAGCCTTTAAAGAAAATGATTGGGTCTTACTCAAATTTCCCAAGGCTCGATTAAGGCACACGCCGGGAAAGAATCTTACGAGACACCAAAAGTACTATGCTAAGCTAGCAAAAAGGTACTATGGTCCCTTCCAGATTCTTAGGCCAATCAATGAGATCGCCTATCAACTCAAATTTCCCAACCATTGGCTCATACACAATGCTTTCCATGTGAGCCTATTAAAGCCTTACAAAGGAGAGCCACCTCAAGAACCAACTATTGGAGACCCACCGGAGATCGAGGACCAAGAAGAGGTGCTGCAGCCCGAGTCCATTCTCCGACATAAAGACAAGGTACTAAGAGGTGGTAGACTATCCGACGATATCTTATTAAGAATTATCCTTTCGCAGATGCTAGATGGATGCAAGGCATACAATTAAAGGATAACCTAAACCTTTTCAATACTTACAATGCTTCCCAAGAGTAAGCAAATGTACAAATGATAAAAATGAACAAGATTTTTGTCTTATAAGACTCTCGTTTTCTTTAGTGTGCACAAAAATGAAGTAGTATGCATGCTTAGATCAAGTTTGCGGAGACGACGTCTCCCGAACACTAAGTAGAGTTTGTCACTCTACTATGGAAGATGATAGGACTTATGTGCAGACATGCTTGCGACAGCCTCAAGCTCTCAAGTGCCAAATGGACTAATCATCCATTGTGGAACATTGTCGTAGGGTAACATAGGGATCCTCTATTTGCTAGGAAAAGGACTAACGAATATGCTTTATCTTCTCTACCCCATAGTCAAGGACGATTATGATTTCAAGAGAGAGGTAATGTCATAATAATCAATATCTACTTCTCATAAATGATTTTCTCATGTTAAATTGATCATTTTATATGGGGAAGTTCCAGGGTAGAAAAATCTAGAATATTGGTTAAGCTAGCAGACCGGCCACAATAGGGATCCAAAGGAGGGAACATAGGGATCCAAAGGGGGGATCATCTACAAAAGAGAAATGTGCAATAATGGGCTTTAAAGATCCTAAGATTCAGCCCATTAAGACTTCCAAAATGCTAAGGTTCCAAAATTCAAAGGCTGTGTCCAAAGGCCAAACACTAGGGAAATTGGATGCTTAGTGTGTGTCACAAAACGCCTTTGCCAATCCCTACATAGGAGGTGGTGAGCCTTGCTAGTAGGGGATGAGAGACAAACTCACACACGCACATATACACAAGCTCCCTTTACACAAAGGGAATAAGGGACACATGTCAGCTCCCTAGCCAAGATGCCCACAAGGTGTACCCAATTCCTATTGGATGGCCTTAGAGGTGGACCAATGAGAATTAGGCTAGAGTAAATCTATTTTAATTCATTTAAAAACACTTAATAAAAGAACCAATAATAATTAAGCTCTCTAGAAGACTATTGGACAGTCTCCCAAGGGGACCAATGAGCATTCAGCACCCCAATGGCTTGCCTGATTCCTATTGGCCAGGAGGCAAAGGGGTCCAATGAGAGTTTGGTTGCAATTATAATTACTTAAAGCTCTCACAAAAGGGTAAAGGGGGACACATGTTAGAAGGCTATCACTTATGCTGCTTAATTACCATTGGCTAGGCCTAGGGAGGTCCAATAGGATGCTAGCAAGAGGGGTCAACCAAGAGAGAGAGGGGGCTGATTTTTCAAAGGCATTATCACCTACACACTCACACTAGCTCATGTGTGGATTAAGAATACTCTCTCTCCTTCTCAAGCTTTAATGGAAAGCTTATCACCTACTCCAAGCTTGTGAGAAGGGAGGCCTACACCAACAACTCTTGGCTTTGTGATGCACATCCAACCCAGATCCAAGATTCAATGCATGCTCATCTCCTCTACCATGCTAATCACTAAGCTAAGCTATGCTAATATGAGTGATTATGTGAGGAGATGAAAATCTTTCTCGTAAGACTACTTCTTCTTCCTCTCAATCTACTCTCATACCCCGCTATCTCTCACCATCTTCGAAGGTGTGTGAGGTCTTGGGTCTAAGACCGTGAGGGAATTGATGTTGTGTTTGATAAGTGTATCTCTTATTGCTTGAAGTTTCCATCTTCATTGCACTAGCTAGTATTGAAGGAACACAAAGGATTGTATTGTAAAATGTCTCTCTTGATGGGAGAAATCATAATACAAAGCCTTTTGAAGGGGGGACCAGCTCCATGCAAATCCGGTCCTCAACTATTGTCAATTGATTAATTTCTATCTCTTTTGAAGTATTGTTCGTGCTATCTAACTAGGTGTTATGATTTTTGTTTCTTTCTCCACCCAAGCACTCTTGTTAATCTCATTAAGAATCTATTCTAATGAAATGCTCACTATGTTCATGCTATTTTCCGCTACACACAAGTTACTAGGCCATTAAATGATACAAAATGCATTTCTACCTAGCTTGGATAAGCATGAGAAATCCAAAAAGGCATACGACTACTTGCGCGTGCTTGCAGATGCAACACGCCCAAATGAGCAAGCGAGAGTTGCAATGCGGACCAGTGAGTGGGCACCGGTAAATGGAAAGCAGTGGAAAGACATCAACAAAGATGCCACCATAGAGATGGTCAAGGAAGCGTGGCCAACTATGTATGGATTCTCCATCCACAAGGGAAGATTGAAGCTAGACAAATGTGTTGTACCATACATTTGCACCCATGTTGAGGCCATATACTTTGCTTGCATAGGGAGTACACTAAACCACACAAACTATCCCTTGTGGCTTGCATAGATTCTATACGCTCAATATGTTCAAAATGAGCCAATGGACTTTAGCAGTAAGGCCCCCAATAAGAGCATAGTGGATATCCAAAGTGAGACAATCACAATATCAAGAGAGGAGCTAAGATATGCATTGGCCGGTGCCGCTAGGTAAACACATGATGTTGTGAGGAATTGCAAAGATATATTCATACCTCCACACAAACGACAGGGGGAGGTGGTTCAAGCAACACCAAAGAGTTACAGAGAGACATCAAGCAGCTCCTCACGTGTGAACTCCTTGAAATGGAGGAACGGTATCAACAATAATCATTCGTGACTATGATCGAGTATCCCAACAATAATCATTCGTGACTATGATCGAGTATCCCAACACATTGCAGCCATCTCCAGCTTACACAGAAGATTCCATGGATCCTTGCTCAGTTTGCAGACACTTTTTTCACAGTTGAAGTGGTCATTACACAATAGCTTGCATCCACATGTACGATTTGCCATGTCTCATGCAGAACATGGTAAATAATAAAGAGTACCACTTTTGCAAGGCTCCAATTGACAAGCTTATGTATTCCATGTTCAAAATGGAGGAAGACTATCAATGCTTATTGGCAGCCACTACAAGGGAGAGAGACTCTATTTTGGATAACCTGAGTTTATCTTTATAAGCATCTAAACTTGGAGTGGATTGTAGTGACTTTTTTCTCATTGTATATATCCCCTTGCAATGAACATGGAAGCCTTGTAAAACTTACAAACACTTTTTGAATCATGGTATATGATATCCTTGCAATGAAAGCTGAAGCAGTTTGCCTTGTAACCAAATGTGGATAAATTGATATGTGTTTGTTTTGATAGTCTTACTTGGTGTCAAGAGTAATGCTATAAATACAAAGTGTATAAAGTCTCCCGTTGATTCAAAGAAACAAAATTTATGATAATTTCTACACATCGAAGCAGTCTTAAAAAGCAAAGTTTATAAAGCCACCAATTAATTCAAGCAAACAAACTTTTTTTAAAATCATAAATGAAAATACTCAGACTACTCTATTGAAAGACAATAAAATAGTAATTGTGGTGTTTCCACTGTCCCACAGGTGCAAGAACGCTAACTGCCAATCAGCATAATGTAGGCACCAAAGCACTATTCATGAGCCATCATCTCCATGCCAGCTGCAAGGTTTTGCACAAACTCTAAACTAAAAAGGCCATCCTTTAACATGTACTTTGTCAAATCGGTGACTACCTAGGCTGATCATCTGGATTGCTATAGAAATTACTTACCACATCATAGAAGTCTTCAATCACTTCATAATGTAATTGATCACAATCCATGTTTTAGCACTCTAGATCAAACAAAAAAGGAACACTATGAAGTGGACTATATGTACTTACCCATCGAGCATGTACATACTTATTTAAGAAATCCCTTTTGGACTTATTAAAAGGTGCTCTCTAGGGCTTTATCAGATAATTTGTAGGCTTTGAAGGAGAGTTCAAGCTCTTTGGAGCATTATACCAACCCATGTAAACCTTCCCTATATTGGGTAACTTAAGATCAAACTAATGCAAGTATATCATCACAAGTCTCATCACCAAGTATGGGTCACCAAAATCAAACGAGAAGTGTATATCATCAATAAGCACTTTCAAGGACCGCACCTTTGTTTTTACTCTTTTTGGTTGTTCTACTGCCCACTCATAGAATCTAGCGCAAACAAATGTTTTGCAAAAGGCTTATCACAATGTAGAAGTTAGTGCAAAATCTTGTTTCACATGGAAGCTTCAATATTGTGGACATATGTTGACGATACATGTCGAGCACGTGTTATCTCTTCAAAATAAACTTCACCACCTTCCTTGCTTTATCTATAATGATTTGAACCAATCAATGTCATCTTTTTTGTACCAATCTTGCAATACAAGATTAAAGCTATGCGCATTGCAACCAAATGTGTGCAGGCTAGGAAAGCCAATTTTTGGCATTATCCATGATCACCTATACTACATTGGGGACACCAATGTGATGAATTGTCTTTGTTATTATATTAGCTACATAGTTCCATGCCTTTAACTCACCCAAGCTATCAACCACTTTAATAAATTAGTCCCCTCAAGGACTGAATAGCATAACATTAGTTAGCGACCTACATTGGACATTTGACCATGCATCACTGATTATAGTGCATCCTGTTTGATCAATTGCTTTCAAGATCAATCTATCAACTTCCTTTTGGGTGTCTACATTGCATGTATCCAAGAACATTGCATGTATCCAAGAACATTGTGAGCATCTGGTGATAGGATGGCGGGGGAAATCCAACACCATACCTACCAATATTCTTCCATGATGCTTCCATGGCTCTCTTGTGACCATCGGCATAGAACAGCCTGTAAAATAGATAACTTGTGCAAGAGCAGATTGTGCCTCTTCAAGAGCTCCTGGTTGAAATATTTTCTGTAGACTTACTTGCCTCATTCTATGCATTCCTAATTGGTACTCAGGTGATCCATCTTGAGTGCTAGCTATTTGTGTGTGTGTGCGGCCAGCATGGAGGATGCACCACTATTTTTTCCGCCTTGTGTTGAGGCAACATTTAGGAATCCACCTTGAAATATGTAGTTGTACCACGTGAGTTCATCAAAATTGTTTTTAATTTCAAGAAAGTTACAATCTACATTGATAAAAGAAGTTTTTAGAATCACTTATGGAAAAAAAAAACTAAAGGTTTTAAAAGAAGAGGGGTCATTTAATTCATGAAAATATGTATGCAAAGAGGGATTATTTAAATGTTTCTTGAGCGTTAATGATAGATAGTTGGCTTTCTAATATTGAATGCCCATGGAATTTCTTCATATGTTTATTTTTCCATATTTTATCTTAAGTAGAAAAAAACCCAAGATTACCTTTTTTGAGGATATAGACAATAAGAAACTCTAGATTCAATCGTTAGGTACCTTGTAGTTAAGCGTTCTCTGCCAAAATTGTACTCGAATGGGTGACTCGCAAGAAGTTTTGGGGTGTGGGTTGTCCCTCATGCACAACCAATGGCACCAAGTAAGCCTTTTTATCCTTGCTACCAAGTATGCCTTGATCGTCCCTTAGTCAATCACCTCGGATGAAGTCGAGGAGGGGGGGAGGTGATGTTGGTAGTGATGCTAGAATGGTGTCTCTCATCACTGCACAAAAGTTTTTCTATAGAGTTTTCTTGCACTCTGTGTGATTTGTGCACGCATTGTGCCCCTTTATATAGGCCTCCTAATCTCAAGAAGAGTGAGGTTAGTCCTTTTCTAAAGTGGCTTCATATTTCCATGCCACATCTTCTTCAAGATATCCCTAACACTAGACCTCCTCTCTAAGAATTTTATTGCAAAGGAGTTTCTCTTCAGATTCCAAAATTCTAGAGGGTTTGAGCTTCAATACGTTTTGGGTTTTCATGACAATTCTTTCATCATCGTGAAGGAGTTGTTCATCACCAAGAATATAGAATTTCAATAATCTTACATGGAATACATTGTGATCTTTGAGATGAAATGGCAACTTTAGCTTAGAAACTTGAGTCAATATACACTTGATGACTCAATAAGGACCACAATAGCATGGTCTAAGCTTCTTATACTTCTTAACTAATGAGCTACTTCTCTTTGGGTGTATTCAATGAGAAAATTTGTCTCCTTCCTTGAATATTCTTTCAGATCTCTTACCATTAGTATATTGTTGTTGGCGATCTTGAGATACCTAAGTATGCCTCTAAATGGCCATAGTTTGGTTTTACATCTCTACAAGCATCCTTTTAGGAGCTTCAATTATTATGGTAGGATCTAAAAAAATGAGAGGAGAGAGACATTTCTAACCATACAAGGCACAAAATAGCTTCATACCAATGTCATGGTGTAAAAAATTGTAATCATACTCCACAAGAGGTAGAAATTGAATCCATTTCTTAAGCTCCCTAATACAATAAGTTCTAAGAATAACTTCAATGACTTGATTTACTCATTTTGCATGCCTATCAAATTGGGGATGATATTTAGTACTAAACTTTAACTATGTTTCGATCTCCTTGAAGAGAGAGGTCCAAAAATTTGATGTAAACTTTACATCTTGATCACTTACAATCTTTTTTGTCATATCATGAAATTTGAAAATCTCCTTCATAAATATTTGTCCAATGTCAAAGGCAGTATAATGTTGTCTTGATTGAATAACATGGCAAACTTTAGTAAATAGGTCAATAACCAGACCTCAACTAGACTTTCTTATGGTCGATTAGAAGTCGTTACTTTCTTCCTACTTAAGAATATGTGAGGTGAAAGATACCAGTCTACCTTCTTGAACTACTACTCCTCCCAATGATATACCATTAGCACCATTTACAACATCAAAGGTCTAGTTGAAATTAGTTGGTAGCTTTACACAAAGGGGAAAAAGTAACATACTACTTAATTTTATAGAATATTTCTTGATGTTGTGGTTTTCAATTTATCTTCATCCCTTTCTTGAGAGGTGGATCAAGGGTGAAGCGATCATACCATTATCTTTTAAAAAGATTCTATAGTTTGTGATCCCCAGGAATCCTCTAAGCTCATGTGCATAAGATGGATGGGGCCATTCAATAATGTCTTTAACTTTAGCAAGGTCCATTGAGATGCTTCTTGATAAACAATAAATCTTAAGTCTTTGATCTTTGGAGACAAAAATTAACACTTTGTCATCTTAGTATATAGATTGTGTTCTCAAAGAAGATCTAGCACCTTCTTCATCGAAGAAGACAACGACATAATCATCTAGGTAGTGGTGAAAATATTTTGCATCAATCTATTCAATGTAGCCGGTGCATTAATCAAACTAAATGATATTGCTATCAATTAAAAATGGTTATATCAAGTGTTGAAGGTTGCCTTTGGGATATTTAGTTCCTTTAGTTTAATTTGGTAGTAACCAAATCCTAAATTTATCTTAGAGAAGGCCTTGGATCCATCTTACCAATCTAAGCATTCATTGATTTATGGCATAGGATAGTTTTTTTTTATGGTTGCCTAGTTTATTCCTCTATAGTCGATGCAAAGCAAAGAATTCCATCTTTTTTAATTTCGAAAGAGTATTAATCCTCCCCAATTTGGTTTGCTTGGTCTAATAGATCCCTATTCTAAAATTCATGACGTTGCTCCTTTAGTTCAATGGCCTATGATAGCACCATTTTATAAGGTCTCTTTGGTACAGGTTCCCTTCTTGGAAAAATCTCTATCTCATGGTCAATTTCCTCAAGGGGTTCACTATGTATAAAATGTGTATATCACGTGCATTCAAGGACTATTTTTAAGACTCCTCATCTATGAATTTTTTACAAATAAAATACACCCTTTTTCTATTTATCTATAAAAAAAAATCTATTTCCATTTTATAGTACCTTATGTATGTGAAAATGTGAGAAAAAATAAAATTTAATAACCCCTTCTACTGCACTCACATGATAGTCACATAATTATTAAGTGACCCCCCTTAGTCAATTTCTTGAGTAGAAGAGTGGTGAGGTCTTTTGGAAAGCTCTGTGCATACTCATGAGGCCATGAGGGTTCTATATCACTTGAGTTTGGATCAACCTTATTCAATTTGACCACAAATTTGTTCTCTAGATCTCATACCCTTGAGTAGATGGTATGTTTTAACTAATTGAATCCTTGGAATCCCATTATTCCCTTTCATGTCGACCTGCTTTTCTTGATTAACTCTTAATGTCAAACTACCTTGCATACTACCCTCACTCCTAGATAAACAATCCACCCAAAGAATCCCATCACAACTAGAAGGGTTCTGAAGAGATTTGAGGTAGAGTTTTCTCTTAGTTCAAAATCAAGGGTTCAAATAGAATGTGGAGATACCATGGTTTTTTGATTGGCCAATTCTACTATCATAGGTCTAGTTTTTTTAATTCAAGTTCAACTTTTGCAAGAATTTTAGGGATAGAAAGGAATGTGTATTACCACAATCGATGTGGAGATTATTCAAAAATTCACCTTGATGTGTGGTTGGTGTTTGAATAACCAAATTTTTTTTCTTGCTACTCCAGGATTTTCAATAACTACAAAAATAGTTTATCTCTCTTCTTCATCACCAAGAGTAGGGTTTCCTACAACTGCATGTGCATGAGAGTTCTTTCCTTGACCTCTCCCAAAGACCTTGGCTACTCTTCCTTACCCTTTACCTCATCTCCAATCACATCTGCCAGTGTGCTTTCTTGGTTTGTCTCACTTGCCACAAGTGCCTTATTTTGTTAGACATGGAGATCTGATGTGGTGATCTCCTAGCTTCCAAAATTTGTAGCATCGACCATCCAAGTGTGAAGGATTTTAGGTGTTAGCATCATAAGATCTTTGTGATTTTCTATCATTTTGGAAAACTCTTGATTCTTAGCACCATTAAAGTTCTAATAATGTTTTCAAATCACCTTCTATTCCCTTGCTCCTTCATTAAGGACTTAACTTTGCAGTAACTCATCTTGTACAATGGTGGGTTTCATGGCTTCTAGTTGCGATCTACTTGGCTCTCTTAGGCCTTGACATAAGTGAGCCACCTAGTGCTTTATGGTAATTAGTGGTGCCTATTATCTAAACCTTAAAAACTTTGAATAGTATCCTTCTAGGGATAGTCTATATTGTTTCAAACTAAAGAACTCATTTATATTCATTTTCTCATCGGTAGGAGGTAAGAGTCTCTCCTTCACTGCTTGTTTAATCTCCCTCCAACGCTGGGATTTTTCTAATGCTTCTGTGTCACAAAAATGTTGTTTCCACCACAAATTTTCTTCCCTAAAAGGCAAAACATTTATAACATTTCTTGGTTTATAGGTTCAACCTTTGTAGCAAAAAGATAGTCATCCATGGTTTTAGATCGTACTTCCGTAGACTTCTCAATATCATCACTCCCTCCCTTAAAAGAGGGTAGTTCTGATTTTCTTGAGCAGCAATTTCTTTTTTTATGTTTCTTTGTATATGGCATCATGTTGAGGGTTTTTTTGGAGTGCATGTGTATATTAATATATTATAATAAATATCAATGATTACTTGAATTCATGCCCTTAGTAATTTATTATAATCAAACAGGATAACTAAGGTATTCTCCACGACTTGAACTTATTCATACCAATAAA
Organism: Adiantum capillus-veneris; assembly: GCF_014529385.1. NCBI lineage: Eukaryota > Viridiplantae > Streptophyta > Polypodiopsida > Polypodiales > Pteridaceae > Adiantum > Adiantum capillus-veneris. The sequence continues at coordinate 58,112,720 of NC_140935.1, read as the reverse complement.
AGATTAATCACAAGACTTAAGTAGTCAAACAATTTAAAACAACTTGATCTCATGGAGTTACAAGTGTCTCAATTCAAAGGTACCTAACCTAGAGATTGGGGTGAATTCATAGTTGACCTTCCTTTGTTCTTGAGCTCCATTGATTACACATTACTCCAATGGCAGAAACAAGGATACAAGCAATAAAAGTGAGGGAGACCACTATCTTTCACAATCGTGGATGTAAGGGTCCTACACCACAACTACATTAATAACCAAAAGGTTATAAGAGCTAAAATTTATTTCACTAAACTAAAATCACAACATACTTAGGATCTATAAACAATGCATAGTTCCTATGTTTAAGAGGCAAGACCACCATCCACAAAATCCTAGATATGGTATGAGACTTATCATAAACTAGAAGCTAGACTTATAAAAAGTCTTGAATAATCGAGTCCACCCATATATAAACAATATAGCTCCATTCGGATACTTGTGTCCCACTTCCCTTCCACACCACACTCACCCATTCCACTTGTTTTTTAATCACTACCACATTGTGCTACATATACAATCACGGTTCCTTTATTAATTCTAGTCATGGTTTCCTTCACACATCCCTTCAAGAATCACGCAAACAATTATTTCCCAAACTTCCAATATCATGGGTTTGCCTCTACCCATGGAGATTATCTCTCTAACCAGTAGAGCCTTTACAAAGGTCTTGTTATTTGATAATTACAAAGCTGGGAGTCACAACTTTCTCTATTGCTAATAACCACTATGCACGGACACTCACCATGAGATGCAAGCTTTACTAACCACAACATAATCTCTACTAATTGTGGTATTTTCTCGCTAGACACAAGCTCCATCTTGCCACAACATGCTCTCTTCTTAACTTTCTTTTCAAGGGATAATTTTCAATAGTGATCAGATTGGCTTTCCGTACATTAAACAATTCTTTTTCTAGACAATTCTTTAAACTTAATTTAGAAAAATGCATGCTTGTCTCTTGTGATGATAATCACATTCTTGGTCATTTTTAAAACATGCTAAGCATCCATACTAAGATCAACTTATGTATAGATAATGCAAAATTGAAAATTTTACTTACCAATATAGGAGTGGGTGTGATAATCACCGGCAATTGAGAATGGCCATTAGCAACATTGCTCATCGGTGCCATAGAGTGGGGTTTTTTTGGAGCTTCAAGTAAAACACTGGAGCTTCACATTAGCTTCCTGGGCGGAGCCATCTCTCATGCGATATGCAAAAGTGGTAAAAGGGTGTAGTACTTGAATTAATTGGAACCACGTGGATGTTATAGGACAATAAGGAGATATTCAAAGAATCAAAAAATACATTATAAAATGACTCTAATTCAAGGTTTATGCATATATTTAACTAAGAACATGTCCTACCACATACAAAACATATATATGTAAAATGGAAATCATACTTCTCATTACACTTTAAGGTCATTAAGAAAAGGGTTTTTAGAGAAGACTAATAACAACATGGAGTATGATTAGAGTAAACAAAATCACACAAAATTAAGGAATATTATTCTCTAATTACCAGTTCATGCATCCATAATACACTCACATACATGCATACTTCACTAATTCTAGATATTCTTTCATATGCTTATTTTTCACATGGTTCGGCTTAGGTAGACAAAAAACTCTATCTTAACCCCATTTTATTTTGAGGATATAAACAACAAGGAGGTTTAACTCAATGGTTAGTTACCTTAGAGTTAAGCGCTCTCCATCAAAACAATACTAGGATCAGTGTGAGATCGTCTCTTGCATGTAGCCAACAAAGCCTTTGTAGCTTTGTCATCAAGTATGCTAAGGACATCAATTACCTTGGAGGGAATTGAGGATGGAGGGAGGTCAAGGGGGGGTAGCGATGTTAGGATGATGTTCTCTCACCATCGCACATAAATTTTCTTGCAGAGTTATCTTTCCCTCTATGTTAGTTGTGCTAGCCCTTTGTCCCTTTGTATAGGCCTCTAAGATGCATTATTGTAGGTGCAGGTTTTTGGCTCCATGCTTCACGTATTACTATTTTTAGCTATACATTCTCGTGTCACTGCTTTTTGTATAGTCAACTATGGCCTTTGTCTATTTTTAGCTATAGGTTCACATTGGCCTCTCTTTTTGGAGTCCTGCTCTCTGAGTTATCAAGGGGCCAAAATTTATTCAACTCTCACATTCCTAAAAGAAGGGTCTTATAGAACCTTTCCTTTTTCTCTAATACTTCGACATAAATTAGCATAGCTTCCTCATACAATGTCAGATTTTAGAACCAAATTTTTGGACAAAACCCTAATTATTGATGCAAATGATAATTCTCTTGAACTCAAAATAAGAGCCATGAGTGGATGCAAAATTTAGTTGTAAAACATATCGTACAATTTACAATATGGCTACACAATATTTGAACCAATACGCCTCTTCTTAAAACATATATGTCGATATGGCTGCACGATACTTTGAAGTTGAGTAGACAAAGGTAGTCCTATATATGATGAAGGTTAACTTCTAGCTACACACTCATAGTGCCTTCATGTAGTGAGAATGGATCTTAGCTTGCATTATGCCTAGCACATTACACTCACGACAAACATACCATCTTATATCTAGATACTTATAAAATTTGAAATAGAAATGCTGAGAAAAATTAAAATTTTAAGCTCACGTCATACTTGATTGTATCCATATGGACATCATAAATATAAGTGGAAATTGCTATAGCACACTTGTAGTTTCCCTTCTTGTAAAAGCAACTAGCATGGCCTAAATGGATTATTCAAATATTGAAATAATAATCCAAAATTTTAGAAGAAAAAGAAAAATTAATGGAGCCCATGTGATGATATGAGAAGTAAAATAATTTTCTATGAATGTTGACCATTGTCTCTATAAATGTATAAAATTTTGTGCATACAAGTTAGATAAAGTCATAGGACCATGATATGCTTAGAAAGGAGCACGTAGAGCTTATAATGTTGGAGCATGCAGAGAAAGGATAGAATGAGAACGAGAGAGAGAGAGAGAGAGAGAGAGAGAGAGAGAGAGAGAGAGAAAGAGAGAACAAAAATAGGAATCATTTGAATTAGATTAATGAAAATCCATTACATATATAGAGTAAAATCTTTCCATGCAAACTCAACCTTCACTAGAGTACTTATCTATCTACTAATAAGGATGTTCCTACATGATGTATGCTAGTGACTAGTGACCACAGCTTGGAAACCAACCCCCCCCCCCCCCCACACACACACACACACACACACACACACACACAACAACAACAACAACAAAAACAACATAGGTGTGTGTGTGCACTTCCCTCGAGCAACAATTAGAGTGAGGCAACAAGAACTCATAACCAAACATAAATGGGAGGTCTTACCATTGATGTGTGTCATTGTCTATAACCTATACATATTTATTGATAATGAATAACATAAAGACAAACTGGATTTACACGACTTCACTTTCTACAAAAAGTGTCGGTGCTTCTTCATCACCATCAACCATATTGAGATGTCATTTTTTCTTCTTAAAACACCTATTCCAAGGATGATTGGTCTTTCCACAGTGAATACAAGGATTTTTGTTGAAGAATTTCTTGGTTTGATGATAATTGCGACCACAAATCGCACAAGGTTTGGTGCTCCTAATTGGGTTGGTTGAAGCTCAAGTTGAAGTGAAACCACCGGCGGCTACATATGCAGTGGGTATTATGGTAGAACTCAGAGATACTCGTTTATCTTCTTCTTGCAATGAATTAACAATACAACCCAAAAAAGGTAGCAGATCCTTCTCCTTTTATATATTTACAACTTGACAAAATTTTGCAGGTAGGCTATTAAGGAAAACAGCTAGAAAATATTCATCAATCAGGAGGGACTCAACATAAATTAAATGAGTTCATATGCTCTTCAATCTGTTTGCTAAAGCTGCAGTATTTTGATCATCATGCATGGTAAGTGAATGTAACTCCATTTAAGGCTCATTATTAAGTATTTTGCTTTAAACCAAAAACTTTCTCTGATTCCATCCAAACAACACTTGTGGATTGAACATCATCCAAATAGTGAATAAAGTCGTCTTCTAGACAAGTTAGAATAATACATAATGCTTCCTTGTCCTTTCATTGTTTCTCAATAGATAACGCTCTAGTAGCTACAGATAGCTGATGTCCTTGTTTTGCTCGTTGAAAGTGATTTCACGACACTCCATAGATTTTTTCACATAAGATAGCCTTTTACCTTTATTCTCCAAGTGTGAAAGCCAGATCCATTGAACTTGTTGACTTTTGATTCCGTATTGAATCTACAAAAGAGCTTAATGTTGAAGACTATTGTCGAATATGATTGGCTTTTCCACACCATCGTTAGCAAAAAACCTACAGTTGCTTTTTAGGATACTTTTTGAGATGTGATGTCGTTCAGATTGTGGCTTCTAAATTCTGAGCCAAGGCTTGCCAATTTGTTGCAAACCTGGAATTCTCAATTTTTAAGCTTGAAAGTAAGCCTTCAAATAACTTGCCAATCTACTATTGAGCACCAAGCACCGAGGATGTGAATAAGCTCTTCATTAAAGATAAAGGGCTCAAATAAGACAGACAATTTAAAGGCAATGTGAATTTTATTTTTTAAAATTGAACTTCTGTAATCCGGTACCATCGTAGATGATAGCACTGATGGAAAAACCATGGTCACATCGAGTTGAACAAGCAAAATTAGGAGCACTTGTTGTGTCAAAAGTGGAGTCTCAAGAAACATTATGAAAAATATGAACCCTCTAGGGGCCCTTTGGGATTAAGGTTAGTTAGAGGCTAGCCAATAGGAAGAGGGTGGTAGACACACTCTATACCCTCAAAAAAGTAGGGGGACAAGGTAGCCTTACACCTCTTAATGGCCTCTTACCTAGTGAGAAGGTAAGGGAGGTGGCTAGGGGAAAGAAGGAGGGGGGACCACTTTGACCTCTTTTCCCCCACTTTTTGGCCCGGATTTAAAATACACTAAAAATTTTAAATTTTCAAAAAAAATCAATTTTCAATTTTTCCCTCCTTAAAAGGTCCCCTAACCTATTTCATGGTCAAAAAAGTATTTTTGACCTCCAAAAGTCAAAAACGTGCACTAAAAAATTCTAGAAATTAAAATTTTCCAAAAAAATTCAAAACATCATTTTCCACCCTCCAAAGTCTTTCCAAACCTATTCTATAGCTAAAATGTGATTTTCTCTCTCTACAAACCCTTTTCCAAGCTCTCCATGGCTGCAACAACCACATGCACCCTCTATAGTCCAGCATTATCTCTCTACAAGCTTTCTCCCATCTCCATTGTAGCACCAAGCCAGCTTCTCCCCCATCTCAGTTTCCCCTTGTCCACCACATAGTTCTACACCAAGCTAGCTCCTCTCCCTTCTCTCACCTCCATTACAGCATGAAACAAGATTCTACTACTTCTACTTTCATTCACTCGCACTACATGGAAACCTCTACTCCCGAAGGTGGAAAAATCATCAACTCACATGACTTGCATACCACAAGAACAGGAGGTGTGAATAGTGCATGGGCATTGCAAGGATTCATCTCCAACATAAAGATAGAATGGTGAGAAAACTACCCTTGTAGCTTACATTCAGAGCTTAAGATCATCTCCACGGTGGAGGGAATTAACCTCTTTATGGCTTTCAATGTTTAGGCTTCACACCTCATAACATTGGGTGGTGCTATTTTGTTGATGACTTTGGTGCGCCATCTATAGTTTTGTAGCATGTGATTGAGTCTCACAATGTAAGTAAGTTGTGTTATCTATGGAGAGTCATCAAAGATTTTTCTTATAATTTATTCTTTATAAAGTTGTCATTAGATTATCATAATGATATCATTTTGTACTTTATAACTTTGTGCTCACATAATCTATTGTTTACTTACAGAGTCAACTTGTTTTGAGAGGACATGAGCAAGCAACCATGTGCAGAGATGAAAATCACTCTATTTTTGTTCCGTGAGGAACCTTTCACTACCATGTTAAAAGATTTTGATAAGAATAGTAGGGTTTTTGTAGAATCTTGAACCAATAGGTACTCTCTAGGAGCTCTTAGAAAAGCCATCCCTATAGTACTACTATCTTCCCTAATGTCATAGACACACAAATACTCGTGTATATGAATCTCTAGATGAGAAAGACAAATACTTGTAAGAGAAGCCTAACAGCAACAACATTGTCTCTGTTTCTAATTATTTTTATGAGACTGGATTCCTCTATAAATGCAATATAAATATTTCTTAATGTTAAATGGTGTCGCACTGAGTGAAAGTATTTAATTTAGATTACTGGAGTTTCATACAGATTTGAGAAATATTGTTGATTTTTATGGATGTTCTGATTTGCCTGTAAGATGTTTGAAGCCTCAAGTCTTAATCATTCCACCATGAAGAAATTCATGCAATATTTTGATTTGAAAGTTTAATCACTAATGATTATTCTTATTAAAGTGGATCATAACCTTTGTCAAGATGTCCTCGCTTGGGGATGTTGAATATATATCAATAGCAGCATTTCAAAAGTTGAGAAAGCTAAATTCTTGCTTTCCAAAATGTTATTGTTTCCATACTATGCCTATGCCAAGCTTGACTTAGAGAAATGACAACTTGAGATGGAGGTGTAGATATATGGGGGTGACTTATTATTGATTCTTGTTTCATCATATATATTATAAAGCCTTTGAGTTTTCACCTTTTTGAGTAGTATTGACAAGTTTTTGGTATCAAACCTTCTTAAATATCCCTATTCATTCTCTATTGGTAGCTATTTATTTGGTATTGCTAAAGATCATACCAATAGCTATCACCTTGTGAACTTAATTGTTGAATTGCGGATTTGATTTTTACTATGTAGCTCATTTGGATAGAGAAAGTGTAAACATAAATTATAGATACATGCATTGTTAACATAGAAGATATGTATCACTTGAACCTATATAACTGCTATAATCAAGAAACCTTTGGTTGGATACTATAACAATAGGGGTCACATGTGGTTTCAAATACCAAAGAAATGTATTAACCAAAACATTCCCAAGAACACAAGGTGAACACAAGGTGAACACAAGGTGAACACAAGGAAGTAAACATTGGCTCCTTGTTTGGTTGATTTCTAGTGCTAAATGTTCTGAGTGCACAAAATTTGTGAGGCCTTTGACCTTGGGAGTTCACTAAAGTATATGTAACATAACACATGCGTTCAACAGAAGGGAATTTATTCTTGTAAAGTTACAAAAACATGTGTACGTAAGGCCTATAAGGGCTACTTTCAATCCATTGTGGTGAACGCACATGATATAGGAAAATTTTACATAGTGAATACTCCGGACATCAAACGCTACACCTCTATCTCATCGATACATTAAAACAAAGCCCCTATTTGTCATTTTGAAGCCCCAGGGACCCTCAACAAGAGGGACCACAACGGCGCGCAGAATGGCCATCCAGGGACAAATAGGGGCCAAGATATTTCCAAGAACAGGGGATGGACACAAGGAAGTAAAAAATGGTTGATAAGCATGATACAAGGTTTAGGTATCTGCCATTTGTGGGGGGGGGGCTTGCTATGAACACATTAAACTGCCCAGTTCTATCTCATGGCCATGCATTAAAAAAACCATATACTTGTCATTTTAGGGCCCCAGGGACCCTAAACAAGAGGGGCCACAAGGGAGCACAAACTGGCCATCCTAAAAATTTGGATGGCCAATTTGCGCGTCCTTGTGGCCCCTCTTGTTGAGGGTCCCTGAGACCTTAAAATGGCAAGTACAAGCTTTTTGTTAATGCATGGCATGATACAAGGTTTAGCTATTTGGGAGGGGGGCTAGTTTGCTATGAATACATTAAACCGCCCAATTCTATCTCATGGCCATGCATTAAAAAAAAGCCTTTACTTGTCATTTTAGGGCCCCAGGGACCCTCAACATGAGGGGCCACAAGGGCGCGCAAATTGGCCATCCAAAAAAATTTGGATGGCCAATTTGCGCGCCCTTGTGGCCCCTCATGTTGAGGGTCTCTGGGGCCCTAAAATGACAAGTATAAGTGTTTTGTTTATGCATGGCCATAATTCAAGTGGTTAGTTTTTTTTTTTTTTTTAAGTGTTGAACTTTTAGGTCGTTTTCAAGAGCTTCTAGTGTTCAATTGGCTCCGAATCTGTATGGGCTTGTCTCACATAAATTTGTTCATCTTGTCGCGCTCTTCAACCATCATGTGATGCAAAAAAATCATATCCTACTCGGATTCTCCAAAATCAACGTGCAAGTTGGCAATTTCTTTAAAAATGATGTAAAACAGACATTTCCTACTTTTTCCTTAATCTACGGGCTCGAACGAGCATTAAAACCATGGAATCTGAAAATACTCAAAGAGCTAATGTTTTTTATTGTGTTAAGGACTGTATTTCCTACATACAAAACTTTCTCAAAATCTCACCCTAACACCTTTAAAAGTGGCTTCCAGGGAGTGCCCTCGATCAAAAATTGAAACTGAAGGAAAACAATCAAAATGAACTCCTACACTGTGTACAAACTTTAAAATAACCAAAATTTTCTTTTAAAAAAATTTATTGCTAAAAATTTGAAAATAGACTACCCTTGGACTTCCCACAACAATAGAAATCAAAGGTTTCAAGAAGAGGTCTGGTGTCACAAGTGCATGGTAGGAATCTAATCAAGGTTTATTCCGTCAAGATCTCTTATACTTTATCATGTCTTCTCATGTACAATCTTACCAAACAAAAACAGACTTACACTTTAAATGACTACAAATCTTATTTAACTTATCAAACAATCTAAAATATGGTAGACCTAGAGTGCTCTTACACATCAACAAACAAAAAAGTCCAAATTTCTTCTCATTAACTTTAATAAACATACATCTATGGACAACTTCCAAGGAGTAGTGCGGTCATAGTTCTTACATCCATTCCATGACATGGTATGCTCATGGGGTGACCTATCACATAAAAATATCTTTGGTAGGAGTGCCCTCATGTTAGGAAAGGGTGTGTTGCTGCTGATGAAAAGTTTTTGCATTGTCCTACTAGGGATCTCTCCATGTTAGCATAATGATTTTTGGTGTAGTGGGAGCCACATTGCCACTGAGGAGAGCTTTGTGCCACCGTAAAAGATTCATATTATGCTAGTTCCTTGTGCCATTCTTGCAAACAACGCCACTCAACTAGCATAGCAATAGGTCACCTTGTAACAAAAACATGTATGAATTCAACATTTGCAAGCTGTATAATAAAGACACTTGTTAAGTATATGTTGTACAAATTTGCAAGTATTTCTATCTAACTGAAAATAAACAATCCTAAAATATACATTAGGATGAGATTACCATCCCTAATAAGCATGGATTTGAAGCACCTACCTGCAAGATGTAACAAAGAAGACTGTTTTAGAGGAAAAGTGGTGACACTTGGCCTCTCTAACCTGCAGCCTTTCACTATTTGTGCATAAAATCAACCTTTGTGTCAAGCACTACAAAACAAGTAGAGGCAACACCTTAGACTTCAAAGTCTATGATAAGAAGAACACAACCAAAAGTAAGAAGTATGTTGTTACCTTGCAAAAGGGGTGTTTTATTCAAATATGTGATGTTATTGGCAATATATTGAAGAACCATGAAAATTCATCTCACCGATGGTACCACGTTCCTGGGATGACCTCTGCTCACCCTCACGTGTGGCCTTCGGTGCAAATGTTGCGAACAAGCAAATATTTATGCATACGATTTGTGATGTCCTTGAGCACCATGGTAGCTGTTGCGTGAGGAAGCAAAGGATGAAAAGAGAGAGGAGGGAGGGAGAGAGAGGAACATGGAAGGAGACAAGGGGGTAGTGGGGGGGGGGGGGGGGGGGGAGAGAGAGAGAGAGAGAGAGAGAGAGAGAGAGAGAGAGTGGAGAAGGAGGAGAGAAGGGGGCAGGGAGGGAGAGGGAGGAACATGGGAGGAGAGAAGGGGACAGTGGGGGAGAGGGAGAGAGAGGGGAGGAGGAGGAGAGAAGGGGGCAGGGAGGGAGAAAGAAGGGAGGAGGAAGAGAGAACAAAGGTTTTTTTTTGGGGGGGAGTTTTTTTTTAAGAAAATTGGACTTTTAGTGCTTGTAAGTTTAAAAAAAGGTACAAAAATACTTTTTTGATATGGATATATGTTGGGGGGGAGTTTTAAGTCAAAAATAAGTAAAAATAACTTTTTTTTTTAAAAGTCAAATTTTGGCTCTTAGCACTAGGTTGGTAATGGGACACTTTTATGTCCTGGGACACTTTTATATCCTGTTAAGTGACCATTTTCCTTGAATTATGTCAAGAGTTTCAAAATGGATTTTGAGGTGCTATCTGTCTAGAAAGTTGTCTCATGAGCTGAAAAAAACTCGACATTGTTTTGGAATAACAATTCCATCTTTAACCTTGTCCTTGCACAACATTTCACAACCTAAACTGTGTGAAAAAACGGGTCCTGTTTTTTGGCTTTTTTCAACTTTTTGCAACTATACCTAGAATTCATGTTTGTGAGGTCTATAGCTAGAGAACTATCTTTAGTAGTCCTCAACATGTCCTGATGCTTCTAGGGATAAATAAATGTTAAAGTTGTAAGTTATGGCCAAATTACAAAAATTGTCAAATCCTGTTTTTTAGCCAATTTTAGCTCTTCTATGATTTTTTTGGTGGCTTTCATGATATCCAAATGCAGTTTTGATTTTCTATGTCGCATATTGTAACATAAAGCTAATATTCCTTGAGTTTTGGGGCACCTAATACCCTATTTTGCAGAGTAGACAACGATGGTTGATTTTTTCAATTATAGAATAAAATGAAACATTCTAGTATATCAAGTATAGCTTTTTCAATATTGCTAGTTTCTTGTAACAACTACATGCATTTTGTAGGTAGTAACCATATCTAGTCATAAGGATCAAATTTGGCTAGATATTGAATAGTTTCTATTCGATTCTACAACTCATAATGTTGAACCCAATTTTTTCATGTTTGCTGTATTTAGTACTTCATCTTTGTCCCCAAGATTCCCCTTGGTAAGAGATGTATTATTCTTTTGACATGCTCCATGGCTCCTTATGAACCTAAAGGAGAATAGGGAACTAAGAAAATATGCATATAGTATTTGTATTGAGCGTGGCTATAGAAAATTTGATGTTAGGTTTGCAAAATGGTAAAAATTCAACTTTTTTGGACCTATTTCTTTTGGCAAAACAAAAAATAGTGAGTGAGAAGCAATCATATATTCTGATCACCAACCCATTGAAGTTAACTAGGGAATTTATCTCAAGTCCTACAAAAATCCATAATCTTATTTTTATGCAACAAAATGTAAGAAATGACTGTTTTGATAAAAATGTACTGGTCCATCAACTTTGGAGGCTTGGTGTGACCAAAAGATGAGAAATTTTACAAGTTTCTTATTTTTTCCATGTGTAGTAGGCCTTGAACTATAACCTCATGAAAGGATTTTACAAAATGAGTGGATCTACTATGGTTTTGGAGGTTTTTCTCAAAACCCTGAAAGGACACTTTTATGTCCTGTTAGGTTACCAACCTAGTGTTCGTGATCCACGTTTTTGATGATGTGGCCACACCTCTTTACTCCCTTCACTTTCAAAAAGGTAGAGAGAGAAGGTGACCTCCTAGGTCCACATCCTACATGTGTCTAAAAAAAGGCTAGAAAAGCCTACTCAAAACTAGCTTCTTGAATGCCCTTGTCCCCTTAACCCTACACACCATTAGCCTTAATTCCTAAAAATTAGGATTCCTTTTACAAGGCCCATGCAAGGTCTATATTTCTCCCAATGATGGCAAACCTCTTGATGGTAAATATGCTCAAATCCATGCAAGTGAGACTGAAGCAACTATCTCCCTGACAAGCGGCTGCTCGTGTGAGGCTTCTCAAGAAAAAACCCTCGTGGCTCTGATACCACTGCTTAGGCTATGGAGAATGGAGTTGTAGGGCCATGGTGTGCTTAGGAAGGAGCATGCAGAGCAAGGATAGAATTCTAGAGCATAGAAAAAGGATGGAGAGAGAGAGAGAGAGAGAGACAGAGACAGAGAGAGAGAGAGAGAGAACAAAATAGGACTCGCTTGTATTAGATTAATGAAAAGCCATTACATATATAGACTAAAATATTTCCATGCAAATTCAACCTACATTGGAGTACTTATCTATCTACCAAAAGGGTGTTTCCCATGAGCCAGTGACTAGTGACCAGGGCTTGGAAATTGAACACCTTGTCCTTGCTAAAATCTCAGCCAACATGTAATACTTAATTGAAGAAAATGTACATAATCTTGGAAAAAATTGAGTGATTTTGGTCCACATTTATGTTGGATACGGCTTGCCCTAAAAGTGAAAGTGGAAAATCCTTCCAATACTCAACTAAACCATCTGATATATTTGGCTGGCGTACAATGGTCAACATGAAAAGTCTGTGTGACCATATTATGACCTAGGTGTAGATAACTAGTAATGAAAAAATTGAGTATTTCTTAGTTGAAACTACTCAAGGTGGTTATAAGAACATGCCAAAAAGATCTCAATGATATATTTCAAAACAATGAGAGAAACATAGCTCTTGGTGCATTGATCCAAGGATTAACTCCTTGCTTGCTTACAATTCACAATGGAACCAGCAAGCCTTGCTTGCTTGAATCAAAATCGAGGAAATGATACGGTTGTACTTGATTTTGTAATTGAAAATTCCCTTCTTAAAAGTATCGATCATCTATCAAAACTCCGCACGTCATTGCAAGATTGATGAATATTTAATTTTTTATTTTGAGGATCCATATTTACAAAATTCTGCCACCACTAACTTGCCCTTATTACACTTAAAAGTGCATTAATGTAAACGAAGAGATTAAAAAACCACTACTAAGACATAAAGAAGGAGAGAGCTTGAGCTCTTTCACTTGTGCACATGTACACACACACACACACACAAATTGAGGCAAAACCTTCTTCTTCTTCACTAACTTAGGATAAGAAGTATAAAATGCATGAAAGAGATAATAGAACATAAGGGGAAAGTAGTACAATGGCCTAGTGTGAATTTCTAGTGAATGAGCTAGATACATAAATGTTCCATTACTTTGATAAGTAGAGCAAGTCAATCTACTCTAGTTGTGGTATCACTAGAAAAGATATGGATATCCACAATGGCACACTGGTGATGATTATTTTTTATGATATTCATATAGCACTAGTACATGTTGAGCTTGACATCTCAACACTCCCCCACAAGCTCAAACTATCCATGGATATGCTATCCATCACTCAAAATACAATGGCTTCTCCACTTCAAGGGCCTTTGTGAAGATAACTGCAACAAGCTTATCCATAATCACATACTCAAGGTCGATGTCATTTTCCAAGGACCCATCTATGATGAAGTGGTAATGCACCTCAATGTCCTTTGTCCTCACATTGAACATTGAAGACTCGGTTTCAAACCAATGGTATGCTACAAAGGTTGTCCCAATAGATGACAATTGGCCTCTATATCAATGCTCCAAAATCCTCAAAAAATGGCAATCATGCTACCTCACGCACCAGCCATGTACTATGTGTATATACTCAATAGAAAAATCATAGGTTGCTTCTTGTTTCTCCATGTGATATCAAGACTCCTAAGTGAAAACATAAAATGTCTAGTAGACCTATGATTGTATGTACTACCATCTCAATCTACATCTATGTAAACATAGAATTGCAACTCAACATCAACCCTATAAACGAGTGCTAAGTATCACTCACATAGTGCAATATTTGCCCCACTGCATCCAAGTGTGGCTTCTTGGGAGACTTCCTAAACCAACTTATCAATTGTGTAACTCAAGTATGAGCGTGAGATAGTCAAGTAGATCAAACTACATACAATCTTCTTGTACATCATAGAATTCTACAGTACTTGACTTACCTCGCTACCCAACTTCAAATTCTCATCCAAGGGCATTGAAATAGGCTTACAATCAGTCATATCATACTTTGTCAACATCTTACCCAACTTCAAATTCTTATCCAAGGGCATTGAAATAGGCTTACAATCAGTCATATCATACTTTGTCAACATATCCAAAGAATACTTTCTTTGTAACCGACATACACCCTCTTGTGAGAAATAATCTCACTACCCAAAATGTAACACAAATCTCCTAGATCTTTCAACTCAAATTCTTGCATAAGTAGAGTTTGTGCACTCTCTACTTCTATCATATTATCACCACCAACAATCAAGCCATCCACATAGGTGCAAATAATAATCACCACTCCTACATCATTATTTTGCACATATAACAAATGATCTACATCAAACATCCAAATCCCAAAGAGATGAGGAATGCCAAAATCCTTTCATTTCAAGCTCTAGATGCCTGTTTCAACCCATACAATGCTTTCTTTAACTTGTATACAAGGTCATGTAGACTCATATTCACATAACCTTGTGGCTACATCAAATACACTACTTCCTTCAAGTCTCCTTTGAAGAAAGCATTCTTTACATCCATTTGTGTCAACACCCATCCTAAAGCTACATCCACTAAAATTGGATATAGGGTTTAATGTATCCTCATAATCAATCCCATATGTATGTGCATAACCCTTGGCCACAAACTTGCTTTCTACCTACTACCATTGCAATCCAAATTGTGCTTTATCTTGTAAACCCATGTACATTGAATTATCTTATTTCCCTCTAGTAACGGAACCACCTCTCATGTTCCAATTTCATCAAGGGCAACGGCAAAGGGACTAGAAAAGTGTGCTTCATCAAGGGCATGCATACACTGGAGAAAAATAAGAGGGGATTGTTCAGAGCCACCAACAAGATGATTGAAAAACATGCTTCCCCCCCTCCTTCCCAAAAAAATAAAAATTAGCACTACCGTATACCCTTTCAATTAGAAAAGTGGGTAGAGGGTTTGAATAGTGATGTAGATCTTCACATTCAATCGCATCACCCTCAAGCTATTCTTGATTTGTTGTTAATCTTAGGTAAATATTTTCTTAAAAGTATATCTACCACCTTTGTGAACAAGTAGGATGGAGGTAGAAAATCAAATAAGGGTTGTTGGCACACTTGTTGTACCCAATGTTAGTATGCAAAGAGTCCACTTACCAAACTTTGGTGGAAAACTTTGGTCCAAAATGTCATTTCTTGGCACAAAGCTCTTGATGAGATTCTTATATGGGGTGTGGCCTTTGGTGGTTTAGTGATTGTAGGATGTGACCAACACAGATAGGGTTTTAAAGCATATATTTACTTGGTAAGCCTAATAAGGCTTTTTAGTTTGATGAGCCTATAGTTGGCCACTTGGAATAATCTAAGCCATTGCCATTTGACAAAGATCATATGGCCAAAATATTATCATACAATATAAACAGCAACGATCAAAAAATAACGATTGAGCTCAATCCAGGAAATTCTTGCTTATCACTTGTGTTAACTATCGATAGTGATGAAGCTTCTTTTTATAGATCTTTAATAATCCCTATGTCATCAGGAAAGAAATCTCAAGGAAGCACTCATATGGACTAGACTAGAGAGAGAGAGAGAGAGAGAGAGAGAGAGAGAGAGAGAGAGAGAGAGAGAGAGAGAGAGAGAGAGAGAGAGAGAGAG
>NC_140935.1:57644538-58092038 GCF_014529385.1 Adiantum capillus-veneris | reverse complement strand
CACCACATTGTTTAATACCATGGCATGGAATCTATGCTATGAACTATGTATAGTAGGTAGCCAAGTAAATGCAATCAAACAAAGGTCACAATTCCTTAAATGTCTACACTTGAAACTTTTCGAGAATAAATACGTGTATGCTTAATAATGGAGACGGAGATATTTTTAGAGAAACCAAAAATATTAAATGTATTGAGTAGGTGCATAAGCACCTACCTGTGTGCCATTCCATATGTAACCAGGGATCATCGACCTGGTGAAGAGATGATGATGCTTATCATCCAAATGTTGAAAAGGGACAGGTCAAAGAAGTGAGAAGGCTGCTTCCATGCATTGCTGTCATGCTCCATAATAGAGTGGAGAGGATGCTCCGAGTATGTAAGGATGGAAGAATATTCCAACCGTGTTTTCATGAAACATTCATAAAATATGGCAAGCTAGGATGCAAGCATGAGATGTTGAGGTAGGTGCGGACAGCTTGTGTGGTTTTATTCTCCATCAATGTGAGCAACAAGGTAAAGCATAACTCATGAGCGATGGCAATTGTGTGTGTGTGTGTGTGTGTGTGTGTGTGTAGATCTGTGTAACACAGAGAGAGAGAGAGAGAGAGAGAAATATCTACCACTATGTGTAGCCAATGGGAGGGTGTGCGTGTGTGTGTACAGAGCATAGCTCAGTATACGTGTGTATGTGTATACAAGGCTATCAGAAACAATGTGATGCTATTAAAAGGATGAGCATGCATAGCCAGGGACAAAAACCGCTTTTGATAGGGTTCACAAAAAGAAGATAGGGAGAGACACTGAGTTCCCATTTTTAAATCCTCCTTGCAAGTCTTGTGGAGGGTGTGTGTGTGTGTGTGTGTGTGTGTGTGTGTGTGTGTGTGTGTGTGTGTGTGTGTGTGTGTGTGTGTGTGTGTGTGTGTGTGTGTGTGTGTGTGTGTGTGTGTGTGTGTGTGTGTGTGTGTGTGTGTGTGCGTGTGTGTGTGTGTGTGTGTGTGTGTGTGTGTGTGTGTGCGTGTGTGTAGATGCATGCACATGAGAAGTAAATGAGCTTTTTTTTTTATATGCCCAGTGCCAAAAAAGGCCTTTGGAAAACTAGGACCAAAGGGAAGGCAGGTGGGTTAGTTACATGGAAATCACTTCTCAAAGAGTTCCAACATTTTCTGCAGAGTAATAAACTTATATAAAACTTATGTATACGTCATAGTCCTTGATGCATCAAAATTCAATATCCAATTTAACCAATACATGCTTGAGAGAGACATCAAATTGTATGCAAGTGTCATTAGAGAATATGTGCCGAGGAAGATACATATACCATATACATGTGAAGGCCTCATCAAAAGAGGCTCAAGGGTGGGATAGGGGAGTCAAAGATATGAGCTCATTAGAAAAATAAGTGGGTTACCACTCCATAAACTACATTCTTCTATGGAAGGGTTCAGTCCAATGTGTGCAAGAAGGTTAGCTTCCACTGAACACTCATGTAAATTAGCATAAGCTGTATTGATTGCTCAAGGATTTGGTAATCAATACCTTATCCATTTATAGTTGATACATCATCAAGCATATATATGTGTATTTGACCAATTTTGGTGCTCAAGAGCCCCAACCCTTCCGTTTGGAGTGGGTGGATCAAGTATAACACGTATAATGCATCTGAGTCAAGGTCCATGGAACAAGAACGGAACTGGGTATGGGTTGCCAATCCTTGTCAAGGGTATTGATAATAAAAATACATGATAGGGATTTTGAATTAGAATTTGGAATGAGATAGAAATCTCTCATCTACTAAGGGTAAAAAAAAAATTATGTTTAAATGTGTGTGTGTGTGTGTGTGTGTGTGTGTGTGTGTGTGTGTGTGTGTGTGTGTGTGTGTGTGTGTGTGTGTGTGTGTGTGTGTGTGTGTGTGTGTGTGTGTGTGTGTGTGTGTGTGTGTGTGTGTGTGTCTCCCACCTCCATCCCTAAGGAGAGGATCCATATGGTGGGAGGTAGGGCCCACCATGTGGAACTCTACCCCCAACCAAGTATGAACAATTTAGCGACAAACAAATCCAAATAATTAGTATGAATTATCCAAAGAGGCACTTATCATATGGAAAAAGATTATCATTTTGGTAAAGTGGTGCCAATAGAGCTAAATTATATTTGCATCACATCCCTAAAACAGCCATCTGATTACGTATACTTAGTCAAGTATAGAGTCAAAGAGAGTCTACCAGTCTAAAGTAATCGAACTATATGATATATGCACTTGACCAGAATAGGAGCCATGGCCCCAACCCATCCCTTTGGATTAGGTGGATCAAGTCAAAAACATTATAGCAGGTCTATGCCAATTGTATGGTGCTAACCCAACCAAAGGCTAGCTAGAGACAAGTATGTTGAAACGTTCTCACACAAAAAGCTCTTCTCTTTTCTGGAGTGAGAAACCTTTTCATTGATTACAAAGATATATTTCTTGGGAAAGCTATATTTGAGATTAAGATACTCGTAAAGGTGACTAAGGTGCCAGTCATTATTCACTATAATGTGGTGCACTGTATATCGTGGAGAAATATTTGTAGGTCAATTGCTTCTCTAGCAGCAACATCAGAGTCGTGCCTCCCATTCTCCCATCGTCAGCTTCCATCTTCTATAGGGAAATACCATCGACAAGCATTGCTTCACAATATGGTATCTGAACACCACATGTCAACAACTATAGAGCACTCGTGGTTGACCGCCTTAATCTCCCATCCAGCTACAAGGAATCTGTTGATCGCACTTCCCCCTTTGCAAGTCCACATTGTTGGTGTCCTGTGAGCACTCTGAAGTCGAAAGATAAACACAAACACGTGAAGAGACATAAACTATGTTATCGTGGCTTTGTGAGAACCATAGGTGCACTTCATTGTTGTTTGCACATCTGCCTCAATTCTCTTTTTGGTTGTTGCAATCAGGGCACTGTCTTGCTTAGGCTATTCCAAACTCTCCAAGGTTGGCAAGTGAACCAAAGAAATATTACCATACCCATTTCACCTAGGTGCGACATAAGTATGATAATATAAAAAAATGTCACGTGACGCAAGCTCAGAGGATGGACAACCAACATAGAGAAACTTGTCAATCTCAGTGTGGATGGCCTCAAAATTTCATGTGAAGGACTCTATTGGCCTCCACTCTACAAAATCGGATGGAAAAACATTTGTAACATAACAAGCAATGGAAATCTTACAGTCATCAAAAGAAACGTACAAGGAAAAAATACTAAATAGAAAACCTAAAAACTTGAAAGAGTAGTAAAATTACAATTTGCAGGAAACCTCGATGGAGCCACTACTGTCTCTAGCTTTAGTTGTGAAGCAACATACACATGTTGCACCTTCACAAGCCTCTTGGTTGCTTGTATTTGCTTGAACTTCATGATTCTTCCCTTCCAATGGTATGCTCAAGAAGCGTTGTGTCTCCTTGAGACCTTGTGTGTACCTCTTGAGCTCGGTTGCATTGTCACCCACATCATTCGTTTGAACTCCATCGTCACCCAATATTCACTGTTGTCTTGTACATTGCTGCATGAAATAGAGTCAATGACACTCCTAGGTCATCGAGTACCTGATGACACCTGGGGAATAGTGGTACAACCTGCACACAAACACTTATGATAAGACATTTTGCACTCCATGTCCTTAGCTATATAAAGAGAAAAATTATTGATGATACACAAAGGTGAAGGATGCCACTTACTATTATACTGCTCCACCTACTTGTTAGCTTAATGCGTAAGATAATGTTGCAAAGCTTGAGAGGAAAGTAGATTCTCCTAGAGAGCTTAATGGAGAAGGAGCAGGAAACCTATTAAGGAAAGAAAGAGGGATGATCTAGGAGAAGGATGTGCTGCAGATCTTAAGCTTTAGGTAGAGGTGTTTAGTGAGGCCCATGGAGAAATGGAGAACTTCAGCTTGAGGAAGGAAACAAAAGCAACTTGCAAGGTGAAGTGAAGAGAAGTGAGACATGGTACAGTAGAGAGAGAGGGAGGGAATGATCAACACATCTTTGGAGGGACCCCCTTTTAGAAGAGAGGGGGGAGAAATTGGTAGCCACTGGAGAGAGAAAGGATTGGTTTTTACTCAACTATTTAGAGAAAAGTTTAGTATTTTGAGTTTATAAGAGATTTTCTCTTTATATTTTATGAAACAGTACAAGTTTGAACACTAACTTTTAGGCTCTGCCATACCCACCATTTTAGTCCACATGGCATCCACCCATTTGGCCCTTCAATAATCTCTTTTTAATCCCAGGGAAAATAAAGGGGCCCCCTTAGATCCCATTCCCTTCCTAATGTCACACTTGTTGATGCACTTTTTGTACCTAGGATCAAGAAGAACCTTTTGTCTATATCTGTGCTTGCTAGACTTGGTCTTGTTCATAAATGTATGGACGACAGATGTGCAGGTCATGATGCCATTTTTGGTGATGAGATTGTTGCATCAGGCATTTTATTTCGTGAGTTGTAAGCATGTATAAGCTCATTGTGCATGACAAGTGTGGGAAAAATTTTGCAAAGGTTGTGGATTCTAAGGCTATTTCAGATGCAAAACTTTGGCATACACGTTTTGGGCATCTGAACCTTTCCAGGTTGCTGTGTTTGCTAAAATCTGATTTGGTTGCTTCTTTGCTGCCTCTTGAAGCACCTATTAAGCATGTTTGTGAAGGTTGTATTTTGGATAAGATGCAACGTTTGAAGTTTCCAAAGGATGGTTCAGATAGGGCTACATGCAGTTTGGAGCTTGTACATAGTGATGTTTGTGGGTCCATGCAAATATGTCCGTAGGGGCAATCGCCTTTAGGCATGTATGGTAGTATCAGCTTAAGGTGATGTCCAAAGTGTTTAATTGCTTCAAGAAATTTCTAGATATGGATGAAAATGTCTCTAAATGTACTATGGGCACCCTGCATTCCGATCGAGGGGGGGAGAATATGTCTCATGAAGTTAATGCATTTTTGTCTAGTCGTGGGATAAAACACCAATGTACAGTGTCGTATACACCTCAGCAAAATGGTGTTGCTGAAAGGAAGAATAGGTTGCTTATGGAGGTGGCAAGATGTATGGTCACGAGTGAAGCTTTACCACATTCGTTTTGGCTTGAGGCCATCATGTGTGCCACTTATGTACTCAACATGTGTCCTACAAAAGCTTTACAGTCTATGACTCCAAAAGAAGCATGGCATGATAGAAACTAAGTTGCATTATACAATATATGAGATACGTATAATACATCATATACTAGTGTATTATACATTATCTCATATTACACGGGTGTATTATACAATGCCACATCAGCAAAAATGAGTAACCATATATTTTCCTAGTTTTTTTATCGAAAAAACTTCGATCAAAAAATACTTTATACAAAAAAAAGTCAATTGAAGAATACAGTGATCGAAACAAAAACTATATATAGCGACAACGCACCTTGTTGAGACCATTGAGTCATCACAAAAGGTATTCTATGTCATCATCAGAGAAAAAAAAAATTAAAAAAAAAATAATGATTCAAAAATCATTGAAATTTAGAATAGTTTTAAAATTCTTTTGTTTAAAATCAATTTAATTTTTTATTAAATTTTGATTGAATTTTTTTTTAGGTTCAAATTGTGGAAGCCTTGTATGTTGTGTAGAGCTTAGACTCTCACTCATACAAGTTGTTTATTTTATAGGAGTCACTTGCTACATGCTTAGTTTACTGACATGTGTAAGTGAATTATATATATAATCTAGAGGTTGTCGTTGTGTGTAGAGTGCCCTCTCACATGAGGTAACCACTCTACAAAATATAATAAAATAGACATCAGTTTTATTTAGGTATGCTCGATTTTGACGTGTAGATATTTTCTCACCTCTAAGTGAACATAGGTAGAAATTTTTTTGTCCCGTTTAGAGCCATCACACTATGGTCTCACTGGAATTAAAATTTAGGAATCTCATGTCCAAAAAACTTATAATAAATTATCTTTATTTGGATTGCTATGTCTATCATTATAGTTGCTGCACGTGTACGATCACAGAGTGATAGATAAGCACTCAAAGATCTATCGTGGAGTGTGTAAACTTCATGTTAGCACTTCAGATAGATATGGAAATTGTCGAGGTTTGTAATTAATCCCCATGTTACAATGAGAATCAATTGCAAGATATGATTAATATTATCGATTATCATAATATGTGAAAGCCGTAAGATTGCATTTTAGATAAATCGATATAGTGCAACATAATGATGAGATGTATTTGTATTGTTTTAAGTAAGTGATAAAGACTATCGATTATCGTAATGTGTGAAAGCCAAAAGCTTGCACTTTAGATAAATCGATGTAGTGCAATGTGAGCATTGTGATTGAAATGTTTTGTTTGAAGTGATGAAGTTATTTTGTGTTGAAAAGATAATTTGATTGACATGAGTTAGAACGATAAGAATCATTGCGTATTGTTAATTGATAATGTAGCATGAGCATAATTGATAATGTGGACAGATTTTGATCACTATATTGATCGATAGAGCATTGCTTCTGTAGTTTATTGCTTTGAATTGTTTTTTATCTCGATTGAGAGTTGGATTTCGTACTGCTAATTGATAATGTAGCATGAGTCTAATTGATAATGTGGACAGATTTTGATCACTATATTGATCGATAGAGCAATGCTTGTGTAGTTTGTTGCTTTAAATTTTTTTTGATCTCGATTGACAGTTGGATTTGTTGTCTCTAGCAGATTAAATTCATTTGTCAACATGGTGAAAGAACATGAATGGAGTTACGTCCACAAGTTGCATGCCAAAAAGAAGACATCTCGATGAAATACAAGACCTACGGCCATGAGTTCAGTGGTGGTAATGCAACAGAATCAAGGAGTGTCTGTTTAAAGTCCCTGATAATGTGTCAGAGTGTACGGCTCCACCAATGGAAATGCATGCTACATAGCTTAAGTACATTCGCATAGCAGAGTAAATTATTGCAGCTAAAAGAAAACGTGTTACTGCCAAACAAGTTGCAATGGATGTTGAAATGTCTATTGTCAATGAGAGGACAAAGCATGTGCATACAGAAGCAAATGATCACACTCCCCAGTCAACTTCTCTTCATGGACATGCTTCAACGTCAGCAACTACAGATCCTAGTTCAACTAAAGTTAGTAAAGCATCATCCAATGGACAAACATTGTTTGAAACATTAGATAAGCAATGGTTGCTTGAGTTGCACTTGAAATGGATGAAAGCTTTTGAGGCATGCAGTATACCATTCAATGCTATACACAACCCCATATTCATTACGAAGAGGATGGGGTCTAGAAGTGCCTCGTTACTTGACATGAGATTATGGAGGTGATTAACATTTTGACAAATAGATGCATGCCATGTGTGCAAGAATGGTGGGTGTGTAAGAGAGGTGTAAGAGTGTTCAAAGGATGCACTTGATTTTTGGATTTCCATAACTCCTACATATAATCTCGGATTTGAGCGAAGATTGTAGATCTGCAATCTAAATGCTAAGCCCTTTCCATAGGTATGCTACATGATATGGTTTCGCTCGCTAGATTTTGAATTTTATTTTTGAGGAAAATTTTGAATTCAAATAAACTAGCATTTTTTCCTGTTTGAATTCAAAAGACATCTTTGATTGCTTTCTTAATACTAAAGGTTTGATTGCCTTAAACTTCCAAATAAAGAGGCCCTCCTAGATCTCATTCTCTTCCTAATGTTCAAGATGCTTTATTGAGCACATCTAGAAAATGATTTGTGCTTCCTGATTACAATAAGATGCATACAGAGTATCTATATAAAGTGAAAGACAGGATTGAAGCTATCCTAAAGCGAGTGGTGGTAGACTTCGTTCCTGCATATGGTTGCACCATAGCGTTGGATGGATGGACCAATTGTTAGAAGAAGCCACTCATTAATGTGATGCTTATCAACCCTAGAGGTTCCATGTTCGTAGAATCCATTGACACCTCTTTGAAAGAGAAGACCAGCCATTATCTAGCAAGGATATACAAGCACGCCATAGCCGCAATCAGGTGGGCCAAAGAATGTGATTTCAATTGTCAAAGATAATGCATCCAATTACAAGGCTACAGGGAGGGCTATCCAAGTTAAGTACCCAAAGATTACTTGGGTACCATGTGCAGCGCATACTCTTAATTTGCTATTAAAAGACATTGGTAAAATGGCTGTCATAAACAAACACTACTGGATGAAAATCATGTGGTGAGATTTATTAGAGAGCATCAATTTTTGTATGCTCTTTTTTGAACAAAATCACCCAATAAAATTTGCAGATATTTTGTGTAACAAGGTTTGCAACCACATATTATGTTCTTGCCACCTTGCAAGAAGTGAAGATTGCTTTTATTGAAACGATAGCCGATAGACGATGGGATGCTTGGCTCTACAAGTATCCTAGCTACCAAGAGGTAGCTACAAGATATGCACAGCTTGTAAACTCACTTGTTTTTTGGCATAATGTAGAGAAAATTGTCACTCTGGCCAATAAGACTCTTTCATCTTTGGTTGATTTTATTGGTATATTTCAGAGACATTATGCAAAGTAAGAGAGCATGGTGTAAAGGACAAAGCTGCCATAATCACATCTGCCAACAAGTGATGGGTGCAATTGCATACGTCATTGCATGGTGTTGCATTTGTATTGGATCCCAAATTCCAAATGCAGCAAGAATTGGCCAATAAAGAAGTCATGACCGGCTTCAAAACAGTGTGCTTTCAACTATTGGGACTGGAGGATAGGAAAATTGCTTTTCATCAGTGAGTTGACTATGCCAATAGAACGGGCATATTCCAGGATCCATGGTATATAGATACCATTGGACACACAAGTGCACCTCTATGATGGAAGGAGTATGGTGTGGAGAAAGTGGAGCTGCAACACATTGCAGTTAGGGTTATAGTAGCATTAAGTGAAAGCTGTGAAGAAATTGATCGGCATTTGCCTTTATGCATACCAAGAAACAAAACCGTCTTCACCCTAAACAGGCTGCTGATTTGGTCTATTTTTTTGCAACAACAGGAGACTTACCCATAAGCCAGTGAACATTGCAACAAGAGCAGCACAAAAGTACTACAGTGTCTTTCAAACCCATGAAGCTATAGCTGCAGAAGATGACGATATGGAAGGGGAGATAGCTTCAGAATGGGACAATTGAGGGGGTAAATGGCATATTGTGATTACAAAAACTGTAGCACTTTGCATTCTCTTCTTGAGAAAATAGATAAGGGTAAAGTGAGTGAAGTGCTCAAGCCAAAGATTGAGTCATCTCGTTGAGTAGCTCATCTATGTTGAACTCAGTACTTTCAGGCGAGGTAGATCGGTCTGCAAGTCCTTGTTACAAAGGACCAGCCTGTTCTGGCAATGGTTCGTATAGTGATGCATACTGTTGCAGCTTGTCTTGGGCCTCTGATAGCTGTATCACAAGCTCAAGGATTCTGTCATGCAAAATGCCAGGTGTTTCTTCTTGGCTTGCATGATCTTACCCTTGGCTCGCTAATGCAACAAGAGTCTCTAATTCTTTGATAAGGAGAACTATGGGACATTTGCATGCAGGCATTGGGTTATTGGCGTTACTTGCTATCACTTTCTCTACAATCTGGCCATGCCCAATGCCAAAATTCTTTGGGTGGGAATCTACACGCATCCCAAGGATTTTGTAAATATAGCACTATTGTATAAAGTAGAGTTCCAACTGGTTAAAATTTGTCATAACTCTCATTAGGAGATTTCGGTGGTCTTTTGGAGGGCCTTTTAGAAAGAGAGAGGAAAAAGAGCTCCTCCAATGAAAGAAGAGCCTACGTTATGTAGAAAAATAAATTGATAATAAAATATATATATAAAAAGGGTGTCTGTGGTCCTTGAAAACAAGCACCTTTTCATTCAATGCGAATGTCTTTTTCATGAGGTAGGCGACGCTCATTTAATATGGCTTTCGTTATCATTAAATTTTCAAAAAATTACAATATTGTCAATTGGTGTTGGAATTTCAAGCTTTTGACACCGTCAATGCATCCGGAACGTCCAAAAACCTTTAAAAATCCCTATCTACTTGCCTCAATCTGACACCCGAGGAGGGAGAAAGCGCCCCTAAAAAAGGGTTTTGGATCATGGCACACGGGGACCATCTAGACAATTCTAGATGACTCTCTACGCGCCGTGATCCAAATTTTTCAATTTTTGCCTCACGGCGCTCGAAGGGCCATTTGGAATTTTCCAGATGGCCCCCCGTACATCGTGAGGAAAAATCTCCTTTTTAGGTGTATTTTGACAATTTCTCTTTCTTTGAGTGGGAGATTGAAGCAAGTAGATAGACATTTTTTTAATTTTTGGTCATTTTGAACACATTGGCGGTGTCAAAAACTTTAAATTCTAAACACCAACTGATATTTTTGTGATTTTTTTAATTTCAATGATGACGAAAGCTATATTGAATGAGCATCATGTACTTCATGAAAACGATACACGCATTGAATAAAAAAGTGACCATTTTCAAGGATTTTTAAAAAGTTAGGTTCACTTTTCAGAGTGTTCAATTGTTCTTTTGGACGTACGCAACAAGTGCAAGTATATTTTAAGAACATTATCTAGAGAGAGAAATAGAATTTCTTAGAAGGCCCTCCAAATGACCTCCGAAATCTCCTAATGCTCCCGTTGTATGAAGCTTTGTAGCAATACTTATTTGAGACCTATGTGCTGCAAATCTGATAGCTTTATCAGAGCTAATTCCTTTGCATTGCCATTGATTCAAAATATTTGATGGTGCACAAAGTGGTTTGGACATAGCTTCCTACACTCTTTGAGGCTGAGAGGCTTGCCTTACAACCGGGACTCGTCCTCATCGATTCTAGCAATAGCTTTTAGGTCTTTCTCTTTGCCATAGTGCTCTCTCTCTTCTTTGTAGATCACTTGTGTTTGCAGCGTGGTTAAGTTCTTCTTCCATATCTACAAATCAAGCAAAAATGTCATCATTAGAAAGACTTATTGTGAAGTTAACAAGTCATCACATTTAAACCACTTATTGAATATTACTTATATATCCTTGAAAGAAAAAGACAAGATAACTTATTCATGCTGCAAGAAAGAGATAGAATACCTATCACCATGTTGTTGGAAACATACAAGATAACTTGATCAATTATATAATCTACATTTGCAACTAGAGAGAGGATAATAATCAAATCATCACTTTAATCATCAGTTGGTCGTAGACCAAAAATCATTACAATGCCATAGTCCGCTTTATGGGCACCGTTTAGATAGAGAGAAAGATCAAAATCGCTAGGTCGGGATGAGGGATTGTTTCACTTGCCACTCTCAAGGTGGGTAAATACATTGCTTAAAAATCCATTTTGTTTTGCTCTTGAGGTACCCACATACACTATAAGAGTCGTTTACAGGTATGACACATGGAGAAGATGTCCATGGCTTTATTCCAGAGAAGGGGATCAGTAGATATGCATTCTAGGGCGGCCCATAGGAAAATCTCTCTCAGCTTGCTTTTTAGTTTCTATTTGCAAGTCGTGGATGTTGGGGTAAAGGCGCTACGCCCTTTGCTTGGGCCGGACGTCCAATGTTCGATCACCCACCCATGTGTACACACCTCCTTATTCTTTCTATACATAAGAATAAGGAGCAGCACACTTGCTTTGTCTTTTGCTTTTAAGTTGAACTACAATGTTCGATTTGGAAAAAGCTTAAGGATTGTGAGCTTGGAAGCAAAAAGGAAAGTAAATTTGGAAGTAAAAGGGGGCTTTGTGAAAGACTCTCTACACAAATGGAAGCTTGGAATTTTTTTTGGCCTTGAAGTTAACCTTAGGCTTTTGAAAGGCTTGGAAGTAACAAAGTAAAAGGCTCCAATAGGACAACAAATCAAGCAAGAAAGAAAGTGTCTATGTGATAAACATACAACATTCATACAGGATTTTGAGAGTAAGCATGTCTATGTGATAAACATACAACATTCATACAGGATTTTGAGAGTAAGCAGAGAAGTGAAGCCATTTTTCTTTAGGAAGAGTGTGTGCAAGGGTGTGTTCACACACTTGGGCAAGAGTGTGAAGAGCCGGTTCTAGAGATAGAGAGAGAAATAGTAAGCCAGTGAGAGGTAGAGAGAGAGCTCTTTTGGCGTGCACTCTAACATGCACACACAGGCATTTGTGGCGTTTGTGAGCCACGGCAAGTAAGCCCGGACATCACCTAGCATCAACCCGACATCATCTTCTCCTTGACTACGGTTTTTTGGCGACGCGACATTGGTTTCAATACCGATTTCAACGTTTTCTCGCCATCTTGATGATTTTCCTCTCTGTACTTGCCATCGATGGCTCAGCATTGGCTTTGAGCATTGACATCTCGGTGCATTGATTTTGACACCAATTTGTAGCTAGTCGACTAGCGCGCTTCCACCCGACGACGAAAGCCAACATCGAGCATTCTCTCCGTAGTTTTGGCACTTCCACCCGACGGTGGAAGATGGCTTTTTGACTTTGACGATTTTCTCCAGTTTTGGCTTCGACGGCACATACAACCACATACAGCTCCGATGGCCCATTCCAGAGCGGGTTTTCCTAGAGCACACTCAGCTCTTGGCAATTTTTTTGGTCGATGTGTTACCGATTGATGAGGTAGTAGTTGCCAGGTTTCCAACGGTTTTGCTCCCAGGTTGCAGTACAGTGTCTATGGAGCATTAGAGAGCAGTTTTTGCACGTGTTTGTGCAGTTTTCTTGAGCTAGGTGTAGCGCGCAGGTATAAGGTTTACAGATTTGCATTGGTTTTTGGACAGGTACACGTCCATAGAGCCACTCGATCAAGACTGAGCCAATTTGCCAAGCTTTTGGCATTGCATGTAGACCATTTGTGGATCTGTTTACTCAGGTATCAGGTTTACAGATTTTCATTGGTTTTTGGATAGGTACACGTCCATAGGGCCACTCGGTCAGAGGACTGAGCCAATTTGCCAAGCTTGTGGCATTGCATGTAGACCATTTGTGGATTTGTTTACTGAGACACTAAGTATCTGTTCTTTATACAATTTGTTGAGACTTTTTGAGTTTTTGCTCAGTTTCCAAGAAAAACTCTGCCGGATTTTTCCCATGATTTCTCTCCATGGTTTATGCGTATATGCAGTTTGCTCTCTGATCGTTTAGTGGTCAAGATAGACTCCCACTTTGACAGGGATCGAGTGTTTACTCTTATTTTAATATATTTTGACATATTTTGTCAGTTTGAACACGGTTTGGTATTCTTGTACCCACTCTCGCAAGAGTGAGAATTGTGTATGCATGTGTGGCTAAGTTTCCTCTCTACTTGTATATATGGTTATGCGCTTAACGCTCGGTTGAGCAGTTTGTCCCAGTTTATGCTTGCAGAGTTTGCAGCTTATGGAGTTACTTTTAGGCATATGTAAGCATCGTTTTTGATACATTTAGTCATGCTTTTGATCATTGTGTAGTGTTCGAGTTACCTCCCACTTTGTTGCCAGTTTGGCATGGTATATGGTAGAGATTGTACTTGAATTTTTGCTCGGTTTATAGGGGAGATTCTACCAGATTTTTCCTAGACTTCTCGCCATAATTTGATTCTTAGCCGTTCACTTATGGTTGCAGATATGTGTGATAGTGTACAGTCCACTACGGTGACTTTTCAGAGACGGGGCTCTTATTCTTCTCGATATGTACAATGTTGGCATTGTGGTCACCATGACACATTAGGTGCCGTTGTTTTAGATGTATGAGACAGCAGCGAAGATGTATGCATGATGCAAATACAGATTGTACTTGAATTTTTGCTCGGTTTATAGGGGAGATTCTGCCATATTTTTCCTAGACTTCTCGCCATAATTTGATTCTTAGCCGTTCACTTATGGTTGCAGATATGTGTGATAGTGTAGAGTCCACTACGGTGAATTTTCAGAGATGGCGCTCTTATTCTTCTCGATATGTACGATGTTGGCATTGTGGTCACCATGACACATTAGGTGCCGTTGTTTTAGATGTATGAGACAGCAGCGAAGATGTATGCATGATGCAAATACAGCTTTGACACATGTTAGAGAGGCAATTCCAGCGGCAGTCTATGCCAGTGACGTTGATGTCATGTTTTCCTAGAGTGTACCTCTTGCACTAGATATGCCTATGGGTAGTACACTTTCTCCAAAGTGGTTACTTGATAGCAATGTTGCTTTCCACGTCACGCCATGTTTTGAGTGGTTTAGCACTTTTTCTAGTGGGAGACTTAGTTGTGTGAGACTTGCTAATGGTTCAGCATGTGACATAGAGGGTGCAAGAGACGTTTGTTTGTCTTTGCCCAATGGTGCATCTTACACGCTACGGCATGTGAGTTATGTTCCTCAGCTGAGACAAAGATTCATCTCAGTGAGACAGTTAGCAGACTTTTGTTTTCATATTTTTCTTAGATACCAGTCTTTCTAGATGCATTGCGGTTCACTAGTGATTGCTAGAGGAGCCTGCAGCGGCCTGGTATATCCTATGCATGTGTCTGAAGTTCAAAACGGTGTAGACTTGGTTTTGTTGGCTGGAAGGCTTTAAGCGAGAGATGAGATGTGTCTCCTTCATAGGTGAGCACCTCCATGCTCACGAGACAGAGAATTTAGCTATGCAGGACATGCCAGTAGACTCTATAGAGACAAATGTAGAGTTGAAATGCTCTAGTGAGACACAACGGGTGTTGTCAAACTTTGTGCAGGAAGAGGTAGAGCTCGTCTGCTCCCTAGAGACACAGATAGAGCTGACGGATATGGAGTTCTTTCATATGCTCATGTTAGAGGCTGATGAGTTGGTTCCACGACACACAGTTTTGACTATGGGTGAGAGGGATGTAGCTTTCCCAATGTCAGTGTTGACAAATCCGTACGTGATGGGTAGTCCTGATGGAATAGTGATTGCAGATAGCACACGGGAGGTGAGTACAATCAGGTTTGCGCAAATTTCATCAGCGTTCAGGTATCTCATGTTTGACTTTTAGTATCCAGGCCCGATCTAGCAGCTGTAGTGGGAGCATTTGCAACAAGGGTAGTCAGTTGTATGGTGATTGACACTAGCAAGATGCTTCATGGAGCTTTGCAGACCATACACGTAGTCTGCAAGATTTACATGCAAGCTCTAGCGTGGGTACGCACGCTTGCCTACCATCATAGCCGATACAATTATGTATAGATCGACAGAATGAGCCAGTGGACATAGGTTGAGAGAGTCTCTCACCTAGTTTCTTGTACAAACTAGTAGTTTAGCTAGTAGGCCTCACTTATTGGCGCACTGCCTTTAAGTGAGAGATTGTTGGGATAAAGGCACTACTCCCTTTGCCCGGGCCGAACGTCCAGTTTTTTGGCAACCCGTCCATGTGTACACACCTCCTTATTCTTTCTATACATAAGAATACGGAGCACCTCACTCACTTGAGTCAATTCCAAAGGTTGCTCCACCCACACTATCTCGTGCTCCTCCCCTTCACCGCACGCACTACACTGCGTGTGCACGCATGCATCAACATACATGTGCACTCACAGTGGAGAGGAGGAAATCAAGTCGTTGTTTTGGTCTTTGTACATGACCCCCAATCCACAATGCCTGCATAGACCGCCTTCTGTCCAAAATGAAGCATCATGTTGTGGGAGTGCAGGTCATTGTGGAGATAGTCGTGTGCATGTAGATACTTCAGGCTCTGAAGAAGAGATTTTATTATCTATGAAACATTATTTTGGAACAGCTCTATTGTTCCTTCAGTGGTCACATAATTGTGAATGGCAGGTTGACTGCCATCTACATCTCACTATTTTATCCACTGCTCTACATTGTCGTCATTCCAAAAACGTGAAATGAGCATTGGACGCTCTAGGTGGTGGACCATGGCAAGTGGATAAATAATGCTGTGATGAGCGACGTCCAAAATTGTGGAGTCGTCTTTAACCTGTTGATCCCCTGTGGGTCCATGCAAGTGGACTTTGAAGATCTTTGCTGCATACAGAGGATCTTTAAATGCAGGAAGGGTGACACCTACATGATTCATGTGTGCCCATCTCCCTTCTCCCATCTGTGGAGCATATATGTTGAAGATTGTAGTATTTGGTAAAAGATGCAATACATAAAGGAGCTGAGATGGATCCAGAGCGAGAGTGGCACTAGCAGTAGACTTTATTCTAAGGGTAGCTCCTGGCTCTTTGATAGCATCTAGAGAGCTGGCTTCCACTCTCATTCACTTTGTTGCTCTTTCCACCTTCTCCTTGCTCTTGAACTCAGTATACAACTATTGCACAAGTTGTATACGAGTAGATATGCTTGGCAAAGTAGTGATTTTTGAATTTTTCAGATCCTAAAAAATCTTTGCAATCTGTCCAATAGACTACTTGACCATGTTCAATAATGAACCTGACTTCATTAGAGATATGTCAAAAGAAGTGGGCGTAAATACGAGCTGGAGCTGCTCAAATACAGACTTTGCTACAACCTCTGCGAACTGGTAATAATGCTTTGGAGCAGAAGGTTTTAGGCAACGATGAAGCTCACGCTGTGACATGTGATGAAAGTGACTTATTATAACTTCAAAGGCAAACTTTCGTTGATGTTTCATCAGCTTGTCTTCCATATCTATAAGAATAAACATTAACGTTATAAGATGAGAGAGCAAACTATCAAAATCGTTTCATGACCATAAACCATAAACAACTAACATATTTTATAGCAAGCAACAATATATTATAATTGCAAACCATATAAAATGATTGAAAATTTAAGAAATAACAAAGCACACACAAAGAGAGAGATAGAGAGAGGTGAACGCCTAGGAGTGTGAGGGATGCTCATCACAAAAATTGGACCCTATTATGTACATTATAGAGTACACGTAAACAATCGGCGCGTACATGTGAACAACCCAACTTGTGTGAGGTACGCTCGGCACAAGTCCTGGATGTTATTTGTAATGTTGATTGATAGTTTAATCGATCTAATCCCTGATGAAGTGTGTGGAACACACAACACAACCATTAGCGGACAGTTTAATAATCTTAGATAGTGGCCAAACATCATACGTATTTACATCCAAGACAACACCAAGTCATCTAGTGATGAATGGAGTATCTATGGATCAAAAAGTACAAGGGCAAGGCGTGTCATGCTAAGATGAAGAAGGCATAGGTATGCATCTCTCCACTCTTGGGTAGACAAATGTAACCCTCATATTTCTATGTAGTAAGAACGATAATGTGAATTAATCTAATCTTTGATGAAGTGCGTGAAACTCACAACACAAACCTCAGCGAACAAATGCAAGTCAAACATCGTATGTATCTACATCCAAGACAACACTAAGTCATCTAGTGATGAAAACTGACGTGTCTTTGGAGTTCAAAGCATAAGAGTAAATAGTGCATCAAACATAGATAAAGAGGACATGAACTATGCATCTCTTCACTCTCTGTTTGATGAGCAAAACTCTTGCGTTTCTATATGAAACAAACGATGATGTGACCTGATCTAAAATTGAGAAACCTATAGGTCACTCTTAAGTGAGAGGTGTAGCATCATGCATACTGCACTCCACGAGTCGAACACTAAATTCTAGCTCAGCTCCATGGTGAGAGATATACTACTATACCACACGAGTGAGAATCTAAGTATGTCCTAGGACCCTTCCCTACAGTGAGCCAAGTGGCTGCACAGCACGAGAAAGTCACTAGATTTCACTCACTTCTGGAGTGAGTTGGTTGGCTACACACCACGAAGTTGCATATAACCTCCAAGCCAACTCTATGGTGAGAGAAAAACTACTACAACACACGAGTGTGGCACAACACATAAAAACAAGTTAGTACACATAAAGAAGTGAAAAATTATACCTCAATAGTGTCTATCTGTCAGTAAATGTATTGTAGGTCTCCAACTAGACAATCTCCCAAATCCTAGCAAGGCACCAGGCAGTCACGCTGGTTTCGATTGAAATCAGTGACTATCTTTATATAAGTAGTTTTTTTTATCGAATGATACTTCGATCCAGCTATCTTTTGATCAAAAGTAAAAAAATATGGCTATTTGATGATTATTTAGGATTTTGGTGTATAATAGCATTTTATACGTATAATTTTTTTGATACAAGCATATAAATGCAACCCTGGATAGAAGCCCATCTATTGATCACATGCACGTTTTTGGGTGTTTGGCTTATGCTTTGGTTCCACAAACGCAGCGCAAAAAAATTGGATGATAAGGCTATCAAGTGCAGATTTGTTGGTGTTAGTGTTGAAAGCAAAGGTTATAGGTTGTAACATCCACAAACAAAGTGTATCTTGGTTTCACGGGATGTTGCGTTTGTGAAGGATTCTGTCAAGCCCTTGTTGTCATGTACTAGATATAGTAATGTAAGGTCACGAGACATTAATGAGAGTTTATTGCCTCTTTTCAGTGGTGGAAATTTAAATGTAAATTTCAATGAGGCAAATGTACAGCCTATGGGGTTTTTGAAAATGTTATATATTAGCTAATTTCTGATGCAGATGTACATGATGTACTTGATGAGGAAAGGACTGGAGGTGTTCCAAAATGGTTGGTGCATACTTTGTGTGACAATAAATTGCGTGCACCTTTGTCTAGTCGTACTCATTTAGGTTCTTGACAAGCATCTTATGCATCAGATTTCTATGCTTTGGTTGTTTCCAGTTTATGTGATGTTGAGGAACCTCTGTCTTTTGATGAAGCACGAAATTTTGAAAATTGGATGGCTACCATGCAATCAGAATATGATGCACTTATAGAAAATGAAAAATGGATTTTATGTGATTTGCCTCCCGGCAAAAAGGCCATTGGTACGAAGTGGCTTTACAATTTGAAGCGTAAGCCGGATGGTGAAATTGATCTCTACAAGGCTTCACTTGTTGCAAAAGGATGTCGATGGGATATCGATCTCAAAATCTATCAAAAAACTATGACAAGGAGCAGCGAGACCAAGCAATCTATGTATGTCATGTTATGTTCTATAGCGCAATCTATGTATGTCATGTTATGTTCTATAGCAACGCCCACCAAGAAAGACTAGTTTCTTTTTTAATGAATGGAGAGCAAGCTTTTTCCTCCAAATGTAATCACCTATGCTTGCATTTTCAAAGTATGCCGCCTTATGTGAGACGTTAACATGAAAAAATTATGTATATTGAGATTAATATTTGGGGGCTCTCTTTTGAGTCGATTGGTAACATAACATGTCCAAAGGGTAGGGTTTAGGAGCCTCTCTCTCACTATGACGGCTAAGATCTTCTTCTTTTTGCATTGCCTTTACCACTCATGGCTAAGATCTTAAACTAAATACATTCCTCACATGGTTAAGGGCATGTAAAGAACAGAGCCGAATGGCGTGTAGGAAACTTTAACACAGGAGGGGGTTGACTGTGGTGTTTATGGGTATGTAACAGAAGTGCATCTGAGCCACTGATCTTTCTCTGAACCCTCTCTCTCATGTGCGTCAAACCATCCGAGGTCTACCGCTTTCTCGCTTTTGTTTAAGCCTAGGTGTGCAAGCTTTCAGCCGGATCTGAGCCTCTTGCCTCGCGAGCTGCTCTTGCTTGAGGGTTCAGCAAGGCGGTGCATCCCCCCCACTACTGCAGCACGCACCTTTCATATTTGGCGATTATTAAGAATTGCTCTGCTTGCGATTATTATCTTTTTTTATAAGACAATTATTAACACTGCATCGGGATTATTTTCCTTAATAAGCGTTGTTTGAGCCTACCTAATAAGAGAATGTGCACATGGAGAATTAACGAGTAAGTTTTGTGCGAGATCGGGAGCTGAGCAACACGTACGGTGTGTTAAGCAGCAAGGTAATGCATCCCCCCCCCACTGCAACACGCGAAGATTATCTTTGATTATTATCAGAGATTATTGTAATCCTTTGTGTAACTTGGTGTCGGTGAAGACTATCACCGCGCCATGGCGAGCTCCTCTAAGCCGTCCTACGCCGAAGCAGTGTCAGGCAAAGAACAACCCGACGTTCTCAAAGCTATCGAGCCGACCAGCGACCTTGTGAAACCGGGCGCCGATGATAGCGGTCAAAGCTCCCTTACTAATCTGAGTAAGGAGGAATTGAAACAAAGAAAGACGCATGTGGAAAAAGACCTAGCGACAACCCTGTGTGCACTCTCATTGAACAAAAGGTCGCGTGAGGATTCGGCACAAATTATAGGTCTCACGCCGGATTTCCAAAAGCCTCTTGTCCTGTATGACAATATATTCGAAGTTTTGGGGAAGATAAATCAAGAGGACCTTTTCACTTCCAAGCTGGATACCATGTAGGTTCCAGCAGAAAAGGAGCCAATAGAAGAGGACAACCTGAATGGGAACTCTGGGGAAGAGTTCCTGGAGGCAGAAGAATTTGTCCCCCTTTCCCAATGATGGATACTCTCTCTATTCAATCTTGGAATGTGAAGGGACTAAAAACCCAGAAGAAGGGCACTCTCTTCTGGGAGGAAGTGAAGAAAGAGAAGGCAGTCAATTGTTGGGCCATATCCAAGAACACCATTTGGATGCCCGGTGCAAGAGAAAACAGGCTGGAGGGAAAAAACTTATCTTTTATGGGGAAGGAAGCGACGGTTTCAGTGGTGTCTTGTCCATTGCTGACAAAGATTTGGAGCCAAAGGTGGTTCTTAACCACCCCTCCGAAAGAGTCCTTAGTGTTAGAATCAGATGGGACAATCAACCTATCACCATAGTAAATGTTTATAGCTCCTGCAATGCAAATGATAGAGCTAAACTGTGGATGCAGCTCAGGGATACTCCGATCGAAGGGGAGTGGTTGATGGTTGGAGATTTCAATATGGCTGAGAAAAGCAAGGACAGAACAGGCTTCGCCAGTCTACTGGCTGGCTCTAAAAAGTCTGAATGGATAAGCTTCTGTGAGAAGTGGGCTATGATTGACTTGTGGGAAGTGGGCCCATGGAACAGCATGCCTGGATTCACCTACACAAGCCTTCAGTATGCCCACATTGCCTCCCGGCTGGATAGATGCTACTCCTCTCATCAAGCCGACTGGATCTCATCGACGTTATAGATGAAGGTAATCTCAACAAAAAGCCTCTCCGATCACATGCCATTACACTTACAACTCAAGAAAGAAAAAGGGGGGGCAATCCCCGAGAGGGGAGAAAAAGCTTCTTGTTATTATAGGGACACACCTGTTCAAAGACCCTCTCTTGAGAAGCATCACCAAGAAAGCGCTGGGAAAGCTCAAGAAAGATGTGGGGATGAATAAACCTAGTGCTTGAAATGTATTTGTTTGGAGTGTACAAAAAGCTATCAAAACTTCGGGTCCTTGGGTAAAAAAAGCCAATGAGGCACATATCAAACATCTCACTGAGGAGGCAGCGCAATTAGCCTCTAGGAAGGCTGTCGGACTGCCTTCCGAAGATGAGCACAAGCGATGGCTTGAAGCTAAATCTCACCTGGCCAACGAACAGTTGGAGGAAATCAAGAAGGTGAGATTGCTATCTAGGGAAACTTTCCTGCAACAACCAGAGCCTTCTAACCAAGCACATTTTTTTAGGACTCTGAAAGTGAGGAAAAGTCAAGGCCGCGTGCAAGTGCTCGATGATGAGAAAGGGAATACAATTCAAAACCAAGATGAGATGGCTGCACTTATGCTCAAGTATCTCAGCCAAATTATTGGGCAGCCAGAGACCCAATCTCAGGAAGTGGAAGAATCCCGGGCTTCTTTACTTGGAAGTGTTGAAAAGAAGGTTCCACAGGAGGAAGCCAACCGCATGGAGAAGGCCTTCTCTGAGAAAGAATGCTTAGCGGCACTAAAAGCTCTTGGCAATGAAAAGTCCCCCAACTGGGATAGACTGACGACTGAATTTTTCAGGGAATTTTGGGATGATCTCAAGGGTCCA
The DNA here is from genome assembly GCF_014529385.1 of Adiantum capillus-veneris. Lineage (NCBI taxonomy): Eukaryota > Viridiplantae > Streptophyta > Polypodiopsida > Polypodiales > Pteridaceae > Adiantum > Adiantum capillus-veneris. Next base: position 58,070,108 of record NC_140935.1, on the reverse strand, counting down.
GTCACACGGATGGCCAATCTAGCTGTTTTCGAAGAGTCATTAGATGCAGGCGTTAAGAGAGGGCTTATCAAGCCCATCCCCAAACAGATTTACTGCTCTCAACTTAAACATTGGCATCCCATTACGATGATTTCAGTAGCATACAAAAGTATTGCCAAGGCAATAGCTCTCAGACTTGCCCCCCTCTCCTGAGTTGGATCATCTCTCCCCATCAACACGGGTTCATTAAAGGGAGATCTATATATGACAATATCTTGGCAGCAATGGTAGGAATAGAGTGTGCATCCTTCTCCAAGCAAGAGTGCATCTTGCTGCAGCTGGACCTCGACAAAGCCTATGATAGGATAGAATGGTCCTATATAGAAGAAGTCATGGGAGCTCTGGGCTTTGGGCCTCACTTTTGTCGCCTCATACGCACACTAGGCGGTGGCAGCCAATCAGAGCTCCTATTTAATGACAGAATTGTGGAATCTTTTGAGGTTAAAAGGTCTATTAAGCAAGGATGTCCCGTGGCCCCCTTGTTGTTCGCCATCGGGTCGCATCCTATCATTACAATGCTCGAAGCCAATGCTTATACGCGGGGAGAGATTCAAGGTCTGGCATTATCGGGCAACGATCAGCTTACTGGTCAAAAGGTTTGCAGATGATTTGCTCCTATTCTTGAAGACGTGCCCTCAATTTGTCAGGAGAGCTCTGGAGATTGTGCAAACATTTGCCGTGGCCTCGGGATCCAAGTGCAATATAGAGAAGTCAAGACTAATCTCCCTATCGTAGAACAACTCTGTTGATCCTGCAGTCTGGACAGGAGAGATTATCTCAAAAGGGAGTATATTTAGACACCTGGGAGCCCCCGTAGGGGTGGACGTAACCCACAATCAAAGATTTCAATGGGTCATTGAAAAAATAAGCGTCAAAATGAGAAGGTGGGAGTTTGTTCTCCTACCCTTCCAAAGCCGGATTAGAGTGATCAATGCTTTTATGATCCCATATATTGCTTTCCTTAGCCCCGTGCTCAAGATGGCTAAGTGTAACTGGAAAGAATTCTTAAAACCAGTGAAAAGGTTTCTTTGGAAGAACAATATGAAATCCTCCCGGCCATGGTAGTGGGCTAGATGGGAGGTAGTTGCTCGCCCAGTAGACCAAGGAGGGCTCAGCGTTCTCAACCCTGTATCCCATGCTGAGGCCCTTTGTGCCAAATTTATGGTCTCAGTGGCTAAACAGGACCAAGCCTGGGCTATCATGACCAAGGAAATGCTTGATGCAGCAAAACTGGGATTGAAACGGGGAAAGTGAAAGGGGGTTGTGATGCACGACAAACTTCTCGCCCCAAAGTGGTCTTATCTTAGATTTGGTGGATTGTCATGGGAGCTTATGAGGAAGTGCAAAAGTGTTGCCGAGGTTTTGGAATGGGGGGAAGTAACCAGATACTTTAAGAACTCCATATTGCACTGGTCCCCTTGGCTCTCTAAAATATTGGAGCCGACTCAAAGCCCTTACTACATAGAAATGGCCAGGAAGGTGAATAATAAGGGGCTCGTTCGACTAGAGCAATTCTGGGATGGCAACAGGAAGTGTTGGAAAACTGCTGACTCTTTAGCCATCCAATTTCAACTGGATGGCTTTAAGATCTTACTAGTCTATAGGGTGATTAAAGAGCTTGATAAGGTGGTGATGCCAATTTGTGAATCCAACTTTGAATGGGACACTTGGAGATGGCCCGGGATTAGCCTTTTTTGGAAACCACACTCTAAAGGCATTACATGCATTAATGCACGAGGCTAATTGGTGTAGCCCCCTCAACAAATTATGGAAGAGGCACTGGAGGAAAAAACGATGGGAGGGAGTCATGGAGAACATCTGGAAGCCAAGATGGCCTCAGTATATGAAGATATTTCTGTGGAAAGTGATGTGGGGTGCTCTGTCGACGGGCGCAAAGATACAAGAAAGAGGCATCGGGTCCGATCGTTGCTCGGGGTGCAGAATAGCCAGTGAAGACCTAGTCCACCTTTTCATGGGATGCCAGGCAATCATGGGCATGGCTGAGAAAATATGCAAGTGGATTCAAAGGACATGGCAAATTAAGTTCTTCAAGAATGATCTGTTCTTTGGTAGTAACAGGATGGGAATTCCTGCTCTTCTCGTCTGCACGCAAATAATCAGGTAATACTTCTTGCACCATATGTGGCAAGCAAGGAATCGCCGCATGTTTGAGGGGGATCTAGCTGTGGCAAGCTTTCGTGAAATCACGCAAGAGAGAAGATTGATGATCCACATGATTGGATACAAACAAGCCTCAAAGGACCGGTCTAGAACAATACATAACATCTTGTGATAAGTAAAGCCGAGGAGTAGGAGTGGTTTCTCTGCCAAGCAGCTAACTTGTAATCCTTTGACCCTCAAGGCTCGGTGTGAGCTCGAGGATTGGTGTATATTTCTGTTCTTAATACTATCCACTCACAATTGTGAGTTTTGAAAAAAAAAAAAGATCTTAAACCAAAATGTAAGCCACATTTTTACGTGATGCCTTTCCACTGCATTCCATGTACAATTACATATAAATCAATCACACGTAAAATCAAGTGCCACCATGTTGTGTGTGTGTGTGTGTGTGTGTGTGTGTGTGTGTGTGAGAGAGAGAGAGAGAGAGAGAGAGAGAGAGAGAGAGAATGAATATGCTAAAAAGGAATTGAACCATGAACTATTAAATTGAGAGGTAAATGTGAAAACATAGAAAGTAAGACTTCACTAAACTTAGGTTTTTTTAGAGCATTGGAAAGAAAAAAATTGAGAGAGATTCAAAGTTGGCCCTTCAGAGGCGTGCTAATGGTCTCTATATGGAGGTTGTGTGTAACTTGTGGTTAAATTTTCGAGCGCTTCAAACGTTTCGAGCGTCGTTGATTTTAAAATAGATTGAACTTTTTAATACAAGAATGCTCAAAATTTATCATAGTCCGCGCATGTGTGTGTGTGTGTGTGTGTGTGTGAGAGAGAGAGAGAGAGAGAGAGAGAGAGAGAGAGAAATCCCAAGCGACCACCAAAAATAGATAGTGGGTCCTTCTAAACTCGTTAGATAGAACCTTCCTACCTTGTGAGATTTTTAATGGCATGTTCCTCAAGTGAACTTGAATGCTGCGCTGGTGAACTATTATTGTATGGTAAGGTTAGTGGTTTAGCTTTTGGTGAACCATCGTTAACCCATCATTAAAGCTCTCTTGTGGCCATTACGATGCAACAATAAATAAGTCCTCAAAACACCAATTTTTTAAGCTATTGCTTTGGCGTAAAGGGATTGCTTGCCGACGATATACAAGGCAAGACTATATATTGAAGGGGCATCATCATTGGCACATGAAAGTGCCAAATTTTGAGCAAAATGCTTCCATGCTACTCATGAGAAAGTGCACATTGGTTTCTAGGGTGGGATGAAAAGAGAAGTGACAACTCCCTGTTCACCAAAAACTTTCTTTAGCAACCAATGGATAAAAAGGAAAGCATTGGAAATCTCTCGATTTTTTAGCGAAAATTATAAGACTTTTACTCATTTTTACGTTAAAATCTTCCAAATTTACCCGGTTTCCATCAAGGTAACCCTCCAATCCAGACATGAATTTTTAGTTTTTGTCTGTTGGTTTTCATTGAACATTGGTGACAAGGATTACTTGAATTGTTGGGTTTTGGTTTTTAGTGTTTTCTTTTTTCAATGGGATGGGGGGATCTATGGTCGAGAAAAGGGATCGTGGTGCTGAAGGACGATCTCAATCGTAATGGAATCGATGAGCTACGATTGACTTTATCGATTTTTATCAGCTTTATCACCAAATCTTCCAAATTTTGCCGGTTTTCATTAAGGTGGCCCTCCAAGCTAGACGTGAATTTTCAATTTTTTGTCCTTTAAAACTACACTATAAGTCGGTTTTCTATGAACATTGGTTACTTCATATGTTGGTTTTTGGTGTTTTATTTTTGGTGAGGTGGAGGGATCTATGGGCGAGAATAGGCATTGTGGTACTCAAGGACGATCTCAACCGTAGAATAGAGTCGACGAGCTAGGGGTGATTTGAAGGTGCATTGTTGGGTGCTTTGCTTCAAAATTACATTTGGGCAATAGTATTGTATGCTTTAGCTTTTGCACAAGGGAAGGGAAAGGAAGGGCATGAATTGAAGTAATGAAAAGAATACATTGGTAACATGGGCAAAGGAAAGGAAAAGGTGGTGCCCCACATGGAGAGATGGCCATATGTGCTCACAAAAGGGTGCCAAAAAGTGGCCTCTTGTAGACGTCCTGTCAGGTTGTTAGCATGTAAAGGTGCAAAAAAAGAAATGAAGGTGTCGTTGAGCTGTTTCTTTCGGCTTTGGCTTTTTTGGTTACATGGATGTATCATATCACCATGATACATTGCCATATTTTACTATATTCATTTCCCTTGTTTCCAAGGCTGTGGTAGGACTATCTACCTCCCTATCATTTTGGCTATGCATAATAATGCATGTTCCCCTCCTACAAGGCCTCTCCTACAAGAGGCCTTGTAGGAGGGAGGGCCCTATCAAAAGTGAGAAGTTGGGATTTGCACCCAATTATGTTGCCATTAGATTATGATTACTAGAACTCATGGGTGAACCTTTGAAACTAGGGGATACTCTATAGATCTACATCCATGACTCTTGATACTTTATTTGTTTATGTGAGAGAGATATTAACCCCTATCATGCCCTGTGGTATTTGACTCATAGGCCACATTAGATGTTATGGCCTACAACTATTTGGCTCATAGGCCAATGTGGCCTATGAGTCAAATACCAATTTTCATTCATTATTTCTTCAAAAATGAGTGAAAATTATAAAATCACATTAAAAATGATAAAAGAATATTGGCATCTAGTAGATAGAAAATAGTCCTCTCATAATCATTTCTTGGTGGTTTCATGATGTGGTCACAACTATATCATTAATGTGTCTGAATGAATAAAATGATTTTTTATTTTGAGAATTTTTTTCAGAGTACAATATAAAGATCCTTTATTTTAATGTATCTTTGTCAAATTGCCTAAATTGTTTGCATTTTAAAACCCCTCCTACTAAACTCGTGTTGTACATTAACATGATTACATAGTGCATCTCCCGAGCAAGGGCTGAGTGGAAATTTGCAGAGAACGTTAGATCATATATAGATTAGCATTGCAAATCATGTGGCAAACAAAAATCAGGAGGTGCACCTCGTATTAGGGAGAACTTCCTTGGATCGGAGAATGGAACAATGATTAGGGAAAATGGAGGTAGATGTAATGGCGTAGATCATGAGAATTCTACAAAATGCTTGAGAGAGTTATTAGGAGGTGTATCCAATGCAAGGCAACTTGGAATACCGACTCCAAGAGGATTGGCTTCAGAGCTTCCATGCAGTGTTGCCTTCAGACAAGATAGTGGTGCACCCTCCATGCCAGCCACACACACACACACACACACACACACACACACACATCTAGTACTCAAGATGGGTCGCTAATTGAGTTCCAGTTTCGAATGCATAGAATGAGGCAAGTAGCTTAGTAATCCTCAAGCAGATCTTTCAATCAATTTATCTTGAAGAGACACATTCTACTTTTACACAAGCTACCTATTTTACAGGAGTTTTTCTGTCGATTATCACACGAGAGCCATGGACGCATGCATGTAAGAAGATCGGTGAGTATGGTGTTGGTTTTTTCCCTCCAGTAGATGCACACAATGTTCTTGGATAAGTGCTTTGTAGACACTCAAAAGGAAGTTGATAGGTTGATCTTGAAATCAATTGATCAAACAGGATGCACTATAGCCAGTGATGGATGGTCAAATGTCTAGTGTAGGCCGCTAATTAATGTGATGATATTCAATCCTCGAGGGGAGTGCTTTATTAAAGCAGTGGACAGGTCGGGTGAGAAGTTAGGGAGCTATATAACAGAGACAATTCATCAAATAGGTGTCCCAAATGTAGTAATGGTGATCATGGACAACGCAAAAAATTACAGAGTAGCTAGTCATCTCTTGGAGGAGCGCTTCCCTAGCTTGCACATGTTTGGTTGCAACGCGCACAGATTGAATTATGTGTTGCAGGATTGGTATAAAAAAAGATGACATTGATTGGTTTAAAAGCATTATAGACAAAGCAAGGAATGTGTTGAAGTTCCTTTTGAAGAGACAATTTGTTCTGGACATGTATTGGCAATATGTGTCCACAATGCTCAAGCTACCATGTGAAACAAGATTTTGCACTAACTTTTACATTGTGGAAAGCCTTCTACAAAACAAAAATCCTATTTTAGAGAAAATTTGCTATGTTGGTTTTTATGATGGGAAGCTTAGGAACCAAAAAGAGTTTTAAAAAAAAGTTGAGATCCTTGAAAGTGCTTATTGATGATAGACACTTTTGGTGTGACGTTGATGACACATACTTGGTGATGAGCTTGCGATAGTTTGATCTTAAGTTATCCAATATAGAGAAGGTATACATGGAGTGGTACAATGTTCAAGAGAGTTTGAACTCTCCTTTAAAGCCTGAAAATTGTTTGATTAAGCCTTGAAAAGCACACTTTAATAAAGCTAAAAGGAATATCTTAAATAATTATGTACATGCTCGATGAGTCAGTGCACATATTCCATTGCAAATTGTTTCTTTTTTGCTTGACCTTATTGGAAAATGACTATGAGGAAATGGATGAAGAGGTAATTGAAGACTTCTATGACATGGTCAGTAAATTCTACATCAATCCAAATGATCAAGCCCAGACCGTCTCTGACCTGACAAAGTATAGGTTAAAGGATGGCCTTTTTAGTTATGAGTTTTTTTAGAACCTTGCATCGGAACAACCAGCATGGGGATGATGGATCATGAATGGTGGTTCAGCACCTAAACTACGCAAATTGGATGTTAAGGTGCTTGCCCAATGTACTACCAACTCAAGTTCCGAGCAAAATTGGAGTACCTACAACTATGTGCACTAGACTATTCATCATTGCCTTCCAAAAAATCATGCCAAAAAATTGGTATACTTGTATTACAATCATAGACTCGTCAGCAATATTCAATCAGAAAAGTATGCAGAAGATTTACAATGGTGAACTGTGGATAACAATGAAGATGACCAAGAGAAAGGAAAAGGGGTGATGGCCAAAGAACTAGAATTTCATGAGCTTGGTGGATGTACTTTGTTTGAATTGGATATGAATCTCGAAGTGGATGATTGTCCTCCTACTCAACAAGGAATGCTATTGCGGAGCAATAATGTAAACATAGATAGCATTGTAGGTTGAGAATTTGGTGGGGTGCAGAACAAGTTTAAGTCCTTTCACAAGGACAATTAGTAGGCCATGTGAACTCTTTATTTGTAAATTGTACCACTTTGACTATCGCTTTATTGAAGATTTATTATCTATCAACACTGGAGTTTAAGTAAAACCATTTTTAATGACTTTAAAAAATCTATTGCTAGAATCAATTAATGACTTTATCCACTTTGCATGTTTGATATGTTGCACTAAAGTCTATCACCATCAAAATTAGATTATATTCATAAGGTTAAGTGACAAGTCATATTTACCACCATTGCATAGTCACCACTGCCTAATACTACTTTAATGTTTATCACCATTGGAGTTAAATACATTTAGGACACTAATATTAGGACCACCATGTTGGATATACACCAAGTAGAACCATTTATGTTGGATATGTTGCATTTATAAGGTTAAGTGACAGGTCATGTTACCACCATACGTTCTATCAACATTGTCAAATACTTCTTTAATGTCTATAGCCACTGAAGTTTACATTTAGGACACTAATATTAGGACCACCATGTTGGATATACACCAAGTAAAACTATCAAAACATTCGCAACTCAGTTTATCCACTTGTTTTGTTACGAGGCAATTTGCAAAACACATCATACACAATGCCATTCTTTTGCAACCAAAAGTTTATAAATGAGAGTATCGTATACGAAGAGGAAAAAAGGTCACTACAAGTTTTACAAGGCTTCAAATTTCATTGTAAGGGTATCGTATACAATGATTCAAAAAGTCATTGCAATTCCCTCCAATTGTGATTCTCACAAAGATAAATCCAGTTAATCCAAAATAAAGTCTCTCTCTCTTGCAATGGCTGCCACTAATCGTTGATAGTATTTCTCCATTTTGAACATAGAATAACAAGCTCGTCAATGGGATCCTTGCATATATGGCACTCCTTCATTTTCACCACGTCTTGCATGAGACATGGTAAATGATACATATGGATGCAAGCTATTCTATAGTGACCACTCTAGCTATGGAAGAAGTTCTCGCAAATCGGGCAAGGATCCACAGCATCTTCTGTGTAAACTGGAGGTGGCCACAATGTGTTGAGATGCTCGATCATGGTCATGAGTGTCTGTTTTTGGCATCTCTCCTCCTTTCATGGAGCTCATGCCTAAGGAGCTTGATGTCTCTTTGTAACTCTTTGGAGTTACTTGTGTCACCGACCCCAGTTGTCTGTATGGAAGTACATATATGTGTTTGTAACTCCTCCATAGCATCATGTTTTTGCATAGCGGTGCCGACCAATGCATATTTTAGCTCCTCTCATGATATTGTAACCATCTCACTGTGGATATCCACTATGCTGTTATTGGGGGCCCTACTATTGAATTCCACTGTCTCATTTAGAACATATTGCATGTATAGCATCTTTGTAAATCACAAGGGACAATCCGTGTGGTTTAGTGTACTCCCTATGTATGCAAGGTAAATGGCTTTAAAATGCATGTAATTTCTGGCACAATGTAGTTGTCCAACTTCAATATCCACTTGCGAATGGAGAATTTAGACACAATCGACCATGCTTCCTTGATCATCTCTGTGGTGATATCTCTGTTGATGTCTTAACTCCATTGCTTTCCATTGGCCAGTGCCCACTCACTGGTTTGTGTAGCAACTCTCGCTTGGTTATTTGGGCTAGTTGCATCTACAAGTAAACGTAAGCAATCGTGTGCTTTTTTGGATTTCTCGCGTTCGTCCATGCCTGGCAGAAACACATTTACAAAGTCTTCAATGAGAGATAAAAACTTAAGTTTCAACAGCAAAAACTTTTGTGCATCACACACAACACCATTGCCTGGTGATTAGCATCACAGGAAGAAAAGACACTATTGTTAAGACCAGTATATAAATTATGTGTGCACCATACCAAATAGATTCCATCACTATAAAAACAATTCCATTTGTGAATCATGTGTCTAAGAATCGATTTAAATTCTCACAACACACCACTTAATGTATTGAATCACTTTGCACCATGCCACCATCAATATACAAAAATAACCATTTGCAAATTTGTTGTCTAAAAATCGATTTAAATTTTCACAACACACAACATATTGTATTGAATAGCGTTGCACCATGTCCCTCACTATACAAAAATTTCTATTTGTGAATCTAGTGTCTAGAAATTGACTTAAATTTCCACAACACACCACATACTGTATTGAATCACTTTGCACCATGGTCCATCACTATACAAAAAATGCCATTGTGAATCCGATGTCTAGAAATTGATTTAAATTTTCACAACACACCACATACTGTATTGAATCACTTTGCACCATGGTCCATAAGTAATGAGAGAGAGTGTACAAATGAGAGAGATACAATTTAAATCCATATACTTTACTATACAAAAAAATTCACTTACAAGTTCAATGTTTACAGCTCTGATCAGATAATTGCCATTTGCAAAACATAGAAGACCGCTATCTACAAAAGTGAACAAAATAAATTAGAATCTAGGCATCATCTCACAAAGCGGCGGTGGTAAACACTCTTCTCTAACATATCCAACTGATCACTCATATTCTTCAAAGTCTTTCTTTGCTTGGGCGGTTGCTTCAAATAGTTTTTTCGCGTGCACTATATTGGAAATTATACTGCAATCAATTTTCCTCTACTTTTTCCAAGGCACGTTATAATTCTTTGAAAAATATTTACATCATTCACATAGTTGTTCTATGTAGAAAGAAACTACATAGGTGTCAATGACTTGAGTGTACGGGCAAGCAGATTTTAGGTTACAAAGCTCAAGGTCCTTCCATGGGTGTAGGGCATGTTTTCAATGTTGGTTGCTCACTTCTTAATGCCCACTTGTAGTACTAATCCCAATCAATGACACCAACATGGGGTACACCCTCCTTTGTGAAATCAGTCATGATGTTCCCCCGGGCGTCCACTAGAAAATATGTAAGATAGCACATGCGAACAAAATAAGGGATTTATAATTAGGTACATTTAGAGAAAAATGTACTTACATAAAGGATTTTTTGATGAGAAAGTGAAAATTTTCATACATAAGGGTTAGTTTTTTTTATAAAAATGCATACATAAGGGGTACGCACATATAATACTTCAAAATATACAGATAAGGGATTATTTAAATACCTCTTGTTCGCATGTGCGATATGCAATTTGTACATAGTGGACTCCCCAGGGATGTTCCATGGATGCAAGTCACCATGCATAATTCCTTTGCTATGTGCATGCGCCATGGTCTTCACTAGGGCGTCCATAAAAGAAGGCACCCATGCAAGCATATGCTTGCACATCTCCAAGTCATGCTCTATGGGAGGGCATTTAGGAGATTCCTTTTGGGCCGCCAATATGTTAGAAAATTTGCCCTTAGGTGGTGGAACACACTCTAACATGTCACCCAGATCCATTCCATGAAAGTGGGGAAAGATGAGGGACCATGGCTTTTTGTGTGTTTGTGCTATGCACCTTACAATACCCCTGTGAAATAATTGCACAATCGTCTCTAGAGAAAAATATTGGTGTCTCTTTAATGCTTCATCTCCTTTGAAGTCATTCACCACATATTGCACTTCGGGTGGCAACCAAGTGACTCCTTTGATAATGCACTCTTGCACAACTCCATAGCTTCCTTTGTTGAGCTTTCTACCATGCTTGATGGCCTCGGGTATTGAATAGACATCGATGGTGCACTGGGACATAAAGTGGGTGCACACTAAATGCTCATGGCTTGCCCCAGCTTGTGCATTAGACCTTAACACTACCGCATCTTGAGAGGGGGCTACATTAAAAAATATGGTAAGGGCACAAATATATGTGACCATGCAAGTTTTGATCTTTGTTTTTAACTCCTTTTTTTCCAGAGGATCCATCTATCCTACAATGATAACATATTTTGTGATTTTTAAAGACAACATAACTTGAAATTTTATAAAAGATATGATTTTACTTACCTAAACTAACGACAACTTTCACAACCATCGAACTAGCAGAGTAGGACATCATTCAATGAAACAACCCTAAACTCCAGCCCAGTAGTAGAGTTGATGCCAAGAGAAACAGTGAACTAGCCTAAAAAGCAAGGCATCATTCAATGGGACTAATTACGACGACTCCAGTCCAGTGGTTGAGCTGATGTCGAGAGCAACATTGAACTAGCTTAGAAAGCAATGCATGATTCAATGGGACTAACGACAATTGCAACCCAATAGTAGAGGTGATTCCGAGGGCAACATTGAACTAGCATAAGAAGCAGGGTAACATTCAATGACGCTAACGACAACTCCAACCCAATAGTAGAGATGATATCAAAAGCAACACAAATTGAACTAGTCTAAACAATAGGGCATCATTCAATGAACTAATGAAGACGTAAGCCCAATAGCAGAGCATATGCCGAAGGCAACACCAAACTAGCCTAAAAGCATGTATACATAGATCACACACAAGACATAGAAAGCAGCCTATTAGCTTGTACAACGATACTCCATGTCCAATAATGACACTAATGTCGACGACAAGATTATTAGAACTACCCATAAGTCAAATGTAACCAACCATATTAAAAAACAACACTTCCGATCCAAAATAGAACGGATGCCAAAGTGAAAATAGTGGCCACCTTATAAAACAAAGTAGTTTCATCAATTTGCATGAGGACATTGTCGGTCCAAAGTAGAATTGATGCCAAAAGAATTTGATTAACTACTTATAATGCACGAATGACTTCAGGTCTAGTATTTCACAACGACACTTCTGGTCCAACATTAGGACCGATGCCGACGTGAAATGCAAGATCGGCACACTTTAAAAATTAGAAAAAAATTTGTAAAAACATTAGAACTAAATTTTATATCGAATTAATCACACCAAAAATTACATGAAATTAAGGTAAGGATTATACCATTAATTTTTATCTAGCTTGTGAGGGCTTAGGAAATCTTGCCAGAGCTTAGGATAGCTTGGAAGTTTTGAAGCCTAGAAAGCTTGGGAATTGTGAGGAAAAAGGGGGCCTCCTTATATAGTACCCAAAAGGCTTGTCGGGCTAAGCATCAGGCCCATGGGGGGTGATGTCCATTCAGAGCTGGGCAAGTATTGCAGTGGGACCGGGTGGCTAACTCCCTATACCAGCGGAAAAATCCAGCTGGCCTATCAGGTTCCCTTCAGGTCACATTGTCTTTTTTTGTGAATGTGAAGAGCTTTGAGTTGATAATTTTGTTAATTAACAATGTGATCACAACAAAAAACCCATGGTTATGTGAATATGAATCCCTGGAACTTAAGAGGGTCTTCAGCAACTCCAAATAATAGGGGCTCTATCTAGTTCTTTTTGCTTTCATTTTTGTGCACATACGCATGACCACCACCTAGCTTGAAAAAGTTCATCTTCAAAATTTTGCTTGGCTAAGGCATGGTTCAGCCACCCCCAAAATCTTAGAGGTGTATCTTTATAGCTAGCATATTGTACCAAATAGTGATTGGCTCAAAAAGAGTGGATTTTTCTCACCTGGGAGAAACTTTTTGCCTACATCAGTGCATTTCAACATGTTATCTGGTATATGGCATTCCACTTCTTATTTTTTAGGGCCTTCCACATTTCAAAGGCCCTCATTCTTGTTTGTTATATGTGGCTCCCCTCTAAGCCATGAGCCACTCAATGAGCATCCAAGATTATTTGAGGTCCATGATGGCGTAGGTTTTAGACTAATCACACTTTTTGTTCAACCTTCTTGGCCTATATAAGGTCTTATTAGTATAATATGGAATTGTTGGAGCACTTGTGTACTATTAGATAATGCTTGTAGATTAGTGCCACATGCCAAAGTCAATGAAGAAGAACGTTGGCCTTAACTAGCTGGCATCATCTTACCTAGCCATTGTGAGTAAGGTAGTTAACTATTATTTTTACTGGTTGAACACCAGTGCACGTCCTCAAATGGTGATCACCTAGTGTGGAAACAAAAATATTAACAAAACTCCCATGCGACATGCCTTAATAAAGCTTCAAAGGATCAATTATCCAACTTGCAGCGACATTGTGGTTCCATTTTCATTGGCGAGACAAATTTGAGATTCTTATTCATAGTAAGGGTACCATGGAGTTGATTATAGATGGTAGAGGGGGTATGCATACCTTCAAGGTTCTTTATGCTCCAAAGCTGGGTTTTCATCTCATGTGTATGCACAAAGTGTGCAAGCTAGGCATGGAGGTGATTTTCACAAAGGATGCATTGTCAGCACAGAATTGAGACTCTGGCCACAAGGGTTCCACCTCAAAATGTGTAGGTGTAGCATATGAGTTCACCCTAAGGGGTTTTTAGAAGTTCAAAGAATTACAAAATTACATGTACAAGAGACGTTGAGAAATAGAAATCTGAAAAAACAAGTTACATGTTTATGAAGAAGAAGGGATCCATTTATTTATGGTGAAGTGTGTGTGTGTGTGTGTGTGTGTGTGTGTGTGTGTGTGTGTGTGTGTGTGTGTGTGTGTGTGTGTGTGTGTGTGTGTGTGTGTAGAGGGATTCTATAAATACCTTTTGAACACACATACTATAGGTATTTTTGGAAGGTGAACCCCCTAAGATTCTAGCCAAGAGGCTAGAGGGGGCATGGTGGAGCACAGTCTCTAGCTACATGCTCAATGCTCTTTCTTGAGTGATTGATACTCCTACTTGTGATTTGTGGCATTATTGGTTTGGCCATTTGAACATTGATGCTCTTCATTGTGATTTTTGTGAAGTGCACTTGATTGAAGGCTTACTAGATATTGGGAGTAATATAGCATGGCAAATGTGTTACTTGCATTTGTGGGAAGCAACAAAAAGCACTTTGCATGCTAAGCTATTGTAGTTTTGGAGATGATTCAAACCGAACTTTGTGGACCTATGGAGAATCTGTCTTTGGGTGGATTTCTTTACTTCAAGTTGCTGGTGGATGATTTTACCAATTTTACATTTTGTACAGCACAAGCTAGAGGCATTTGATCTTTTCAAGAAGTATTGTACTCTTGTGAAGAAGAAAAGCAACAAAGTGTTGAGGACAATTTGATCAGACAAAGGTGGGATCTCGCCTCCAATGCTTTTATACAATTTTGTGTAGACCACGGCATCAAGCTAGAGCTTGCAAATAGTGGATCACCCTCAGAGAATGGAGTTATGGAGTGAAAGAATAGGAATGTGGTGGAGATGGCTAGGATGATGCTTGAGCATAGAGACCTACTAATGTCATTGTGGACAAAGCCGATAGCCATAGCATTTACTTTCATAGAATGCCCAATGCCTCTCATTTTTGGATATTTGTGAGTGATGGATATGTCCATGTACCAAGGAAGAGAGGGGGACTGTCATAAGAATCAATATCTAATTCTCCTAAATGATTTTCTCATATTAAACTGATCATTTAATGTGGGGAAGTGCCAAGGGAGAAAAAGCTAGAATATTGGTTAAGCCAGCAGACCGGCCACAGTAGGGATCCAAAGGAGGGAAAATAGGGATCCAAAGGGGGGGGCATCTGCAAAAGAGCCATGTGCAACAATGGGCTAAAAAGACCCTAAGGTTCAGCCCATTAAGACTTCCAAAATGCTAAGGTTCCAAAATTCAAAGGTTGTGTCCAAAGGTCAACCCTAGGGAAAATTGGATGCTTTGTGTGTGCCCTAAAAGTCTTTGCACATCCCTACATGGGAGGGGGCGAGCCCCAAAGGTAGGGGATGAGAGAGAAAGCCACACACACACACACACACACACACACACACACACACAGGCTCCCTTTACACAAAGGGAATGAGGGACACATGTCAGCTCCCTAGGCCAGATGCCCACAAGGTGTGCCCAATTCCTATTGGAAGACCCTTGAAGTGGACCAATGAGAATTAAGCTAGAGTAAATGTAGTTTAATTAATTTAAAAACATTTAATAAAAGAAACCAATGAGAATTAAGTCTCCTAGAAGACTATTGGGCAGTCTCCCAAAGGGTCCAATGAGCATTCAGAAGCCCCATGGCTTGCCTGATTTCTATTGGCCAGGAGACAAAGGGGTCCAATGAGAGTTTAGTTTAATTATTTAATTACCTAAAGCTCTCACAAAAGGGGAAAGGGGGACACATGTCAGAAGGCTATCACTTATGCTGCTTAATACCTATTGGCTTGACTTGGGGAGGTCCAATGAGGCAAAAGCCAGACCAAATTAGCAGCTAGGGCTCGCCCAAGAGAGAGAGGGGGCTGATTTTTTCTTGGCATTGACACACACACACTCACACTTGACCATGTGTGAAGGAAGAATACTCTATCTCCTCCCAAGCTTTAATGGAGAGCTCATCACCTACTCCAAGCTAGTGAGATAGAAGCCTACATCAACACTCTCTTGGCATGTGGATGCAAATCCAACCAAGAGTCAAGCTTCAATGCATGCTCATCTCCTCTACCAAGCTAATTACTAAGCTAAGCTATGCTAATATGAGTGATTATGTGAGGAGATGTACATCTTTCTCGTAAGATACTCCTTCTTCCTCTCAATCTACTCTCATACCCTGCTAGCTCTCACCATCTTCGAAGGTGTGTGAGGTCTTGGGTCTGAGAACGGGGATAATTCAAGTTGTGTTTGATTAAGTGTTTTGCTTGGTGTATGAAGCTTCCATCTTCATTGCACTAGCTAGTCTTGAAGGAACACAAAGAATTGTATTGTACAATGTCTCTCTTGATGGGAGAAACCATAATACAAAGCCTTTTGGAGGGGGGACCGGCTCCATGCAAATCCGGTCCTCAACTGTTGTCAATAGCTTAATTTCTCTCTCTTTTGAAAGTATTGTCGATGCTATCTAACTAGGTGTTATGCTTTTTGTTGCTCTCTTCACCCAAGCACTCTTGTAATTCTCATTAGGAATCTATTCTAATGAAATGCCCACTATGTTCATGCTAATTTCCGCTACACATAAGTTATTAGGCCATCAAATGTTACAGGGACTTTATCCCAAGTCCAACAAAATGGTTCTTGTCAGCTACAATAGTCTTTTTTAGGGATATTGATTTTATGATTGAATGAAGAAGGGCATTCTACTTAGCCATAATGTGGTCTTCAATAAGAGGGTTTCTTTAGAGAGGGCATCCGCTTCCAAGTCTTCAACAACAATCCCACCCCTGATTTGTCTATCCTAGGAGATCATGATGAGGATTTCCCGCTTGAGGTCAATAAACCCTTTTCCTATCCCTCGGGCTCTGAAGAAGAATGCACCTATCCTTGTTGATGCAAATGATAGTGGTTGTCACTAAGGTGTTGATGTTAGGAGAATGTCCTAGTAGCTTCCTCTTCAGGGGGGCAAACCTAGCAAGTTATCAAAGTGGCTATTGGAGACTTTGCGGGGCATAACTACTTTAGATTTTCCACCAAATTGGCATGATTCAAGTACTACTCAATGATCTCAGGCTGTTGAGACAAATGGGAATTTATTACATGTGAACTAGGCCTTGATGTCCTCAATGATCAAGGATAGAGACCGTCTTATAGTTGAGAAGGCCCTTTCACAACTGATGTAGAAGTTGGCCATGCAAAAAGAGCTTAACTACTCTTATCAAGAAGAATAACACATGGGAGTTGGTTATGTGGCTAGCAAAGTGAAAGATCATTGGTGCCAAATGGGTCTACAAGAGCAAGTACAAATCTAATGGTTGTTTGGATAAGCACAAGGCACATCTTTTTGCCAAGGGCTTTTTCCAGATTCATGGTGTGGACTACGATGAGACCTATGTATCAACTACAAGGATGATGACTATATGGATAGTCTTTTCTCTTATGGCCATTTTTTATTGGCCCATGTTTTCCATGGATATCATTCGTCTTTCCTCAATGGTGAGTTAGAGAAGGAGGTGCATGTGGAGCAACCTCCAAGGTTCTTAGATCCAAATTTCAGTGACATGGTTTGCAGGTCGTGGAATTCTCTCTATGGCCTAAAGCAAGTCATGGTATCAGAAGATAGACTCATTCTTTCGATAGCACTCCTTCCGTCATTCTTATGCAGACTTAGATTTGTATATTTTCAACATAGGCGGGTTAGGGAATTTTAGTATTCTCTATGTGGATGATTTTGTGATTACAGATATACATGAGAACCACATCTACATTACTATGGAGACCTTGGCTAAGAAGTTTGAGATGATAGATTTCAGCTTGTTTCGCTACTTGGCATGACCGAGTGCAAACCTATCTCATCTCCTATGGATTCCAACCGAGTTGAAGTTGTCACAATATGAATGCTCAGATATAGTTGATGCTACAAAGTATCAAAAGTTAGTCGGTTCTCTTATTGGGGTACCCAACACTTGGTTTGACAATAGTTTCTTGGTGGGACTTCTCAATCCATTCGATTGTAGAGATCCGCCAAGTCACATATGGAGCAAGCTCTTGGACCTTGTGGTATTTAAAGCACTCAAATTTGTTATGCATTTTATATGCGCCTAGAGGTATACATTCCAAGATCATTGTATTATTAATAATCGTTTAAACACACATGCTACACGTACATTAGGGAAAATTTGGACTTTCAAAGCGGCCCTATAAGGAGATTTGACTTTGCCTCTCTTGTCCAAAGTGGGCAACTCGACGAAGTACATAAATGCTTTGTCAAAACCCTATCAACCAACATATCATTGGAAAGATCTTAGAAAGTAAGTTCTAAATCCCCAAACTCTGACAAATTTGGAGTTGATTTAGGAATTATGGCCTCCACAGTGAAGCTCAAATGTGGGGAGAGATTCCATTTATAAGACGGAGTTGCACATCAAAAAATAGAATCTTCCCGAATGTAAGGAATATGATGGCATGCTATATATCAATGGATAGATCTTGATGAGTACATTTCAAATCCAAAAGGTCCGATAAGTTTTGATTTCATTTGTAAAAATTTTACCGTGCACGCGTTTTGGACAAGAGGGAGAAAGTCGTAATCCTTACATGGCCCATTTGAGAGTCCAAAATTTTCCTAATGTCTTTTTGATGAGTGACCGGTCGGCTGTTAGTGAGAGCATAAGTGGTTCCATGGGTTGAGCTATCAATAGGAGAACAAGGACCATATAAGCAAGAGTTGTCTGTGGTTGTTGAGCCATCACAAATTCAACAAAAAAAAAGGTTGTTGATGACTTGTAAGCAGTCGGCCTCATTCCAATTACAGACTTGTCATTCCACCTGTTGACTTATCGTGTTACGAGTGGAGAAGGTGGGTTACAATGTGAACTGATTGCATTTTGGGTGCTGAATTGGCAACATGAGGGCTCATTTTAGTCACTAACTTGCCATGCCATGATTGGAGGAGGTCAACAAAGTGTAATCCAATAGCTGCAGATGACGAGGGCTAAATGGAGGGCCACAATGTGTTGCATGCCCCCCAAACCTTGACTCTGATGGTTCCATAACTCTACCAAAATTGGAAATAGCACTCTCTTGGTAGCATGTGCGGAGGTAAGCCCTAGCCAATGCAAACATCCTTAGGTTGCGACGATGTGGATTTGCTTTGTTTGACCTCTTCGAATTAGTGATAAACGTGAAGAAAACTCCGATTGTTCGATAGAACGGACTTGTAGTCGTTCAAAGAGTGTAGCTCACTTGGTAGAGCCTTCGTGATATAACCACAAGGTTGCGGGTTCGAGGCTCAAAGGTTGTGCTCAATGGGTGTTACCAACTGCTCCATTGGGGAAGTTGTTCCGACGGTATAGCTCCTTGGGGGTGAGATGTGCATAGGTTGTAAATGACACAGATATGTATAAAATTCTCCCTACTATACCTTCTCTGCGCTGATGGGAAAAAAAATGAAAAAGAGACTTTCAGTACCATTTGAGAGAAACATGGAGTTGAGACGGCATTCAGAGAGAGAGAGAGAGAGAGAGAGAGAGAATATAATTTGCAGGGAGCGAGAGCAGCCTTTAGGAGTTAAAATTTGTATGGAGCCGACTCTAGTATGTGTGCGTCCATGAGCTCTCTCTCTCTCTTCTTCTCTCAGCTCTTGTAAGTTGTACTAGCACAGCGCCTATACTAGTATAAACAACTCTCTCTCTCTCTCTCTCTCTCTCTCTCTCTCCACACACAGATGAGGTTTCTTTCAGATGAACTTCCTATTCAATTACTGCAAACTCTCTCTATCTCATGAGGCTGCAGTTCGATCACTTTTCCTAAATTGCTTGTAGCCTTGTACTTCTCTCTCTCTCTCTCTCTCTCTCTCTCTCTCTCTCTCTCTCTCTCTCTCTCTCTCTCTCTATCTATTTTCTTCTCTCTCTACTCAACTCTCTCTCTCTCTCAAATCAAAATCGCAACAGAAAAAGTTGAGCGCTAAAAAGCAACGTAGCTTTACTCCCTCAGCTCCTTTTTTGCCAGTACACTTGCATGGCGATGGAGGCATCCATCCTCCCGGGCTCTTGCTATTTCTCAGACTCTCTCTCTACTCTCCCTTTCTCTAATCTCTAGTCATGCACGTGTGAGCCCTTACAATTTCACCCCACTTTTCGGCTTTCCGAGGGACTGTACACACGCTCGGCCTGTGGAAGGTCTTCTATGTGGCGCCCATGCCCAACCAATCAGAGACCAGCTGCTTTTGAGTCGTGATGAGACGGCCGACTCCCCACGGCATGCAGCTCATAAGGCCGCCGGGTTCTATACGCAAAGCTCATCTCTCTCTCTCGCTCTCTCTCTCTGGAGGCTGCTCACACCCAAAGATAGTGTGTGCCACACACATTCGAGCTCCTCTCCAGATTTGCGATAGCAAGAGTTCAGACAACCTCTAAAGTTAAATAATAAATATCTGGAGCTTGTGCAATATGTGGGTGTCAGTGTGCGTATGAGAGAGAGAGAGAGAGAGAGAGGGCTCATTGATTTCGCTTGCCGCACAAGTGCACTGCACTACACGTGTGTGTGTGTCCGCTAACCACATTCCGTCTTCAGGCTTCAAGCCAGATCACAAAAACCAACCAGCTGCAGCTGCTGCACCCCTCTCTCTCAATCTCTCAATCTCTCCCTCTCTCTCTCTCTCGCACAGTCACACACGGGCGCGCGCGCACATGCGTATAATATTGCGCGGAGTACAAGTAGCTAGAGTATAGCAGCAAAAACAGTTTCTCGCGGCTTCTCTTACAATTCATCCAGCAGATCCACTTGATTAATACCCCCCTTTTGTACCGTTAAATCGCTGATAGCTCTTCTTCTACGTCCCCCTCTCTCTTTCTCCTCTTTCCTCCCACATCTTCTCGTTACTTGCATCTGATAGCACTAGCCCTGATCTGCTGCAGCGGCCTATAATACATAGCTCAAGCTCTTATACCTTCAAACTTACCGCCAGCGACCCCTGTGCAAATCTCTGCTGCATGCACAACCCCCCATTAAAGCTCATCTCTCGCATTCACCATAAATTATTATTCCTTTCTAGCCCTCTGCCCCGCAATTAAACTCTTCCGTCTCCTCCAGCCTCTCTGCAAGCTTGCAGAATATTTATAGATCTCCAGCATAGTATATTCTGATGCGCGCAAGCACATGCGCCCCGCAAGCTGCAATTCAACTACAGATCATATAGATCACACTGCTTTGAATTAGATTCATACATCAATTTTCTATGGCAATGCAGGCACAATCATATGCAGAGCAGGAGCCCGACTCTCGTATCAATTTGCATCAGGAAGGGGCTGCACATGATCTGAAGCATTGCGTGGAATTAGAAATTCAAGTCGATGCAATCGAGCAGAAAAGGGCTCACGCTGCAGGCCACGCGTTTACTTCTGCCACAGCAATGAGCGCAGATGTAACCAGATGCAGCGATGTGGAGGATGCTGGAGGATTATGCATGCAGCCACTTCTGAAGCGGTTGCGTCTACAAACTGATTATAAGCCAGCTCCTCTCACACATAAGGAGGAGCCTACTGATGATGGTGGCAAGCTGCAGCTTAATATACCCGTAACTGGCGATAAGCAAACTTGTAATTCATTAATGGTGAGTGTAATGAATCTGGTTGATGATTCGGAGCAAGCCATACTACTGAAGAATGGAGAGCAAATGAATGCAGTAACTCACAAAGCAGATGATTCAGCTCATGACGCAGATGCAAATGAAGAAGATGAGGAATCAGAATGCGTGACACCGAAGGCAGGAGAGCACCGCATTCCCGAGTCAAAAGATTTGGTATGCCCTCCCCCTCCCATCAAGAGAAAGCCCACTGCTTTCAAGAGAATTGTAAGCACGAGGCACTCTGCATGTAATGTTGCAGATAACCACGCCACTTTCCTGATTAGCCCTCCTGATTTACACACATACCCGGACTGCATCAGAGCCCTCTTCGACAAGTAGCTTCGCCTAATTATGCTACTGCACTTCTTTACAATATTGCTCTTACAATTCTAATAAATATTCCTCAAGCTTGATACTCAACTAATTAATCATGCTGATTTCTCCCTCTAATTTAGGCAGAGCTCTTATACCAAATCCGAGGCATTTGCAGCACTGATCAGATGTGTGATTAGTGAGTAACCTTGCTTGAAGCTACTGCAGCCATCATACATTTTGATTGATTGCCCCATACTGATACAAGTCTAGTCGATCAATCAAAGCTGCTGCAGGCGCAGCTCCGGATCGAGCAATGGACATTGTAAATGCGTAATTGATCGTAAATGATCGACACAGCATCTGGCTAACGTTCATGACAATATGCTGCGGATCTCAATTTCCTCATACAAACTCTTCACAATGCTATTGTCAAGAACGTAAATCACAGTACGATGATCAGCTTGCAGATGCATCACTTTTCTGTTCTTAATTTCTATTTCATTGCCCAAGGAACTATATTGTAACATGCTTCCTTGTCACAAATATCCCTGTTGTACATATTATCTCCCAATGTATCTGCAAGGTTTCAATGTTTTAAAGGAACAAATTGTTTTCATCATGGGCCAATTATCTATTGCAATAGCCGATAAGGTACTATGGAATAGCGTACTTAATGTGACTACAATGACTTTGGTTTAGCATAATATGCTGAATATGGTTATGAAGTGGAACAAAGAATATAGATTTGCTTGAGTGCAGGTAATCTTTTCAGTGTAATCTACCATTCCACATTATACTGTAATTGTGTTTCCCCGTCCATTGGTAAAAAAGTTTACATGCGCAAAATGCTGCGAGTAATGTGGGCACTGGGTAATAATCTTCATTGAGCTATAATTACTTGTTCCTGCATACCTTCACAAGATTTACATATTTTCCATGTATATATATATCCCTTAAAGCCAATTCTTAAGTGGAAATTTTGCAAATCAGACTATATTTTAGGCTATTTATACACTAGTTTATTTACAAGTGTTGTCAAAACAGTGATCCATTTATAGGTCATTACTCATATACACAGGATAGATAATCCATATTTCAAGTCAAAAGTATAATCATAGTGAAAGGTTTAGGTTACCAATCACACATTCATGCACTTTGTTTTCAAATTCTACCAAGCCTGACTATTCCTTTCACCTCTTAAATATAGTATACATGTTCGGAGACATGTCTATAGTGCATATGACACAAGCTTTTCAGAGCATCATACTCTACATGAGAGTCGGGAATATATAGCCACACACAATCCTGTGGTGGCCACTCCACGAGTGACAGAGTGATGAGGATATAGGACTTGGGCCAATAAGCACAACATGAGAAACTTGTGGAGGCTCAATAGAGTCGGGGTGCTCGATTACTGTCATGAAATGTTATAGCTAGCACCACTCCTCTATATCATATAGCTACTATGTCAAAAGCTTTATCTCGCACACCAACTCCCTAGATGATGAGGAGATCTATTGGATATTGCGATGACGACGTGGTTTGCAACTCTGTTTGAAGCTCTCCCTATGGCATCATGTGTTTCCATGGCTGCAACAACAAATGTATACCTCAACTCCTCTGTGGACACAACCACTATCTCGATTCGAATATCATCCACAACGTTGGACAGAGCTATGTTGGTGAAGTCCATAGGTTGCGTGATCACATACCGCAGCATTTTGGTAAACCACAATGGATAGTCGTCATATGGAAAAGATTAGTCCTTGTGCATGAGAGGTAGAAAGTCTTTACATGTCAACTACTTAATCTCAAAAAAAATACATGTGTCTAACTTTAGCTGGCCTTTACAAATGACTTCATGAGATACGAACGGCTAGGCATTCTTCACCATCTTTATCACTATAAGACGAGTAATCTATAACCGCTAGCATTCCCGCAGAAAAACAAAGAAAAATGGAGAGAGAAAAAATTGTGTACGCGGCAATAACCGCGGCTCAAATCGCTGTAGTGGTTTGAAAGCAATAATCGTGGTAATATCTGCAGTAACATACCGCGCTTACCAAGTAGAAAAATGAGGTTCAACATGAAAGATGAGCTCAATGGACTTTCCCACAGATTCAGGAATTTTTCCTAGTTTGTTTGGGCTTTTTACGGACTAAAAGGGGTATTTTTTGGCTAAAAATGGTCATAAAATGGTCAAAAATAGCTCAAAAATAGCTCAAAATGTCACATCAACGATGGTGACATCATTTTCTAAGTAGAGAAAGAAGTTTTAGAGCCAATAGTGAGCACATTTAGACATATAAGCGAGGAGATACAGCCATTCCTCATTAGGAGAAAGCTGGACTCACTTTTGGGCCTTTTAACTCTAGAGAGAGAGAGTGGCGCTTGACCAATGAGGAAGAGGCTGACGTTACGTTGAAAATCGACATTTTGGAGTCAAGCTCTTTTTTAAAAAAGGGAGGAAATATTATTTTGGTTCATCAAATTGCACAATTTCACGCTTTCAAGGCATAAATGTCGTAAGTCGTACTAACTCTGTATCGAGGAATTTCAGAACTTTTATTGAAGACTCTATCTAGTATCTTTGTTCCCGCCCAAATATGACTTTTTGAGTAGCTCCACTTTCCTCTCAAAACTTCTTCCCTTTTTCATATTTACGCTAACCTTTCTATGTATTCATTCTACTGCACACCATGTCTACTTATCGAAGGCTTAGCACTACCATTGACTCTGTTAGCATTTTTAACAGTTATACTATAGACGATCAAGTATGGATTCCATCTCGAATAACTATCGGAAGTTGGGTTCTACTGCAAACTAGGAGGAGGAAGAGGAGGCAACGTAATGATTTCGTGGAGGCTTTCAAGGGTCAAGTTAAAGAGTTTAAAGTCTGTGCAAAAAGCAAGCGGGTGAAAGAGATCCTTATACAACATGCTTTCCAGCATGTACACTTCAGGTTGCAAACATCTCCTCCAAGTTTTCCAAGGCATCGACCCAACTGTAAGTTATTTCAGCATATCGCTTAGTGCATGATTATATTCGAATATTAAGTGATGGATATCATCTTTGGTATGTTTCAAATATTTATCTATCGAATAGAACAGATTGGCAACCAGTTGAGAGCATAGTTGGGATTTTTGATGCTTTCCATGCGTTTATTGGTAAGCAAATGTACCGAGGAACACAACACAAGGAACTTGCAGATAATGGAATTTTCTTTTATGATATGTCATATGTGGAACCGAGAACTTCCATTGGTTGGGGTCGTGTAGCTCCTTTGTCACTTCCATCCTTTGACAGCAAGGATTGGTCCTTGCCTGCTTCGCAAACTAGTGAAAGCTTTAGGAATAAGTTGTTTCAAGATATACAAAAGTCCCTCAAGTATTCAATTGCCACAAAAATAGTTCGGCTCGCACTATTTATGCCTCTTGAAGTGTTTGTAGATTTTTTCTTCGATGAGCAAATAAGAACTATCGCAACAATGTTCATTTGCAAGTCTGAGAGCTGTTTGGACTTTTTAGATGATAATTGGGATAGAAAACAATCACAGAACAAAATCTGTATTTTGCAAAAGAAGTCCATAATTTGCAAGTTCATTATAAGCTCTCAAAATTTCTTAGTATCGTTTTACTATATTAGATATCATCTTCTTAGTGGGCAACTTATTCCACTCGACCAAGATACAGAGAACAGCCTCGAGAACAAACCTTTATCAATGGAGCTCTACTTTCGAGACAGCCTACTTACTGTGATGGAGACAATGTCAAGCACAACTCTTGCACAGCTCAGGATAGATCTTACATGTGAAGAACTTCCACTTTTGCCGGAATTGTATGCATTCAGTCTCAACAATAGAAAGGTGCTTACTAAATCGATAAATTTTGATTGTCTTTAATACACTAAGACAAAATCTAACTTTTCAGATTCCAAGGCGTAAGGAGAAAACAACATTGTGCAAGGAGTCACTAACAAATACACTTCACTTAATTGCTTCCACCGGAAGCTAAGTCACATACCTTGGCACACAAAGAGCTTTGATGCCATGCAAACCATGATGTACTCTTCAAAATGACTAATGCAAAGACATTTTTTGGCGGTCAAACAATGTTTCAAAAATGTACATTTTCAATATTTCAAAACTTTACATATTGTGTTGTTTCTGTCAAGATTTATACAAGTAAATTGCTCCCTTTCCCTGCTACTGTCCTCTCCCCCGGTTTGTGCCACTCGTCCCCTGTCCTCTCCCCCGGTTTATGCCACTCGTCCCTTGCCCTCTGCTCCGGTTGCTGCTACCTCTACCTCTGGGAACGCTGGTCTCGGGCATCCTTTCGCGTCGCTCAAAATCATGGGCCTCTTCCATGGCTTCCCATGCTTCTTGCACCTGTGAAGCTTTACGTTGTTCTTGCTCTTGTCGTCGACGTGTAGCCCATTCCTCTACTTCTACAGCGTCCGCATAATATTGGCTTATTGTTTCTTGCATATTTCGAACTTCTTCTTGAGTCTGATTGTGGCGTTGCGTCATTTTGTTAATGCGAGCCTCTTCGAACTCCTCAGCTCTCGCCGCTTCCTCTCTTGTGCATCTATTTACCAAGATTATAATATGCTGGATGGCCATTACAAAAAAATGTTGCACATCGTTGGGAGTGTGGTTATGTAATCGAAGTTCCTGTAGAAGCGTGATACAGACATTTGTTGCTTCATACATACGTTGCAGCAAACAATAAAACAGCAGATTACTTACGTTCGGTATATCCATAATTTGACTCATGAGCAACAGGACATTCAAACAGGTTTGCCAGCCACATCTATAGTCATCAGTCTGCGTGGGCACGGTTACCCGTTCGTGTCGGACTACATTTCCTAAATCATGTTCTAACAAAAGATGCTCTACACAGCATACAAGTTTTTCGCGGCACTACATACATAACCACTTGAGTCAGCAACACATTATAAAGAGACACTGCTTTCCAAATGTACCCAAATGGACCTTACGTTTTTACACGACCGTGAAACGCCCTGCTTTGCCTGAAGTTTGCGTAGTAAACAATCTTAGCTTTCATGTCAAATAACATCAGACTCCAATGATCACTACAAAGACACCATCAAAGATGAGGAGAGATTCTCAATGCAACATGTTTTTTACAAGGCAAGAAAATACTCACGATTGATTGTACGCAGTGACCAGAAAGCGCGCTAGGTCAAAGTTGACTCTGCTAAACCAGTTCATCATACTCAAAAAGGAAACTGAGTTGTTCTGCAGATAAGGCGATATCATCGGATCTATTACATATACTTTGTCTTGAACAAATGGCAGAGATTAGACTTGAGGTATTTCAGCGGGCTGTCACTGCCACAAATCCGTGAGTCAATACCGAGCGAGTGGGGCAGCTATCGAATTCCATCCGCCACTGACTTGCTTGGTATTGACCCATGTCTTAACGGTAGTGAGCCATTATAAAGAAAAACTTGGCGACTACCCCAAAGACATGGATCAATATCGAGCGAGTAGTACCACTATCCAATTTCATAAGCCATTTTCTCGCTTGGTATTGACCCGTGTCTCGGTAGAGACCCATTTAATGAACATGAGAATTAAAGAGCATGAGAATTACCACAAAGAAACATTGACGACCTCATTCGTTGCAAGCGAGTCGGTGAAATTGCGCATGCACCGGAAGTCTGGATGATCGAGATTGAAAATGCAAGCCTCCTATGACCTTGCAGGCAGCTGTATCTGCGCATGCAGAGGAACTGAGCTCAACAGGACTCTCAACTCCTCTTCATTCTCTTTGTTGATTTGATCTAAAATAATTGACTCATCTGATACGTTGGATGGCCCTTGTGATGCAGAGCCTTGCCCTTGCCTTTCTTGAGCTGGCTCCCTGGCTGCCTCAGGCTCCTCCTTAACAGCCTCAGGCTCCTCAGGCTCTGGATCATTTTCCTTCAATATTGGTTACTCCATATATGCCTCAGGCTCCCACCCTGGCCTGCTCTTGCCCCTCATCATCCCTTAATGGCTGTGGATCCTCCATGACTTGATCATTTTAGTGTCTTGCTGGCTCCTCCATAACTGTCTCTGTTTCTTCCATGACTGCCTCGGGGTCCACTCTGGCTTGCTCATGCCCCTTTGTGGCTATCTCAACCTGCCCATCTGTGTCGTTTCTCTCGACCCGTTGTGAGCGGGATGAAAACACACACAGCGCCTCTATAACGACCCGACACACACTCTTGGGAAGATACACACACACACACACACACTATGGGGCACCACTCGGCGTAGACAACACACCTGGCCGAGACAGGGAACACACCTCTGGAGTGAGAGGAGAGAGACTATCCACTTGCCCACTCCACACACACACACACACACACACACACACAAAAAAAACTCAGCTCAAAAGAGGAGAATTTCTAATTTTTAGATACAAATGAGCTTGGGCCAACACCAATGGGGCAAACAGCTCACACAATATGGGTAAAAGATACCAGATACAATCACAAACTGGAGCAGAACTTCGCTCATAGGAGAAACTTACACAGAAAAATAGCAGGAAAAGAGTGAGGAATTTGGAAAAATGGACAGCGCCATCGCGTCCGGAACGGCCCAAAACCCCAGTCTACAATGTCAAAGTGCTCAAATCCGACCTCGGATGAGCAGTTTACGGCCAAAACAGGCTCCAAAAACACCAAAAACACACCTGCGGCTGTTCCTCCTCTCTTCTCCACGTTTTTTCTGGTCTTCTCTCTATTTTTTCAGTTCCCACACTTAGCTTTTTTATTTGGGCACCCTTGGCCTTTTAGATGACCTCAAACGGACCCCGAACAGACCAAAAACTGACCTCACAGTGCATAGTTGTCACCTTTTTGCATCATTCGCACACCTGGCACTCAGATTTTTTCCAATAATGCATCTCGCCACCACGTGAAGTGGCCCCAAAAAGTGGTCCTAATGATGACCTTTCTGCATAACTCTCACAAGAAAACACCACTTTGTGTCCGTATTCATCCACGTGCAAATATTGACCCCGTTCGGCCTCCTGACGCCACTCGATGCCATCTGACGCACCTGCTTACCTCACGTCGTCGGCCCGCGGGTAGCTTCCTCGAGAAGTTTTACGCGCTATAAACTCCTCATTATAGTATGTACTGATGATAGTGAAAATCGATGCACTATGTACACACTGTCCTACCTGTACACATGTGGGCCCCACATAACCACCTGGCTAAGGAAAATGGGCAATCCTTTATTTGATGCACCATGCATGTATATGTACATATGCACAATCCCTTGCTCCAAAAAACTCCTGACATAATTTGCCCATCCCCTAGCCTGCTAGATCATTCATGATCAGTAGCAGCAAAGAGAGATATGAGACTCGTCGCATCACAGGTCTCTTCATCCTTCACCAACATTGCTTGCTCCACAGACAGCTCATCGTGCTCCACCATCATCAATCTAGCATGATACAATTTAAGACGCAATCCATTTACCCTTGACTTATGTAGAACACCATCCAGGTTAGCGAGCTGATATGTGCCATTTGGAAAACACTCCACTACCTTGAAAGGGCCTTCCCACTTAATTTGAAACTTCTTTTGGAAGGTGTTGTCCAGCTTACTGTTGTAGCGCAAAACCAAGTCATGTTTCTTGATACCCTTACTTTTGACCTTTTCATTTATCTTTGCCAAAGCCTTATCCTGCATCTGCCCATAATGCTCCAATGCGCTCATCCTATCCAACTGGACCTCTTGTAACTGCAAGAGCCTCTCTTTGAATGCATCACTAGGCGGCCCAAGTAACTTCTCTAACATCTTGACCGCAGGCAACTCTACCTCCACAGGCAATAGTGCTTCCTTTCCATACACCAAATGAAATGGAGTAAACCCTGTACCTGTCTTCACCGAAGTACGGTAAGCCCATAATGCACTAGGCAATTCCAAATCCCAATTCTTTCCTTGGTGCTCTGTCACTTTAGAAAGAATTTATACCAACTCACCATTGAATCTTTCATTTAAGCCATTACACTGTGGGTAATAAGGAGTGGTATGCTGGTGCTTAATCTTCATCTTTGTGCATAAGAAGTCTAGCAGTTTAGCCCTAAATCCTGGCCCCTTATCTGAAAGTAGCTCTAATGGAACCCCAAACTTGCAACATATTTCATCATACACAAATTTTGCCACATCCTTTGCAGTGATCTGTTTTACTGTTATAGCCTCTGCCCATCTAGAAAGATAGTCCACTGCCGTCAAAATATAGCTTTTGCCCCTGCTTGTGATAGGTAACGGGCCTATTGCATCAATCCCCCACTTTTCAAACACATCAAACGCCATAATGGTTTTTCGTAGCTCTGGCTTCAGCACTCTCTTCCCAAATGCTTGACACCTATTGCAAGACCTACACCAATGGTGAACATCCTTGTGCAAACTAGGCCATACATACCCCTCTTGCAAAATCTTATGCAAGGTGATCTTTAGAGCAAAATGGCCACCACATGCGCCTTCATGATTCTCTTCCAACACTCTGTAAAGCTCCTCCCGCCAAGGTACACGTCTCAACACGAGATCAGCCCCTTTCATGTATAAGACATCACCAATCAATTTGTACCTGTATGCTCTACGCACAAAGCCATACTTCTTAGACTTCTGAATCTCCTTTGGAATGATTCCTGTTAGCAAAAACTCCTCTTCTTGAGCCAAACTTTCCCGGCCATGATAAAGAGGTAAATTGGTCCTCAACACGAATAGCTCCCCAATCATGCCTTGAGCTGCTTCATGTGCCTCTCCATTTAGATCACGTTCAATGTGTTTGATGCTCCATGCTTCAAACTTTTTAAACAGGCCTTTAATTCTGAAGCACATTTCCTTCAATGAGGTGTTCTTGCTCTTCCACACACCCAACACTTGCTTCACCACTAACAAGGCATCACCTTTTATGCTCAACCTTCGAACCCCATGCTTCAAACAAATGTGTAATCCGACTTCCAATGTAGCATATTCAGCCTCATTGTTACTATGCGCATCCAATTTGAACCCTCTCTTGCATACTAGCTTCCCCTCTAGATCATAAAGTGCTATACCCCCTGAAGCTGCATCGTGGCTCTTTCTGTATGAACCATCAAAGAACAACACATGTGCATTGCTGATGTGTGGCACTTCTTCAACTACCTTTCTCACCACCTCTTCCTTAACAATAAGGGGATTCTCCTTGTAGGTCAACAAATCAGCTAGGGTAGCCCTTGTACTATCTTCCACTAGAAAAGAGAACTCAAACTCTTGCAGCTCAATTACCCATTTCTTCACCACATTTGACATGTTAATACCATTAATTAACTGTGGCAAAAAGGCATAACTTGTCAAGAAAACAAAAGGCCGTGGTAGCAAGTAATGACGAAATTGTCGACAAGCAAATATTACACTGGCCATCACTAGCTCTACTTCCGATAACTTTCTCTCCGCTACCAACTTCACTCGGCTTGCACAATACACTGGCCTCATATAATGGCTGCCCTTCCCCTTTTGCAATAGCATACCTCCAATGGCATCATCCCCTACTGATGGATTTACATAAAAAACTTTCTCCCAATCAGGAGCCTGCATGGCTGACAACCCCCCTAACACCTCTTTCACCTCTTGAAACACTTCTTCACACTTGTCATCCCATTGCAATGGATCATGCTTTGCCACTTGCTGTAATGGATAAAGAAGCTGCGAAGACAATGGAATAAACCGTGCCATGTACTTCACTTTGTGTATAAAGGTTGCCAATTGCTTCGTACTCGTAGGTGATGGAAGAAGAATAATAGACTTAACCTTGTCTGGATCAGCCTCAATGCCATTTTCTGACACCATATGGCCCAATAACTTCACCCTTGGCTGTGCTAGATGACATTTCTTTGGATTTAGTTGTCCTCCACATTCATCATATCGAGCCAATACCATCTCCAGCTTCTCATGGTGTTCAGCCCTACTGCTATAGACACAGATGTCATCCATAAAAGCTTTAACACAACTACCAATGAATGGTTCCAACACCCAATTTGCTCTCTCTTGATAGAAAGATGGTCCATTTGACAACCCAAACGGCAACACTGTGTAGCAATAGCAGCCCCATGGCGTAATGAAAGTTGTCTTTGTGCGGTCTTTAAGAGCAATCTTCAATTGAAAATAGCCTGAAAAACCATCACACACATTGTACCTCTCAAAACCTGCCACTGAATCCAAGATCTGATCAATGAATGGAAGAGGATATGGGTTCTTCTTAGTGGCTGCATTTAAGGGTTTAAAATCTACACAAATCCTCCACTTCCCATCCTTCTTTGGACTGACTACTACTGGACTCACCCATTCTGTGGTCTCCACAGGGACTATGAACCCTGCCTTCAACAACTTGTCCACCTCTTCTCGCAAGGCTTCCATTTGCTCTTGACCCATCCTTCTTAGCCTTTGTCGCACTGGCTTAGCACCTTCTTTCAGCTCTATATGCATCTCTTCACCCTTGAACCCTCTGATCTCTTCATATGAAGTAATGAACAAATCAGGAAAACTAGCCAGCATATGCAAATATATGTCCTTCTCCATAGCTGAGAGGTCTCCACTGATCATTTGTGTCATTAATTCCTGCTTCTTTGACAACTCAACCTTGGTTTGCATCAGCCCTTCAATCACTTCATAAGGCCCTTCACTTCCATCTTCAACCCCATTCGCAAATGCAACTAAACCAAACTCCTGTATTTCTTTGTCCATCAAAAGAAATGCAACATCAGCATCCTCATCACTGCTGGTAGTGCTATCACTGTCCTCATCTATCAGTGTGGAAGAGTCTTCATCACTAGACTCATCCTCATCTTCATAAATCTCCTCTAATCGTTTCCTTGTGTCCATATTATAAAGCTTCTTGGTACCTGTCTTTCCATAGAGGCTAATCGTACCATGTCGCCAATCTTGAACAGCTCCCACTGCACGTAACCATGGTCTTCCCAGTATAATAGGATATGCTCCCAACCCTGCTGGCATCACATGAAAATCAACCATTGCCTTTGTATCATATGCCTCCACTTCTAAGCTCTTTACAACACCCAAGCATTTTACTTTTTGATGGTTTGCCAATCTGATCCGAAAACCTGACACCCCAGCCACTGTGAGACCCATCTTCTCAACGCATGAGTGTGTTATGACGCATATTTGGGCTCCGCCATCCACATAACGTTGTCCCAAATTTTTCCTTTTATGTCACACATCTACTATTGGACAAATGTCTGGTAGCTCATCCATTGCCAACACCTTCACTAAACCTCTCTCTGGCTCTTTCTCCATTGGGTTAACCATCCTCTTCCACTGTCGCTTTAGCTTAGGCACCATCTCTATAAGCTGCCCAAAAGTAACATCTGCCTTCCTGCTCGTTAGATCCTCCTTCAAGTCAAAGCTTAATTGCCCATCCCCTAGTGGAAAATCTGAAACATGAAACTTTCGACAAGCTCTCCTTTTCCTCTTGGCCTTGACATCCTCGCCTTCATGGCTCTTTCCTTTCTTCTTACTAGGACCTGGGGCACTTCTTCCTTCCTTATCCTCTGTGGTCCTCTTCCCAATAGGCATCACTAATGTATCCTCTAGCTTTGATGCCTTCTCCAAGGGACTACACTTAGCACTTTTGTCTTTCCCTTTTCCTCCTGGGTCAGTCCACTGGTTCCTTCGTCTCCCTTAATTTCGATGCCATAATCATTTGACCTAGTTAGCACCTGTCTTGGCAATGGATACATGTCTCCCCCCATCCTTGGTGGCTTATCACATTGCGGGCTGATGTGACCCAACTCTCCACAATTATAACATGTGGGCGTCTGCCTCCAAAACCTACCATTGCTTTGTCCAACACCATTCCTAGGCCTTTCTTCACCTCCTGGCTGATTTGCAAACCGCCCTCGACCTCGATTATTTCCCACTTGACCTAGCATGTTTAGGCTGAGATTCTTCATCAAATCTACCATTTGCCTCATGTCTTGCCTTAGCCCATTATCTTGCACCGATGTAGTGACCATTGCTGGCATAACCTGAGTAGTAACAGGAACCACTGGTTCATGATGAACCCCTGACATGCCCCCTTGTAAAGACTCTATAGGCTGAAATTCAGACCTCATTGGCAAAGACTCCACCCCTAGCTGGCTCATTTTCCTCAGCTTCCACTCTTTGTTCCTTGATACCTCTAGTGCATCTTCATATGTCCTAGGCTTCTTTAGCTCCACTCTCCAACGTATATTCTCCCAAAGACCAGCCAAGAACCTGTCCTTCTTCATCATGTCAGGCGGGGGTACCTGTGGTGCTAAGGCCTTGCACATTCGCTCCCATGCCAATGAAAACTTACGTATGTACGCATCTACTGGCTCACCTTCCTTTTGCACCAAAGCCTGTACTTCTTGCCACACTTTGTCAGGATCTTCTATCTTCACAAAGTCCACTTCCAACCCATGTCGTAGATTGTCCCAACTCAACCTTATAGGTGGATCAGCCACACGCAACTCCTCTTCAAATGCTTTAGACCAAACTCGTGCATCACTCTTCAAACAAATTTGGAGAAGGCGTAACATTTGCGTAGGGTCATGAATCTGGTTGCTAATGCAGGCAACCTCCATCTTTTCCAAAAATTCTTCCACATCTTCATCACTTCTTCCATGAAACTCGGGATAAGAGAAAGCCATGGCTACCCAAATTATGATGCTTTGAGAACCCCTTCGAACACACGTGCAAGAACCCAAAACTTTTCACTACCCAATCCCCAAAAACTTCAATGGAGCTCAACTTTAGATAAGGACAAACACGTGCACATCAAATGAGTTTTCATAGTTAATCATCGGAATGACAATAGGCAAAGGACATTCCAAGATCTCTCTCAATCTTCTTGGCCCAAACATAAAGACTATGCGCTGCTGGAAAAAAATCTTCCTGGACACATGAACATTTATCTGGATTCTTTGAGTTAAATGAAAAGGAGTGAATTGAGGGCCATTTTGATCATCCATTAAAGCCAACCATGAAGCTCCCAAGAAGGCACACCTGACTTAACCTCTGATTTTGCCAAAATTTCAGCAGCATAACAGCATAAATGGCTCAAAAGACCAAAAAACCAGCCATCATAACTTGGAAAAATTTTGGCAGAGCTTCCCCAGAAATAGAGCAGTAGGAACCCAAAATATAGACTGTATATGTATGCATAAACTGTCAACAATAGAACCCGAGCATCAAGTAGGACTCACTAGTACATAGCCTATGGCGAGGTCACAAAAAGGGTGCTCCAGCTACCTGTATCACCGAAAGGATCTCCACATTTGAGAATCCCCCAGCTCAATAAAAACCTCACGTTATCGACCCTCACATGAAGGCTAATGCAAATCGCATATAGTCAAGTCTCAGAAATGACTATCTTCCAAACCAAGTCTCAGAAATGGCTGGGACTGCCAAATACAACCAAGTATGGCTCCACAAATGCGTACAATGGCAGTTTCCACAAGTAACATACAATCCAGCAGACAATGCGCTCAAATAGGCGCCAAGTGATGCATTCCTACAACAACTGCAAGTGACATCATTGCTAGTATATCACTGTACTCCAGCTACCTGTACCTGTGTGAATCACCTGTACCTGTACCTGTCCCTGTAACCTGCAACCTGTAATCCCGAATCTCGAAGCTTGAAGATCGAAGCAGAAGGTACTCGAAGAAGATCCTCCGTGGGGGCGCCAAAAGAATATGAGCGGGATGAAAACACACACAACGCCTCTATAACGACCCGACACACACTCTTGGGAAGATACACACACACACTATGGGGCACCACTCGGCGTAGACAACACACCTGGCCGAGACAGGGAACACACCTCTGGAGTGAGAGGAGAGAGACTATCCACTTGCCCACTCCACACACACACACACACACACACCCAAAAAACTCAGCTCAAAAGAGGAGAATTTCTAATTTTTAGATACAAATGAGCTTGGGCCAACACCAATGGGGCAAACAGCTCACACAATATGGGTAAAAGATACCATATACAATCACAAACTGGAGCAGAACTTCGCTCATAGGAGAAACTTACACAGAAAAATAGCAGGAAAAG
Organism: Adiantum capillus-veneris; assembly: GCF_014529385.1. Classification (NCBI taxonomy): domain Eukaryota; kingdom Viridiplantae; phylum Streptophyta; class Polypodiopsida; order Polypodiales; family Pteridaceae; genus Adiantum; species Adiantum capillus-veneris. The sequence continues at coordinate 58,034,400 of NC_140935.1, read as the reverse complement.
AGTGAGGAATTTGGCAAAATGGACAGCGCCATCGCGTCCAGAATGGCCCAAAACCCCAGTCTACAATGTCAAAGTGCTCAAATCCGACCTCGCATGAGCAGTTTACGGCCAAAACAGGCTCCAAAAACACCAAAAACACACCTGCGGCTGTTCCTCCTCTCTTCTCCACGTTTTTTCTGGTCTTCTCTCTGTTTTTTCAGTTCCCACACTTAGCTTTTTTAGTTGGGCACCCTTGGCCTTTTAGATGACTTCAAACGGGCCCCGAACAGGCCAAAAACTGACCTCGCAGTGCATAGTTGTCACCTTTTTGCATCATTCGCACACCTGGCACTCAGATTTTTTCCAATAATGCATCTCGCCACCACGTGAAGTGGCCCCAAAAAGTGGTCCTAATGATGACCTTTCTGCATAACTCTCACAAGAAAACACCACTTTGTGTCCGTATTCATCCACGTACAAATATTGACCCCGTTCGGCCTCCTGACGCCACTCGATGCCATCTGACGCACCTGCTTACCTCACGTCGTTGGCCCGCGGATAGCTTCCTCGAGAAGTTTTACGCGCTATAAACTCCTCATTATTGTATAAAAAACATACTGGTACTGGTGATAGTGAAAATCGATGCACTATGTACACACTGTCCTACTTGTACACATGTGGGCCCCACATAACCACCTGGCTAAGGAGAATGGGCAATCCTTTATTTGATGCACCATGCATGTATATGTACATATGCACAATCCCTTGCTCCAAAAAACTCCTAACACCGTGATCGGGTCCTTCTGCTGTTTGTTTGAGCCCTAGACGGCTCTGTCTGTCGTGCACAAGGATGGAGAGGGGGGATGTTGAGAATATCCATGGTTCTACTATCCCGGATAGGCACTGGCTGAAGCAGCCCATCGTAGCGGAAACGCAGCCTACGAAGAGTATCAAAATCCCGTGACATGATAGTGACGCGGTGTGCATGGACAGCCAGGATATATCCATCACTAAAGAATTCCACGAGGTAGTCTTCAGCAATTTCTTGAAGTCAGAGTAGTGCACTGCTGGCCCATCGCATGCCGACTCTCCACTGCTCGTAAATCTCCCGTACTACTCGCTGAAAAGGGAGACGTGGAATAGCAGGTTGAAAGTGTCGTTCTATCCTGCGCAGCTCTTGCAGTACACCTCTGTGCGCCTCATATCGGCTTCTTCCTACTTGAGCATTCAAAGATTCACCTGTTGCCCTCCTAGACGTGGCCTTTACACAAGGCATCTCTACAAATAGCATAACACCAAAAGACAATTCATTTGTCAGCACAAGGGACTTCAAATTTCAGAAAAGGTCAGTACCAAGCGAATAGGTGCATAAGAAAGATTTTGCCTTGCCTTATGTAAAGAATGAGGATGCAAGAGAGCTACACAAGACAAGCACACACCACACAGAGATGGAAAGCTTCTTCTTCTTCTCACTGAAAAGAGAGTACAAAACTAAGTGCTAAAACTGAAAAGTAGCACATATGTACATGCGGTCACTAAGTGTGAACTCGCTAGAAGCGTACTAGGCTGGCACTATAAGTGTAGTTCAGCTGTAGAATCACTGGCAGAGATCCTCCGTGTCGGTCACCTAACGAGCCAGTGAGTAAATGCCGTAAGCGGCCAAGACCCGTAGTGGATGTCAGCTCAAGATGTAGAGCTCGACATCTCAACACTCCCCCTCGATCTCTGCATGTCGCAGAGTCCAAGCATAGTCCGGAAACGTCGAAGTTTCTCAGCTCCGAGGGCCTTGGTAAAGATATCGGCTATCTGCTCCTCTATGCTGACGTAGACCAAGTCGATGTCGCCCTCCAACACTCGCTCTCGAACGTAGTGGTAATGGACCTCTATGTGCTTGGTCCTGGCATGGAACACTGGGTTCCTAGCCAACTGCATGCTGTTGAGGTTGTCACAATGGATGACAATCTGCTGGTCCACCTGCACTCCCAAGTCCTCAAGTAATGTGCGTAGCCAAGCTACCTCACACGCCGCAACTGTTGCACCTCTGTACTCGGCCTCTGTGCTCGATAAAGCAACTGTAGGCTACTTTTTGCTGCTCCAAGTAACAGCAGCACCCCCAAAAGAGAACATGAAGCCACTCATAGATCTCCTATCAACAATGCTACCTGCCCAATCTGCATCTGTATACCCATACAATGCTAATGGCACATCTGCTGCATAGAACAATGCGTAGTCAAGAGTCCCTTGCACATACCGAAGTGTGCGTCGTACTCCATCCAAATGTGGCTTTCTCGGAAGCTGCATGAACTGACTCTCCAAGCCTACTATGTAGCTCAAGTCTGGCCTCATGATAGTCAGGTAGATTAGACTACCCAAAATCTTCCTGTACATCTTGACATCCTCAACAACATCACCCTTCTCTACACTCAGCTTTGCATTCATATCCAAGGGAATAGAAATTGGCTTACAATCAGCCATACCATACTTTGACAACATGTCCAAAGCATATTGTCTCTGTGACAGCCATACACCCTCTGGAGTTCTGATCACCTCAATGCCAAGAAAGTAGCGCAACTCGCCCAAATCTTTCATTTCAAACTCCTGTTTGAGAAGACCCTTCACATGGTCAATCTCCATAGCATTGTCACCCACAATAATAAGGTCATCTACATATATGGTAATGACCACAATCCCCACATCACTCTCACGTACATAGAGTGAATGATCAGCATGAGCTCTCCTAAACCCAACACTGACAAGATACTTGGCAATCCTGTCATACCATGCTCTAGAGCCCTGCTTCAAACCATACAAAGCTTTGAGAAGTCTGCATACATAATCTGGGTAACCTGGATCGACATAACCAGGTGGCTAATCCATATACACTTCCTCTTGCAACTCACCATTCAAGAAGGCATTCTTTACATCCATTTGATGCATAATCCATCCTCTAGATGCAGCCACTGCTATGACAGCTCTCACAGTCGTCATCTTTGCCACTGGAGCAAAGGTCTCCTCATAGTCTATGCCATACGTCTGTGCATAACCCTTTGCGACCAGCCTTGCCTTGTGACGCTCAATGTTACCATCAGCCTTATGCTTGGTTTTATACACCCATTTACAACCAATAGCTTTCTTGCCACTTGGCAATGGCACCAACTCCCATGTGTCGTTTGCTTCCAATGCAGCCATCTCTTCATTCATTGCATCATCCCAATGCACATTTCCAACTGCATCCTCAAAACATGTGGGCTCCACATCCTGTATCACCTTAGCCATGTAGGCTTGGTGATGCGCTAGATACCCATCATAAGTCAATTTCTGAACTGGATTTCTGACTCTGTTAGATCTGCACGGTCCTGGGTCACTCCTTTTCCCTCTAGCATCTTCTTGTACTTTCCTTACACCAGGTGTCCTGACAGCCGGAATTCCAAATTCCTCATCAAGACTTTGTTCAGAACCATCTGAATCCATGTCTACATGTGAAAACCCTGATGATGCATCAGCCATAAAGGAAGGTTCATCAACCTTTTCCTTTCCTTTTCGTGATACATTCCCTGTACCTGCTGGTGGAGTAACCTGCGTACGTAGTCTACCATTCCATGGCTTCTCAACAGAGCCACGAGAAGACGACTCTTGTGGTCCACTCAAAACCTGTGACTGTGGCCTCACATTTTGTACAACCAAATCATCTTTTACATCAGCCCCAATAGTGCCATGTGCATTACTGTACCAGCTGCTCATCCCATCAAAGACTACATCTCTGCTCACTCGTAATTCTCGTGTAGTAGGATTGTAGCACCTGTACCCCTTTTGTTCAAGGGAATATCCCACAAGAATACATTTCTCTGTTTTAGGATCCAATTTCCTACGCAACTCATCTGGTACATGCACGTAAGCTATGCAGCCAAACACTTTCAAGTGTGCCAAATCAGGCTTTGTACCTGTAAACTTTTCCTCAGGCGTTACATCATGCACCGCAACTGTAGGTGTCCTGTTCATAATGTACACAGCTGTATTTACAGCTTCAGCCCAGAAATGATGAGGCATGTTCTTCTCATTCATCAATGCACGTGCAACCTCTGCAATGTGCCTATTTTTTCTTCTGCGACCCCATTCTGCTGTGGAGTATATCTGCATGTAAACTGCCTGCGTATACCATGCATTCGCAGAAAATCTTAAAAATCATTGGAGAAGTACTCTCCCCCTCCATCTGACCTCAATGTCTTGATTTGCATATGTGTCTCCTTCTCAATCATGACTTTGAAGTCTTGAAAGTGACCAAACACTTCACTTTTGTTACGCATGAAGTAGACCCATACTTTCCTTGTATGGTCATCAATGAAAGAGACATAATACCTGCAACCATGTATACTTACAGTATCGGTTGGACCCCAAACATCTGTGTGCACCACCTCAAGTGGCTTTTTGCATACATTGCGCTCATGTGGAAATGAGCCCTTTGACTGTTTTCCAAACTAGCATGCTGCACACACTTTATGCATACTATCCACCTTGAATTTGGGCAAACCTTTTACAATCTGTTTTGATTGCATGCTGCGCAATCTCTGCTCATTGACATGGCCAATGCGTTTGTGCCAAATGTCAACATCAGCCACAACACCTATGCCCTGTGCAAATAATGCAGCTTTTACCTCAGGTATATCTACATTCAGCGTAAACATTCTGCCCACACATTTGCCCTCTATGATCAGCCTACAGCCATTCTGGAAATCTTCTACATAACAGCCATTTAGATTGAAGCGAACGTGCAAAACTTGCTCAACCATTTGTCCAACAAAAACAAGATTCTTTGTAATGTTTGGGACATGAAGTACATCTGCTAAGTACTTTGATTTCCCACTCTTCGTATTTAGAGGTATGTCCCCTACATGAGCAATGGGGTGAGTTGTGTCATCTCCTGTCTGCACATAGCCTGACACATCTGGTTTGCGCATATCTCTAAACCACTCTCCATGAGACGTCATGTGATTAGAGGCACCTGAATCCACATACCAAACATCATCTTGGGTGGAATTCTCTGCAGTCATTGTGTTCATTACATGCTGCATAACAAACATGCGCTCGTTTTTGCTGTCATCTGCATCTCTGCTAGTAGATGCATAGTTTCCCTGTTCTCTCTTTCCACTTGCTTTTCCCTTTGGATAGTCACGTGACATGTGACCTCTTTCACCACAAGTCCAACATACTTTGCTATCTGTAGTATGTTGCTGCCTGCTTGATCCTGCACCACGACCTCTTTGAATCCCCCTGCCTTGAGACTGGTTTCCCCTGCCACCTGTATTGTTTTGATTTGATTGACCTTCTTGAAATTGGCCCATGCAACCCCTTGGGCCTCGACCACGACCTCTACCTCTACCTCTGTTGGAGTTAGAATAGAAGGCCTGTTCAGAATTATTTTTGCCATGAGAAGAAGATGTGTCAAGGTTCTTCTCCTCAAGAATAAGCATAGAAATCAAATCTTGGAACACGGGGATGTCATCTCTTGTATTCATGGAAGACCTAAAATATACATACTCATCTCCTAGACCATCCAAGCATGCACGGACAATGTCATCGTCTTCCACTGAGACTTTAATAGATCCAAGAGCCTCGGTGATACTCTTGATCTTCAAAGCATAATCATTGATGGAGAGGTTGTTCCTCTTAACCTGATTTAGCTCTGACTTTAGTTGAAGCTTCCTGGCCTTGGTGTTCACCTCGAACACTCTGCCTAAGTTTTTCCATGCAATGGCGGGGGTTTCACCATCCTGTAGATAGCCCATCATGCCATATGTGATGCTCATAGAAAGCCAATACATCACTTTGCTCTGGCCTTGTTGCCAGTCTCTCAAAGATTTCCTTTGTTCTGCTGTAGCATTTGCCTCGGGAATCTCTGGTTCCTTTTCATTGTCTCCTTCTACATAGTCCCAATAACCTTTTCCTTTTAGGAAATTAGTTATTCTAAACTTCCATGCAGAGTAGTTATTTTTCTCAAGCTTCTCAGTAACAATCTGACTGAAACCGTCAGACATCTTGAAACACTAAGACAAAATAGCTGCAATCTGCAAAAACCTGCAAATCTACTGAACCTGCTATCGTGGTACCTGTAACGCTTTCTACACTCAACGAGTGTCCACAATCAAGCGTACATACAACCACTGTACTTGTACAGTAAATCTATGTGTACTGCACTTTGGAGACCTGTTCAGAAACTTGTACGAAAAACCCCTGGTCGTGGATTGCGAACGAAGGGATTGTGTTGCTCTTACTCTCTTAGCCTCTCTTGCCTGCACCAGGCTCTCTTAGCCTCTCTTACCTGTTCAGAAACTTGTACAAAAAACTTGTACATCTAGTCGTGGATTGCGAACGAAGGGATTGTGATGCTCTTGCTCTCTTAGCCTCTCTTGCCTGCACCAGGCTCTGATACCATGTAAAGAATGAGGATGCAAGAGAGCTACACAAGACAAGCACACACCACACAGAGATGGAAAGCTTCTTCTTCTTCTCACAGAAAAGAGAGTACAAAATGACTAAGTGCTAAAACTGAAAAGTAGCACATATGTACATGCGGTCACTAAGTGTGAACTCGCTAGAAGCGTACTAGGGTGGCACTATAAGTGTAGTCCAGCTGTATAATCACTGGCAGAGATCCTCCGTGTCAGTCGCCTAACACGCCAGTGAGTAAATGTCGTAAGCGGCCAAGACCCGTAGTGGATGCCAGCTCAAGATGTAGAGCTCGACATCTCAACACCTTATTCGCTCGGTAGTGACCTTAGAAAATAGTAGTAGCAGACATGACTTATATTTTCTGAGGTCACTATCGAGTGAATAGGTGCATAGGAAAGAGTTTTCCTTGCCTTATTCGCTCGGTAGTGACCTCAGAAAATAGTAATAGCAGACATGACTTATATTTTCTGAGATCACTACCGAATAGGTGCATAGGAAAGAGTTTGCCTTGCCTTATTCGCTTGGTTGTGACCTCAGAAAATAGTAATAGCAGACATGACTTATATTTTTTGAGGTCACTACGGAGCGAATAGGTGCATAGGAAAGAGTTTGCCTTACCTTATTCGCTCGGTAGTGACCTCAGAAAATAGTAATAGCAGACATGACTTATATTTTCTGAGGTCACTACCGAGCGAATAGGTGCATAGGAAAGAGTTTGCCTTGCCTTATTCGCTCCGTAGTGACCTCAGAAAATATAAGTAGCAGACATGATTTTCTGAGGTCACTACCGAGCGAATAGGTGCATAGGAAAGAGTTTGCCTTGCCTTATTCACTCGGTAGTGACCTCAGAAAATAGTAATAGTAGACATGAGTTATATTTTCTGAGGTCACTACCGAGCGAATAGGTGCATAGGAAAGAGTTTGCCTTGTCTTATTCGCTTGGTAGTGACCTCAGAAAAGTGTACAAGCAAGCGAACAGATTTGCATCCCCTGCAACAAAATACCAATGTGAAGGAGACGTTTAAATCCATGCGGTCCTAACTGTCATGTCGTTCCCTCCCATCACCTTCCCTAATCTCGGGGGGATGGTACCATTGATTCTCTCTCTCACGTCCACCTCTCATGAAACCGCATGGCGGTACCACCCCTCACAGACCACTCACTCATAAGCCAGAACCCAGGCTCTGCTTTTTAGGCATGTCCATCTAGTCTATTTAACCAGCAGTTGTTTCAGAACCTCCCTCAGGGTTTCGCAGAACAACTACAAGAAGCTTAGGATAGTGGTGATGCCTTTCCAAGGTATACTTCCGCAGCGACAACAGCACCGCATCCGGGCCCTCCTCATGAGGTCCCCCCTTGGCCCTCCCCCAATGTTACCCTTAATGTTCTCAACCGACATAGCCCAGGAGTGGCTGCTGTCAACACGGGAGTCAATTCTCGAGGTAAATGCTCTATGCAGGATGCTAGCCTGAAGCTGCAGCAAATGCTGATCGTCAAGCAGAGGGTCTCAATCCTTAAAGACTCTCTAGAAGCAAGAAGACCTGAAGACATGCAGCGATTTCTCACCGAGAATGGCTCTGTAGAGGCTATCTTTAATTGGCTTCAAGAAAGGAAGGATGAAGTGCTTGAGCTAGCCAGTAAATATGAGGAAGCCATTAACTTTGCCAACAGGCTTCAGGAAGAGATAGTCTGGCTGTGAAGGAAAAGGACTACATGGTTATTGCAAACCCTAAACCCCCGGAAATTAGTAGGCCACTCTTTGTAAAGTCTGAAGTGTTTTCTAACTCAAAACCCATTGTTAAGAGGATCTGTTTGTTTCACTCTTTGTAAAGTCTGAAGTGTTTTCTAACTCCAAAACCTTTGCTAGGTTCTTATAAATTCAAAACGCGTATTTGGAAAAAAAAAAACTAAATCCGCAACAAACAGGGTTTACCTTCCTCTTATTTGCTTAGTATTGACCTCTGTACTAGCAGACATCACTTAACTTTTCTTTTGGTCAGTACACCAAGCGAATAGGGCCCTTCGGACTAACTGACCTTCCCTTATTCGCTTGGTACTGACCAAGGATGATGGTCAGTACCAAGCGAAGAGGTGCAGCAAACAGGGTTTACCTTCCCTTATTCGCCTGGTACTGACTACACAAAATACAAGTGCACAGAAGGGTAGTAAGTAGCATACCTCTTCACTATGTGTAGAGTTCCGCGTCACTGAAGCACTGCAGAACAAGAGTAAGAGAAGGAGGATGCGCGAGAGTAAGAGGTGATGGAGTTTGCTTACCGCGTAGTGTCGATGGGGGTAGAGTTAATTAGAATGATGCACAGTAGAGGATGTGAGAATAGTTGAAACTTGAGATGTTTGGCGGGGGTAATGCCTCAACTTAGAATGCTTACCTCGAAGAGGGTGGCAACTTCACTTATGCACGAGATTGTGGTTGGTAAATCGTACTGCATGGGAATCTGAGACCATTTATTATTGGTTGTCCTTGTGAGCGCAGCCCACGTGCCTTTTTGAGTGACCGTTTAGGGTCAGACAGACGCCAACCGCCCTTGCAGCCATCTCCATCTCCAAGTGGAACAAACAGATCGCCGCTGCCTTTGCCTTTTCTGCGCTCTTCCCCTTGGCCAGCTCTCGTGATCCTGCGTTTAGAGTCAGACGCCAATCGCCCTTGCATTCGCCATCTCCATCTCCAAGTAGAACAAACAGATCGCCATTGCCTTTGCATTTTCTGCGCTCTTCCCCTTGGCCACTTCTCGTGATCCTGCGTTGAGAGTCAGACGTCGATCTCCCTTGCAGTCGCCATCTCCATGTCCAAGTAGAACAAACAGATCGACGTTGCCTTTGCATTTTCTGCGCTCTTTCGCTTGGCCACCTCTCATGATCCTGCGTTGACCGACCTCCACTGGGTCGAGTCCTTTGCTGCCATGTCGCCATCGCCATCGCCCCCCTCTAGTTCTTGCTATCGGTGGCCTGCAACATCACTATCCAAATCGGCGCCATTGGATATTGCAGGGACAGCTTCTTTCTCCTTGCCTCTCCCCTTCCTATGTACTGTTAACTGTGTACGCACCGAAGCCACTGCGTTAGGGTAAAATTAAAAGTCTCAAACCGCATGCATGGTTGGAATAATTACTCCTTATGTGACTGTGCCTGAGTTTGGGCATAGTGAGTGAGTAGGCCTATAAATCTATCGCTGATAACATTAAATGCTATGTTCTTATCCACCTGTTCCGAATGCTTGGGTCACAGGACAGAACCAAGCAAATAGGGCCCTTCGGAGATTCTTGGGGCCCCTACTCCCTTGGTTCTGACTCAACTAACGTCACCTCTTATGACATTAGAGCACGGGACAGAACCAAGCGAATAGGGCCCTTTGGAGATTCTTGGGGCCCCTATTCGCTTGGTTCTGACTCAACTAACGTCACCTCTTATGACATTAGCGCACGGGACAGAACTAAGCGAAAAGGGCCCTTCGGAGATTCTTGGGGCCCCTAGTCGCTTGGTTCTGACTCAACTAACGTCACCTCTTATGACATTAGCGCACGGGACAGAACCAAGCGAATAGAGACATTGAGGGGTACTCGAGGCTCAATATTCGCTTGGTTATGACACCAAATAGTTTTGGCTTGCTTTTTCTTTCAGTCATGGAGATCATAGTCCTAGAGACAGACGTGAGCGAGGATACATGTGAAGAAAAACTATTCACGTTCTTATATAACGCCCGTGCTCATCAATGTGCACCATAACACGTTCTTATATAACGCCCGTGCTTATATAAGAGGATTATAGATTGCTCATTTGAGTACCTACAAACCCATTTGCAATAGTATGAGGCAGTCACTTGTGACAATTCCATGACAGTTGATGGCATGAGATATGTGCACCAGCCAACCTTGACCCTGAAAAAAGTGCTTCAAGGAGATTGAATCGCTGTATAGAAAAGTGTCCCTCCAATGCACTGCTTGTACAAGACAGGTGTATGAAGCACTTCAAAAAGTGTCGCTTAGTGGAATTCTACCATGGGTTTGTCTGTTACTTATACTTGCATATGGTTGGTGAGTTAGAGACTTCCCAGTCAACAACTTTCGGTAGTTGTCCATTGGCGCCGGAGGAAGAGGTAGAGGATGTGGAGGTGCAATTCGACCCAGAAGAAGAACGGATAGTGCTACAGACGAAAACATCGCGGGCCCTGCAAAATACCTCGAATAGCATGATAGAAATAGCAAAACACCAGAAATATGCATACCTGACAAAGCCTCTGCGCATATAATCAAATCGTACACGAACAGAGAGAGAAAGCGAGAGCATGATAGAATGAGAGAGCACGTGCAGGCGCACCTCCTAGAGCGGAGTGCTACGCTGGCACGGCAAGGGAGAAGAGGGGAGAGGAGAGAATAAGTACACAGACACTGGGTGCAATCTCTCCCCGTGCAAGAGTGACCATTTTCCTCTTGCATGTATTTGTTTTATAGATTTCTTGAATGGTCAAATTGGTTATAAACTGGCCGGCCGGTCATAAATGGCCAAAGCTCATAAAAGAGCACTTGAATAATAAAATGTACAATGTATATATTTTCATTCGCAAAGTCCTAGCTCCGTCTAGTCTTTTCCGCGCGTCACATCTGCAATGAATAATAAAATATCAATTCCATAACATACCTCTCCGTTGGAAAGCAACTGTCCTCAGTTGCGAAGAAAAAAAATCTGCAAACAATACTTGTCAAAAACAATGATTAGAAATCTGTATCAAATAGTAAAAGAAAAATACATAAAATTAGACAATATGGCTTATGCCTGTCGTCATCCACATACTACCTATTCTAGTGTCCCATACCACTAGAATAAGCAGTATATGTCATACCCTGATGAATCAGGATATCATTGGTCACACTCATCATTAATTTCATAATGTCAAGTCTCATCACATGAACACGTACTGCCATGATAAAATAATGATCAAATACCAAATCCCAATCTAATTCTAGTTCCACAATATAAGTCCCAATCCACGTCACTTTCATTATGTACCCGGGTAACAAAATCATTCCAGTTACAGTGGTGGCCAGCCACTGCAGCATGATTTTGTGATTGGTGTTGCCTAAATCGGTGGATCTACACCAATATGACGTGCTGCCTAAATCAACGAATCTGCACTAATTCTGCCTAACGACGAATCTGCATTTTATATTGTTTAAAAATCATGAATTTGCAATTTATCAATGTGCTTCCTAAATCGGCTGATCTACACCAAGATGAGTATCTACACACTGCCTAAATCGGTGAATCTGTGTGTCTGTGACCAATGGACTAGACAAGACATAAAGGAAAAAATAAATATTTACTATGTTGTTGACATCACACTATAGAATATCAAAGCACTTACAAATTGTTGTGCACTATCCCAGATCACCGTAGCTCACATGAGTAGCATGAGGATTTGGAATGGGTGTCCTTGAGTATGCATGCAAGAGAGCCATGTTGTTGCTTTGAATGGTATCAAGAAACACAGGTAGGAGTTTGGCACAATCTTGTATGACAGAGGCAGTATAGTCAACTACTAAGGAATAAGGTTTAGATAAGTATAGATATTTGGTTGATAACAAGGGAGAAGGGTATCATAAAAGTGAATAAAATATGATTAAGAGATTAGTATTGAATCTGTAAAATGAGTTTGCAAAATAAAGTAAAAGAGATGACTTATCTGACGTCCTCGCATTATGGTCTACATAGGTTTTGGTGAATCCTTAAATGAGTTAGAGAAATGTAACAAAAACAAATGAAGATCATGATAAAAATCATTTGATTAAGGTGAAGTAAGACAGATACTTTAATTTCCTAAAAATTGTGGTAAACCAAATAAAGGTAATGGTGTTGAGCAGTGCTACCGTACAGCAACTAGTAAAATATAACAATGTGCCATTTGAAGAGGAGAAAACCTAGAAAATCTTCAAAATTTTATATGTGCAACCAATTGTAAGTCACATGGTAATCATCGATGGGGCATATCGTCAATGTAATTCTGGGGGGGGGAGGGAGGGGAGAAAGATAAAGCTACATCACATGTGTCATCATCCGGTATACCATGAGTAGATACTAGGGTATAGAGACAAAGATAAAGCTACATCACATGTGTCATCGTCCGGTATACCATGAGATATGAAGCCACTTGCATTGTCTATTTAGTGAGTGAGACCACTCACTAGAGTTATGAGAGTCCTCAGGTTGTTTATGCGAGAGTGGGGCAACACGAGGAGAAACATTCACAGAGGGAGATGTTTGACTGTGTGAGTAGAGACTAGACATTCAGAATAAGGAGATCAAACGGACAGAATCTGGGTGGATCTAATCCAATATATGGGTGCAAAATTTAAATGAACCAAAGTGAAAAAAATAGAACTAAAACTTGAAAAGCGACAGACTAAAATCGAATGAAATCATCTTCATTATTGTTAATGCCCATGGATGTATGGCATCCGGAGAAAGTATTTCCTGTGGTCATTCAAGAGCTTCCTCAATGTCTACCGCTGTAAGTAGTCATATTGGGAGGGGAAAGAGAGAGCGCGACATAAAATGCTATATTACTCGTCTTCCAAAGGCCTATGGGACCAAACTGATACAATCCTTATGGTTCTAAGACAATGCTTGGGTACAAAATAAAATTAAGTAAAGCGAAAGACTAAATGTGTAAAATTGTCAGAGTAAACCATTGGCATCATCCTCACTGCCCGCCATTGTAAGCAGTCGTACTGGGGAAGACAGAAAGAGAGAGAAAGTGGGATGCAATGTTGATATTCTTTCGACTGGAGACGATCCACCGAATCGCAGGGCAGTTCATCCAACTGGGCATGGTATTGTGTGTTATTTCACACGAAGCTGTCATGATTTTTTCTTTCTTTTTTTTGAAATGGTGAAGGCCAGTGGGTCTGAGCCTGAGAATATGAAGTATTAACCAATCCACATAATCGCAAACCAATGTTGCAAGACCCAAAGATGCCAGATATACAGCCAAATTATTGCGACAAAGAGGTTGTTTGTAGAATAAAAAGTAAAAAAAATAAAAAAAATCATAGGAGGGACATTAAGCACCAAAAGATACAGTTAATTCAGGCCCACCATGGCATCCAGCCATTGGCAAATCAGTGCTAGTAACACAATATACATGGTATTCAGCTATGTCTACTGACATAACTGCCACCTAAAAGTCAATAAAAGTAGACAATTGATATCAGACACAATACAACTCTTGAATATTGGAAAGTTTCTGAATATTGGACTTTCCAGTTCTTTATACTAGTAGAGACATGAGTTGCAGCACAACTTCCTTTCAACGGGCTAACAAATACCATCAATTGTTTATTGTCGCGTTAAAAATAGATAGCAAGGCTTTCCCTATTCTTTTATCTGTAAGCTAGGCTCATCTGGTAACTCGATCATTTCGTCCACTGTTTGCAGCCCGACCGTCATGGTATGGTTGAAAGCCAAGCTAAACGCACACTTTAATGAGCAGCAGAGAGAGAGAGTGATTGTGTGGTTGCATGGCCGTCGGTGAGAACTGAGAGAAGAGACCGAGAGTGTTATTCTACTGGCTGCCATCGGCATGCGGTGCCCAGGCTGTAGAAGTGGGTGTCTAAGCGGCAAACTTGGTGAGGGCTGCATGGCGGCTGAAGAGTGATGGCTGGAAAGCGACGAGAGAAAGAGAGAGCGATAGTGGGAAAACCACTGCATGGGTGGTTGGTCGAGCGGCCGTAGAGAGAAAGAGAGAGAGAAGGTAAGAGATGAGCTGGGTGGCCGCCGATTGGGTGTAGGGTATACATGCAGTGGTGGTGGGTAGGCGGAAACGTCGTGGGCCCTGCAAAATACCTCGAATAGCATGATAGAAACAGCAAAACACGGCAAATATGCATACCTGACAAAGCCTGTGCGCATATAATCAAATCGTACACGAACAGAGAGAGAAAGCGAGAGCATGATAGAACGAGAGAGCACGTGCAGGCGCACCTCCTAGAGCGGAGTGCTACGCCGGCACGGCAAGGGAGAAGAGGGGATAGGAGAGAAGAAGTACATAGACACTGGGTGCAATCTCCTCCCGTGCAAGAGTGACCATTTCCCTCTTGCACGTATTTGTTTTATAGATTTCTTGAATGGTCAAATTGGCTACAAACTGGCCGGCCGGTCATAAATGGCCAAAGCTCATAAAAGAGCACTTGAATAATAAAATGTACAATGTATATATTTTCATTCGCAAAGTCCTAGCTCGGTCTAGTCTTTTCCGCCTGTCACATCTGCAATGAATAATAAAATATCAATTCCATAACAGGTAGAGGTACTAAAGGAAACATTTGATGAGGGCTTAACTCTTGTTTCTCTTGCGGATGCAGCAATAGGGTGCAAGCAAGAAAGTCCAAGTAAGGAAGTGACTTTGCCTCTGAATTGTGCTCCCAGCTTTGCTATGGCGGGCGACACCCACTATGTTCTGCTCACAGATATCATGCATGAGCTCAATATACGGGAGGACTACTGCCTAGTGACAATTGCAAATTTTTGTGAGGTAGACATGGGGTTTGTGGACGATGATGGAGTGGACCAACATCTTATTGCTGACACAGTTGTCTGCGACTCACAGTTCACTTTAGGGTGGCAACTGATCAAAGATACGTTCAATGAAGCGAAGTCCAGAGAGGCCAATTTTCCAACAGATGAGCAATTTGAATCAACAACAAAACAACTCAGCTTGGAAAACATGGGTAGGCACGTGGCACCCAAAGATCAGGTAATGAATAGTCAGTCTATTCACTTGTGGGGGAGGTCGATCCTCGAAATGGATGAGAATCAGATAGTAACTTTTTTTGTGCATTCAAATGGTATTAGAGATGGCCCATTGATAAAATATCATGATCATTTTTTTTGCTGCCAGGTGCTAGTGTATGACAATAGTTTCCTTAGAAGAGCGGGAGGCTCACGGCAAGGGCTTGTCACTGGAGTCCAAGGCAAGGATGCGGCATTGTCTCACTAGATTGGGCGTTTCAACCACAAAAAGGTTTGTAGAAACAATTCAAGTACTTGGCAATTGTACTCATCTCACTTACAGCCCATAAATTCATTACAATTTTTATGCAGATCATAATATACCACAAGGAATACTCCGATGACAATGCAAAGTTCTCACTGTTTGCAATGAAAGTTATTACAAGATTGTGTGGTGGGCACCCCCTCCCACTAAACGCAGAAAGACTAATTCTGATTGAGAAACAGTTTTCTCTACGCATATTTGGCATTGGGTATGGGTGCCAAGCACTCGGAGCCCCCTATTTCATGTCCGACACAGCTCAGGCTTTGGCTGCAGGGGTTGAAGACCTGAAAAGCTTAGATCCATACAACAAGCGGTTGTTTCTGAGGGAAAGAAGACGCCTTATGCCCATGGGGATGCTGCCATCAATAGAGGAACGAGCTCGTCTTCAGAGCTTGCACATCAAAGAGGTACAAAGTGAGGAAGAAGGAGGTGCATCGAAGAGAATAAAAACAACGGGCTCAGGTCCATCTTCTATCGCTCCTGACTCGTGACCGTCGCCACCTCGCATGGTGCTCCATCGCATTTGAAGCTCCCCAAGCCATCTGTTTCTTCTCTTTGCGGATGTGTTGTAAAGACCGTGTAATTTTTGAACTCTTAAGAAGTTCCTTCTGCCTTGCTCTATGAATTAGTCGTCTATAAGGCCATTGGTATAACTCTAATAGGCTATTGGCCTTTTCTTTTCCTCCCCCATGTCTAGTGTGCTTAAAATAACCTGTTCTTGCCATGTAGTGGGTTTTCTCCATGCCTTGTGTGGACCATATTGATAGTGAGCCGTATGTCTTGGCAAAATATGGACCATGGTTGAACAGTATGTGCTGCATTGAAATAAAACAAAATGGTCAGTAGAGTACAATTTAAAATTTTGTTTTGTATACGTAGAATGCCAACCCACCATGTAATGTGTGATATGTTGCCCACCCCACCCTGTAAGGTAAGCCTTTTTCCAATCCAGCAAGGCTACTTGAAATGATGTGAGCTTACTTTGGTCCCAAGAATGCTGCTCAACGTAATGGAAAATTTTATCTAGTGATTTCCACACGTTCGCCTTGTGATTCTCGATTGCCCCACCACCAGCATTGTCTTTAACCACTTTATGTAACTGTTTCCATTTGTTGAATAGGTTTCTCCTTTCTTCTCTATCTGAATCTTTGAGGCTAAACCCAAGAAACCTTCTTGCCTTCACTCCGCCTATCGATGCTTTCCTCGGTACCTTGTACCGACTTTGAGACATCTTAGGGTCCTTTTTGATTTTGACATTGCCTCCATGGAAACCAATGTCTGAGAGCACTCCCTCTAATGCTTTGATCACTCTTTTCGACTCACTCTCTGGTTTTAATGTCCATGAAAAACATATGTACAAATGAACCACCTTTTCAATTATTCGATAGAGTGCATGAAGTTTACAGACATGAACACTACTCAGAGGAATATCAAGCACTGGTTTAATAGTTTTATCTTGAAGATGTCTGTTGGGAGCTCTAATCCATTGCACACTCTCAAGTGATTGTGCATCAGTCATGCAATATAAGCATGGATTTGCCACAGCTGCTCCGTGTGTTATGTTGTACATACACTTAAGAGTCTTTAAGTCACCTACCATGTGCCATTCCACTGTGTAGTCACCAAATCCTTCCACTGAAAGAACGGCTCCGTTTCTTTGTTCACTGATGATAGAAGGAATTTGGGTTCGACTAAAAACCCAATCGAGAATTTCAAAAATTTTCTTATCAACCTGCAGTGAAAAA
The DNA here is from genome assembly GCF_014529385.1 of Adiantum capillus-veneris. Lineage (NCBI taxonomy): Eukaryota > Viridiplantae > Streptophyta > Polypodiopsida > Polypodiales > Pteridaceae > Adiantum > Adiantum capillus-veneris. The sequence continues at coordinate 58,017,162 of NC_140935.1, read as the reverse complement.
CAAAAACACAAAATCAACAACCAAATAATCAATATTTTTGTTATCATAGAGTGAACAAAGTATACCTGAAATGATCCTAGAGTTAGAATATTGTTTTCTGATTGCACTTTGAAGCATCGTGGATCCTCTTTCGTTATTGATGGATCCAGAGCTCTGCTCATGAGAGTAATGGTGACTCTCTCCAGCTTCTTGTTCTTCAGGACCTTGCACTCATCGAGCTTCAAACAAACTTGAGAACCCCACCACACTCGTCTCGACTAATGTCAAAGAAGTGAACTGCATACCTTTGCAATGCTTCAAGATCAACAAAGAGGTTGTTGTGCTCGTTAAACTGTACCTCTCTTCCGCCCTTTCCTAAGAACGTTACTTCAATATGGAATGGTGACCCAAGTTTCTCAAACACCTCATCGTTTACGTGCCGGCGAGCAGCCTTTACATGTGATGGCTTTGGCAGCAATGATCCTCTCTGTAGTTTATTTTGAGACTTTTTAGCTAATGCTTTGAAGAGTACCCTGTATCCCATCTGGGAGATACCACTCTCACCAAGTATTGCTTGCACTTCCATTGGTTCCAGCTCATTCTCGTTCATGAAGGAGGTAAGTAGCCTCCCTTTCAACTTACGAAATTTTTTATGAGTTATCATCTCTTCAACTACTTCTTTTGGAACTAGACGGCTATAATGCACTCCGGCATTGAAGCCTGCACCGTTCGAGTTTGGATGCAGTAAAGACCTGCCAAAAAAGCACCATGCGTTATGATCATGTATAGGAAAGTAAGTGTATCCATTTCTTAATGAAGCACATTGAAGAAACAAACTCGAGTTACCTTAAAGCTCATATTCATTTTTTCAGGCCACCACTACCAACCTTCATGTTCTCAATGTTGCACAAATCTCGTTTTCTTTTTCGACTACCAAGCACAGTGTCTTTCTCTCGCAAACTTGTGATCTTCTTCTCAAGGCCTTGGATTGTCTCTCTGTTTGATGAAATCTTTTGAGAGCATGCTTCATTAAGTTTCTTCAACTGCATGTTTTCCATCGCCAGGAAGTTTCTTTGCCTTTCCGCATTCAATCCTCTCATTTCCAAATGTTCAGTGTATCCCAATATCCCATCCTTGCCATCGCCTGTGAAATGTAAGAGGTTAGTGATATTAGCAAAGGGAGGTGGCACATTTATCGTAGGATCCTTTGGATAAATAGACCCATCGGTTCACAAATCCAAATGATGTTCTTTGTTTTTCCTTCTAAGTTCTTTCTCCCATTTAGATAAGAAAGACTCCCTCCTACGTTTCTGCAACGGTGCGTACTCTTGCAATACATCAACATGAAGATGATGTGTGTTCTTTCTTTGGGTAAGTGTTAAAGATGAAGGGGCTGAGGATTGTAGGTTGAAACTAGTGTTTTCATCAAGAAAAGATGCGTTCTCCATTCCTAGAGTTGATAGAAGAAGACGGAGAAATATCTCAGGTTTTGGGAGGGAAGGCCATATTCTCAAGTTTAGAGTTGATAGAGTTCGTGTGGCTTATGTTTGTGGAGGGAACGCTTGTAAGTTGGCATTTCAAATCATTAGTCATACGGTTAGTTGGATTCCTGACAAGAGAATGAAGGATAAGAATGATAAAGACGGCGGCTAACTACCAAAGAATGTCATTTTGGCTTTTTGTTGCGCAAAAATGTATCACATAAAATGCACAATTTAACATTTTCATTTTCTCTCTCTAAGCCGACGTGGCACTTCTTATAGGGCCCAAAAGTGAGTCCAAATTTCTCCTAATGTTACAGGGTGCTAGTGCAGTTCAGTGTTGCTTCCACTACATAGTTGAGGCTATGAGGCCTCCCATTAGGGCTTCCCCTCCTCAAATAGCTACTTGGGATTCTCCAATGAAGTACTAAAGCTTCCATGAAATGGTCACAACGAAGAATCAAAGCGTAAATTTAGGGTTTTTAACAGGTCGAATGAGCACTGCATCTGTGCAATTGGGAGCGAGGCTACACCTAATCTTCACACACACAAGAGTTTTGAGTTAATCTTGGTTCCTTTTCAAAGTGGAGATTTCATGGTTGGAGATTTGTTCTTTTTAGTGTGTTTTTAGCTTCAAATCATCTATGCCTTGCTTGATTTTGCTACGAATACTCACAGTCAGAGGCCCGGCGCTTTCCTAATCGCATTGCGCACTTCTTTTGACACATTTTTTGTAAACCCGACGAGAAGTAGGCTAGGGTGAGGGTTCAAAAGCTTCATTGAAGGTTTCAAATTAAATATTTAAATCTATGGAGCAACAAGAGCAGCAGGGGGCTCGGTTTGATCCAATCACAATGCAAATGTTTCAAGCTTTTGCAGTGTTTATGCAGCAGCAGCAAGCTGTAGAAAGGAGGTAGCTTTCCCAACCAAGAAGGGCAACATACTTCTTTCCTTGCTTGTGCCAGGAAAGTAAAAAGTGTCAAATATTGACGTCTATCTCGAGCCCCTCATCAAGGAGTTGGAGGAGTTATGGAGAGGCATTCCTGTTGTAGATGTCTCACTTGCAAAGGGGGGGAGAGAAGCCATTGTGAGGGGAATCCTTATGTGGACTATGCACAACTATCCTGGGCTTCGAGATATTTCTTGTATATCCTTTCTCCTCTCTCTGTCTCTCTATCTCTCTCTCCCTCTAGCCCTCTATCTCTCTAACGATATGATATGTATGCAAGGTTGTCCACATCGGGTCACAATGCATGTCCTGCTTGCGGGCCATCATTGGTGACAGAGAGGCCCAATGCCTTGTGCAAGGCAATCTATCCAAACAACCATCATTTCTTTCCCCAAGGTCATTGCAAGCACAAGGCTCCAACAAATGGGAAGACACCTTTAAAGCTCACGACAGCAGATTGGGCGACCATTTGGGAAGAGCACTACAACAACAATCTGTGTCCTCCACCAAAAGGTATGTCAAGGTATTCCATATTTTTAAGGCTTCCACATTCGAAGGACTTCAAAATACAACACCTCTTGGATCCCATGCACATATTCAAGAATGTAGCCCAAACACTATGGGACCACATTATTGGCAAGAAGGACTCTTTGGGTGGGAGGGAGGATTAGAGGCTTTTGAAACATCTCCCCACCTCTGCTACTCCACACCACGCCCCCAATGGAAAGATTGTGCTTTCTAAAGCACCATGGATGCTAGCCAAAGAATAATTAGACAAAGTGAAGGGTACCATTTCTTCTATTCACACACCAACAGGATACATGAGGTCACTAAAGGGAGCTTTCACAAAAGCGAAGAAGTTGGAAGCGTTCAATTGTATGGATTGAAGTCCCATGATTGGCACAAGATGCTTCAGATAATGTCCCTCTCCCTATTCTATCTATACTTTGTGTGTATGACTATAATGGAAATGGCCTATGAACTTTGAGAGTAGTGGAATTAGGAAATTAAATGAAGCACTTTTGTGAGATTTCTTTGTGAGCATAGCGGGTGAACTTAATTGACGGTAGCAACATAAACATGGTACTTAGTTAACTTGACATGAACAATAATTTTGCAAGAGAGAGAGTTTAGAGAATATGACAATAGTTGAGGATCGAATTCATACGGAGCCGGTCCCCCCTCCAATAGGCATTTGTATTATAGTTTCTCCCATCACGATAGACTTGGTACAATACAATCTTTGTGTTCCTTGTGACCTAGGTGATGCAATGAAGATGGAAAGCTTCATGCATCACAAACATAACATAAACTTTGTAGAAAGCATTAACTATCTCAAGCCCCAGTCCCAAGGCCTTAAACACCTTCGAAGGTGGAGAGAGCTAGCAGGGAATGAGGGTAGGGAAGAGGAAGAAGAAACATTCCATAAGAGAAAGAAATAGTTCCTCACTTATCATCACTCTTCTTGCTAGCATACATAATAGCATAGTAATGAAGATGGAGAAGATGGCAAGCTTAAGCATTAAAGCATGGCTCTTGGTTGAATTTGCATTCCATAACCAAGAATGTTGGTGTAGTCTCTCACTTCTCACAAGCTTAGAGAAGGAGGTAGAGTTCCTCAACTTTCACCAAGTGAGAATGATTCCACAAAATGATTTTGTGTGTGTGTGTGTGTGGTGTATATCCCCCCAGCACCCCCCTTGCTTGCTTGGGGTGATTTGTAGATTTTACACATGTTTCAAGCTCATTGGACCCCTCTCCCCCCTAGCCAATCACATGCAGCATACATTCAAGTACATGGGTAGTCTTTGGACAAGTGTCCTCCTTACCCCTGAGAGAGAGAGAGAGAGAGAGTTTGAAAATATCTAGATATTCTTTGGATGGAACTAGAAGCTCATTGGACCCCTCTTTAGCCCAACCAATAGCATTCGAGCACACCATGTGGTTAAGCATAGGGAGAGTCTGACATGTGTCCCATGTTCCCTTTGAGAAAAGGGGTGCCCTTTGGGTGAGTGGAAGGTTAAGTCAAAGATTACCCTAACTTTGGGACTTTCATGCATAGGAAGCTTCTCAAGCACCTCCCTCATTAAGTTTGTAGGGTCTCTTTTTGAGTCAAGCACCTTACCCCCCCCCCCTCAATGCACGGGAAGCTTCTCAAGCACCTTTCTCATTAAGTTTGTAGGGTCTCTTTTTTACTCAAACACCTTACCCCCCATGCATGGGAAGCTTCTCAAGCACCTTCCTCATTAAGTATGACAAGCACCTCAAGTACCTTAGTCATCAAGCATGACAAGCACCTCAAGCACCTTAGTCATCAAGCACGACAAGCACCTCAAGCTTAGGTCGGGTTCCCACCTCACGCTCAGCCTAAGGTCAAAGAACTTTTAACACTAACCATTGGAGGTCTTTAATGAAGCTAACCCTAAGGTCTTTTAAGCTCCATTAGATGCACATTTCTCTTTGATAGACTACCTCCTTTTGGACCCCTATTGAGATGTAACCATCTCTCCTCTTGGTCCCTTATTGAGGTAAGTCTAGAAGCACTTATTTCACATTGTTGTTTGATAGACCATCTCCTTTTGGACCCCTATTGAGATGCAACCGTCTCTCCTTTTGGTCTCGTGTTCAGATAGGCCTAGAAGCACATGTCTCTATTCTAACTCTTGTTCCCGTTTATTCTCCCACATTAAATGATCAGTTTTATAAGAGAAAATCATTTGGTAAATTTAGATATTATATTTTATGACATTACCTCTCTCTTGAAATCATAGTCGTCCGTGACTATGAGGTAGAGAAGATAAAGCCTAGTCGTTACTCCATGTTTCTTAGCAGGTAGAGGATCCCTTTTTACCCTACGACATCATTCCAAGTTGGATGACTAGTCCATTGGTGCTTGGGAGACGTAGCTGCCGCAAGCATGTCTGCTCTTTAGTCCATTTCATCCTCCCAAGTAGAGTGACAAATTCTACATGGTGTTTGAGAGACGTCGTCATCACAAACATGATTCTTAGTACTACTTAAATTTGTGCACAATAAAGAGAGAAGTAGTCTTAAAAGAAAGAAATATTTTTCATTTAAAATGAATTTTCATATGCTTATTCTAGTGCATCATTGTAAGCATTCACAAGGTTCATATTATCCTTAAGTTAGGTTCCTTGCATCCATCTAGCATCTTTAAAAGAATAATTATTGAACTTAATAAGATATCGTCAGATAATCTTAGCGTTTCTTAATACCTTGTTTTCATGTCATAGGATGGACTCAGTTTGAAGTACTTCTTCTTGATGTTTGATTTTGGGAGGGTCTGCAACAACTTATTGCTTCTTTTAGCGGTGCTCCTTTGTAAGGCTTATGTAGGTTCTCATGGAAAACATTGTGCATGAGTTAATGGTTGGGCAAATTCAATCGATAAGCCATCTCATTGACTGGCTTAAGAATTTTAAGGACCATAGTATCTTGTTGCTAGTTTAGCATCATAGTCTTGGTGGTCCGTAGGACTCTTGCCCGTAATATACCTCAGATGAGCCTCGAGAAACTTTAGCAAGACCCAATCATTTTCCTTAAAGCCTAAGGTGCTTCTGTGATTATTAGCAGCAACCCTTTTTGCCTTTGCTTTGAGATGGATATAATCTCTTTAATCTTTGGAAAAGATTCTTGTGAGTCTCAGCTATATTCATCAGCACGCGAAGATCTTCCCATGTACTTTAAGTAGTAAGGGTTTTTTGGATCTTCCCTCTTTAACCTCGAAAGGTGCTTTCCCCATAGAAATATGTACAATGTCATTGTACGCATACTCTATAAGAGGTAGGTACTTATATCATTGAGAACATTGATCTACTTCCATGAAATAGGCTTTTAGTAGATCAAGAGTCGTTAGATTAGTTATTTCACTTTGGTCATCCATTTGTGGATGATAGGCCGAAAGAGAAATGTAATCTACTTCCTAGATTCTCAAAGAGACCTTCTACAAATTACTGGTCATTCTAGGATCTTTGTACGACACTATGGATGTTGGAAAGCCATGATGCTTGAAAATTTGAGATCTGAAGAGGGTTGCCAATTGATGTGCCTTAATAGTCTTTTTGGCAGGCATAGAGTGTGTTTTCTTGTTAAGCCTATCAATTAAAACAATCCAAGTTACTTCCCTCGATCAAATTTCAACTTTTGGTTTACCACGCATTTTGAAACATACTCTTATATGTTTACTTTTCATAGTAGACCAACAGAAATGCATTTTTACTCCTTGAAGAGTAGATTATGGATTTCCTCTTTGCCCCGCATAAGGAGAAGTATGGGATTCATACATGACTTTCTTATCGTATCGGTGAGTAACACATTGCCTATTGCCATTTGGAAGATAACCATCCTTCAAGGTGAATGGTTCTTTTTTATTCCCTAATGCAAAGGTTGTAATTACATACTTAAAGTCTTGGTCGGTAGCATACTTATCTATCATAAAAGATAGATCATTGTGAGTTGCTATAGACACCACATTTACCCTTGGTCGTTGTGAAAGTGCATCGACAACTTGATTGTGCTTGCCAACAATGTGAGCTATATGAATTTTAAACTGCAAAAGAAAAATTTTCCACCGCATTTGTTTGCCGGAGATCTTGGTTTACATCATGAAGTTCTTGAGGCTTTGTTGTGCATTCGTAGAATGAATGGAGTCCCCAAGAGATAGTGTTTCCATGTGTTTAGGACATACAGAATATCTAGTAGCTCTTATTTGCCCAGTATTCACTTATCGACGTCGAGTTTTTGACTCTCATATGCTATGGCATGCCCTTTTTGAAGCAAAATAGCTCGAAGGCAATCACCACAAGAATCACATTGGACCTCAAATGTCGTTGAGATATCTAATAGTGTGAGCACACGTTGAGAGATAAGCTTCTCAAAAGCTTCTTGCACTTTTGCAGTCCATGAATACTTAACGTTCTTTTTTGTTAAGTGTTTTTAATAGGCCTACTATTAGAGAGAATTTTTTTTATGAAGCATCTATAGTATGCACACATATCTATCAAGCTTCGTACCTCCTATAGATTCCTCGGATTAGGCCATCCTTTTATTATCTCTAATTTTGTTGGATCCATACGGGTGCCATCTTTAGAGATAATGTAACCTAAATATTGAATCTCTTGTAGGAAAAAATCACTTTTCTTTTTATTAATGAAAATATTATTCTCTCTCACAACTTGAAAGATTACCTAGAGGTATCGCTTGTAATCTTCAAGAGAATTTGAATGGCTTGAAGATTTTTGTCCATCATGAGTTTGAATGCGTCTGGAGCATTTGTCAGGCCAAAACTTGTAAATTATCAAATAGATCTTCTACCCACAGCATGGGAAATCTATTTTTGATAGTGATCTTATTAGTGCTCTATAATCGACATACATGTGATATGTGTCGTCTTTCTTTTGCACTTAAAGAAATGGTCAACAAAATGGAGAGGAGCTAGACCTCACCATCCCTTTTCCACCAATTCATGCACTTGCCTCATGATCTCCTTTTGTTGAGCTTGTGAAACTCGATAAGGAGGCTTGTTAGGCATTGAGATTCCTCGTAGGAGCTCAATTGCATGGTCATGATCCCTCATTTTAGAGGTAGCTCACTAGGGATGTCATCAATGAGAGCCTCTTGGGATCCATTTAGGAAATTAGACAACTCTAATTCCTCTTGATTCCCTTTATTGCTATTTGTAAAACCATTTGAATCATTTGCAGATTCTCCAACAAAAATCATATACGCAAAAGTAGAGCTTTTCATGGACTTACCAAAAGCAAGTGTTTTACCAGTGGATATGGTGTTCCCTGACTCATTAGCATATATGTACATGCTCTTTTCCCCGTAGGTGAAGTAGATTCTCCTTTCAAGGAAATTCATGTTGAAAGCCATGCGGTTAAACCATGGTGCCCCAACGATAACATTCTCATGTTTGAGAGGGGAGATGAAGAAATCCTTTTTGTCCACATAGCTTTGTACATGAAGCCTTAATTTTCCAATCAAGGAAGTAATTGAGACGTCTTGTCCCTTGATAGCTCCTTTGGGTTTCAATGCATCTCTCCATCTCGTGGGCTTGTATGCCTAGCTTGGTGGTCAACTCCGTGGATATGAAGTTGTGAGTTAAACCAGGGTCAAACAAAATAAAGGCATCATGCTCTTGCATCTTTCCCCAAGCATAGGAAAGGAGAAATCCTTGGCAATGAGCATCCTCCTTTGGAGCTTCAAACATAGAGGCTCTAGGAGTCTCATTGTGGGCAATTCTCTCGGGGCAAGGATGATAACCATGGCCTTGCTCCCCACACTTAAAACATTTATGGTCCTTATAAAAAGCTTCTAGCTCTTTAGGTGAGAGTTTATATTTACCTTTGTAAACTCCCTTCTCCTTAGACCGATTGCTGTTGTTGTTGGAATAGCCTTGGTAAGAATTTTGGGCATTGATTTTCCCCTTGGCATCACTTTTGTCTTTATTTTCCATGGGCTTGACATTCTCTCTAGCCCCTTGTTGGAAATTGATGCGCGAAGCAACCATGGTGTGGTGGATTAATTTGGTGATAGAACCAGGCCATTGAGAGTTGACATACTCGGCCATCTCTTTGGGTAATCCCGCACAGAATTGTTGCTTTTGCTCGACAAAGTCTATCTTTTGAAAGATAGTATCCTTGAGATGTAAATCCCAAAACTTGTCCACATATTTGTGGATAGACTCATGAGAGAGAATCTTTAAACTGCACCATTTGGTAAGCACTTTGTCCTTTGCATCACTTGCAAGGAATTGCTTCATGATGGAAACTCGTAGATTTTTCCATGTCTTTGGGGCTTTGGCATTGCCACGAAGGCTAGCCCACCATTAACGAGCCGATTTTTGAAAGTGCATAGCTACATGGCATATCTTAGACGACTTCATTAAGCCCTCGTCTCCAAAGGCCGCATCAAATTGTTGGATAAGGGCCAATACTTTGCTAGTAGCACCAGAGATTCCCTCATAGGTGAGAAAAGAGATACTCTTTCCTCCCTCTTTTAACTTCTTCAGCTTTTGGGACCTTTGCCATGGAGGATAAAACTTGCGATGTCCTCACCTCTTGTATTCTCTAGGAGAATATCCATAGCTTTTATCGATAGAGGAGGAAGGTGAAGAAGAAGGAGAAGAGGGTGACCTCTTTCTTGCCCTTTTCTGCCTTTATTTCCTCTCTTCCCTTTTCGAGTGATGAGGAGAAGGACTATGGGTTAACCGTTTCCTCTTGGGAGGAGTTGATGATCTTTTAGTCCGCCGTCTTCATGGAGCCACATCTTCGGAGGAATTTAGGGATTCATTACTTTCTTGATCTTTGGATTCGTCCTCTCATATGGGAGAGATTCTTCTTTTCCGGGTCTCATCAAGAGGCCTCCTAAGCTCTCTCTCCTCTTGGAAAGGAAAGAAAATCCCATAACCACGAAGTTGTTGAGTAACTTTGTCTTGCAAAGCGGGGTTGCCCATAGCTTGTTGCAACCTAGTGACAAGATAATTAACAAACATGGGGGCATCATCATTAGCACCTTCATGTGCAAAATCAAAGCTATCCATGTTCATTCTACTCTCTTGGTTATTATTAGCCATGTTAATTAAAATTATGTGTTTACTAAGTGTATGCTTTGGCAATTCGTAACCTTAGTTGCTACTCCTCTTAGCCTTTGAAAAGCACTAAAGTATCTACACCCACGGCTCGAGTTGGTTAATTATAGAGAGTAGTGGAGTGAGTCTAACATAGCGAAGTTGCCGAGGGATAGCTCCTTTAATGTAATTTAGGAGAAGGGAAATTGAGAGAAAGTCATTGTCATAAAATATAATATCTAACTTTACCAAATGATTTTCTCTTTTTAAAATCATCAATTAATGTGGAAGAATAAACGGGAACAAGAGTTAGAATAGAGACACGTGCTTCTAGACCTATCTGAACACGAGACCAAAAGGAGAGATGGGGACATCTCAATATGGGGTCCAAAAGGAAATGGTCTATCAAAGAGCAATGTGCAATAAGTGCTTCTAGACTTACCTCAGCAGGGGACCAAGAGGAGAGATGGTTACAGCTCAATAGGGGTCCAAAAGGAGGTAGTCTATCAAAGAGCAATGTGCATCTAATGGAGCTTAAAAGACCTTAGGGTTAGCTTCATTAAATACCTCCAATGGTTAGTGTTAAAAGTCCTTTGAACTTAGGCTGAGCTTGAGGTGGGAACTCGACCTAAGCTTGAGGTGCTTGTCGTGCTTGATGACTAAGGTTCTTGAGGTGCTTGTCGTGCTTGATGACTAAGGTGCTTGTCATGCTTGATGACTAAGGTACTTGATGTGCTTGTCATATTTAATGAGGATGGTGCTTGAGAAGCTTCCCATGCATGGGGAGTAAGCTGTTTGAGTAAAAAAGAGACCCTACAAACTTAATGAGAAAGGTGCTTGAGAAGCTTCCCATGCAGGGGGGGGGGGGGGGGTAAGGTGCTTGAGTAAAAAAGAAACTCTACAAAATTAATGAGGAAGGTGCTTGAGAATCTTCCTATGCATGAAAGTCCCAAAGTTAGGGGAATCTTTGACTTAACCTTCCACTCACCCAAAGGGCACCCCTTTTCTCAAAGGGAACATGGGACACATGTCAGACTCTCCCTATGCTTAACCACATGGTGTGCTCGAATGCTATTGGTTGGGCTAAAGAGGGGTCCAATGAGCTTCTAGTTCCATCCAAGAAATATCTAGATATTTTCAAGCTCTCTCTCTCTCTAAGGGGTAAGGAGGACACTTGTCCAAAGACTACCCATGTACTTGAATGTATGCTGTGTGTGATTGGCTAGGGGGGAGATGGATCCAATGAGCTTGAAACATGTGTAAAATCTACAAATCACCCCAAGCAAGCAAGGGGGGTGTTGTGGGGATATACACCACACACACACACACACACACACACACACACACACACACACACACACTCATTTTGTGGAATCATTCTCACTTGGTGAAAGTTGAGAAACTCTACCTCCTTCTCTAAGCTTGTGAGAAGTGAGAGCCTACACCAACATTTTTGGTTATGGAATGAAAATCCAACCAAGAGCCATGCTTTAATGCTTAAGCTTGCCATCTTCTCCATCTTCATTACTATGCTATTATGTATGCTAGCAAGAAGAGTGATGATAAGTGAGGAACTATTTCTTTCTCCTATGGAATGTTTCTTCTTCCTCTTCCCTACCCTCATTCCCTGCTAGCTCTCTCCACCTTCAAAGGTGTTTGACGCCTTGGGACTGAGGCTTGAGATAGTTAATGCTTTCTACAAAGTATATGTTATGTTTGTGATGCATGAAGCTTTCCATCTTCATTGCATCACCTAGGTCACAAGGAACACAAAGATTGCATTGTACCAAGTCTATCGTGATGGGAGAAACTATAATACAAATGCCTATTGGAGGGGGACCGGCTCCGTATGAATTCGATCCTCAACTATTGTCATATTCTCTAAACTCTCTCTCTTGCAAAAGTATTGTTCATGGCAAGTTAATTAAGTACCATGTTTATGTTGCTACCATCAGTTAAGTTCATCCGCTACTCACAAAGTAATCGCACAAAAGTGATTCATCTAATTTCCTAATTCCACTACTCTCAAAGTTCACAGGCCATCTCCATTACATTGGTATCAGAGTATAGTTCTATCTGTCGGTGAGTATGTGTATATGTCGGGACAAGAAAGTCGGGGATGCTATTTTCAAACTTGGAGATCTAGTAAGGTACACCACAAGATTCCACTCAACTATATTTTTTTTATGTACACAATAATCTCAACTAGCACTTAGTCTATCCTTGTGTGTGAAATTTCTTGCAAATTTGTGAGCTCCAAGGAAATTGAAATAGATACTATCCTTGCTGAAAAACTGCAACAAAAACTGTGTGCCATTGAGGATGCATTTCCTCGATCGGTCCTTCTCAGTCAAATCCACCTCTTGGTTCACGTGGTGGAGGAGATCGCTATATATGGAGTAGTGCACGCATGATGGATGTTCTTCTTAGAGAGGTTTTTGAAGACTGTCAAAGATTTTGTGCGGCTACGGTCTCAACCAAAGGCATGTATGGCCAAATGTTGGATTGTACAAGAGGCATTTGTTTACATCTTAGAGTATTTGGCACAAGCCGATCCTTCAATGCCTCGCATGCGGTCAAACGAGGAAGATGCAAGGATGACTTCACACTTGCCAAGTGGAAAGGAAAACCTACTTAACATGGATATGAATCTATCCCGAGTGGTGAATAACTTTTGTATTCTTAATGAAAATGTTATGACCAAGTGGGTGGACTTGTGGATAGTGGCAAAGGCAAGGCATTTGCAAGAGAGAGAAGCATGGAAACAAGCACATGGAGGAAGGAGGGCACCCCCCAGTGCCTAGACACCTTGCATGTTTTCCAAATGTCATTAGTGTGGAGTGGATTCATGAGAGAATGACCAAAGCAAAAGATCAAGCACGGAGAAGACATCACCAACAAAGAATGAAAGTATGCATGAGGCTGCGTAGAGTACTCATATACCTGAACAATATTATAAATTTTTTTCTTAATTTTATATTTGTATTTGATAAAAGATATTTTCCTATTTTGTAGTGCCTTTCCTTTAACTCTATGTGGTCAAGGGGTTGTCACTTTTGTACGCGCCACATTGACAAGCATAGAACCACCATGGATTGTGGCATCATGGGTAACTTTGACACAGACGGTGATGAAGCCAGGTACTGTGGAACTATTGAAAGGATACTAAAGGTTAATTTTAGAACCTTTCATACCTTCATCTTTAAGTGCAAGTGGTTTGCAAATATGTCTAGACGACATGAGAATAGCATCTACATGATGGACTCTAGTGTGCATCACATAGGGAGGTATGACAATTTAGTTTTACCACTCAATTGTGAGCAAGTGAGGGACTACCTTTTTTATTCTTATTTGCTTGTAACATTAATTATACCAATGTTACTCACTTTGAGCTTCTCTTCTATAGGTCATCTATATCCGAGCAATCCACCAACCAAAATTTTGGTTCGAAATTCCCGTAACACCTTGGGGGAGAACCATTTTTTTCACTAATGAATTAGAGACCATCTTCGACCCTCTTCCACCTCCTACTTTGGATGAGGGGGAGAAAGAGGAGAGGGAGGTCGATGAATCAATTCTGGCGGCGCCAAGTCTTAGGGAGTATGATTGTCATGATGATGAAGATGCTGAGATGCAGGATGACAAATTTGAAGATGATGAATCCAACGCATCCACAAACGACAATTCCATTTCTCTCTTTATTGATTTAGGAGCCATGGACTTAGAATTAGCTGATGCTTTATGTAGGGATCTTTTGAAAGATGATTCATAAACATTACTTGCACCAATATTTTTCCCCATCAGATATGTCAAAATAGTTTGTTCTTTGACACTACTATGTACATTTAACTTACTTGCGCTTACTTTAAAGAGGCAGCATTTGGTGGCTACACAAAACACATAGTGTTAAACACTATGAAAAGTTTTGATCTTTGATTTTTCAAACAAAAATGAAAATTTTAGTGTGTAAGGTTCACTCTAGTTCAGTACATTAAGCCATGTCACAACATTGTGACCTTGATGAACAAATACCGATATCTTTATCTCAAGGGGTCACTTAATAATTATATGACTATCATGTGAGTGCAATAGAAGGGATTATTATATTTCATTTTTTCTCACATTTTCGTATGCCGAAGGGTACCCTAAAATGGAATTGGGAAAAAAAATTACAGATTGATAGGAAAGGGTGTGTTTTTATGGCCAAAAATTCACAGATAAGAATTTTAAAACATAGTCCTTGAACGTATGTGATATACATAATTTATACATAGAAACCCTCCCCATAATCTTTATATAGAGTTTTTTGCTTAACTTGCCCTTTTTCACATCAATTATTCACTTGACAAGCAATATAACTTGATTTTTTTACACTTTTTTGGCTCTCTACGTAATTATTATTCATCTTTCTTTTTTAGAATTTTGGTTTACAAAAGCCATAATTTTTTACACAAGATATTTGATGATGTACAGATTATTTTCCAAGATCCATAGATTATGACCGAAGAATATGACCATGAAAAAAAGTGAAATCTTTAACGGTTCATGTTTTTTTAGATCTAGCTCAGAAAATAGCAAAAGACTACTCAAAGGATCTTGAGAGACTTTTTAGAAATATTCTAATAAATAATGTACATTGCCACTTATTTTGATTTTCATGTATCTTATGACTTTTACTGTAAAGTCCTCATGGAAAAACATTTGAGTGAATTTGAGTGAAGAAAAGATACTTTTTCACTATTTTAATTTTTTCACTTGTACCATTCACTTAAGGTGTGCCTCCTTAGGTTTGGCAAAGTGCCAAGCCTAAGAATTTTGACACTTGTCCATATACCATAGTTTGGTCTCTCTCTCCCAATCCTACGTGGCTAGTCCACCTCATACAAAGAGAGTGCCACATCACCAAAAATCCATGTCATCACTCCATCTCACCTTCCACATTACCACAATCAAAAATTTGACCTCAGCATTTTTCTTGCCACATCACCCTAATTGTCACCTGATCCTCCACCCTCAAGTACCACCTTGCATGCCAGCTCACTTTAGATGCCATGTCATCCACCATCTCACATGCCACTTGTTTGTGGTGCTTACATGGCTTGCCACATCACTCACCATCTCACAAGCCACTAATCATTCCACATCACCAACTCTCCAACTCATTATCTATTTTTTGCCACCTAATCATTCCATGTCACCATTTTGACATGTCATCATATGACATGGCAGATCAGGAGATCCTATCTGTCATGTCATCTTGTCACCTATGCAGTCCATGTTATCAATCATCCACACCACCTTGCCACATAGACAACCATATCATCCATGTATGGTCACCTCAACACCGCATCCACATCATTTATTTTAACTTTTAAAAATTATTTCAAATGAATTAAAAATAAAGATAACCTAGCATAATTATTGAAGTATCACTCAAAATAAATTGATTCTACTTTATTATTCAATTATCTATTTTAAAATATTAAGAATTAATATCAAAAGTTTATTTATTTGAATCATTATTAGATGAGAAATACAACATTATGAAAAAATATTGTTTACTTATATCATATAGCTCAAGAGATAATTAATAATTTTTGTTTTAAAAAATTTATATAATGAGATTATGTGATCTTATCCAGATTTAGACCTTTTTAATTTACATTTGGGAGCAAATCTACATCTAAACCCTTTATATTGAGTTCACTTCATTCGAGGGTGAGTGAGTTTTGAAGCCTTTATGCCTCTTTCATTCAATCACTAACTATTCTAATAGTCATTTCTCTAATTAACTAAGCATGGGTTCACAGACGAAGGTCTAGAAAGCACGATAGACATCACAAGGGCTCCATCCTCAAAGACGCAGAGGCGATTGCTCTCGTGGAAGAAAATCGACAAAAAGCTTGGGAACGCAAGCAACATCTAGAGCAAATCTATGTGCAGATGTGCCACAAGAGCCCATTACCCTCCCTATGATCGAGGATTCTAGGGTTGTTCACAAGCATGTATCACAGTATGAGGATGACACTTCTTCTCTCCCTCTATCACCTAGCTACTCGCCTTTATCTCCTTCCTCCATCCTTGTACCGTTGACCTCAGCATCTATAGTCTCATCAAGAGAGAAGATCACAGTTTCCTCATTTCTTTGAGTGGATCTCCCTTGCTTGCTCTTAGAGAACCCTTTCAAGCTGGCATGGAGGCATGTGTGGACCTTACTTATAGAATGATCACTTAGGGCGCCTGGTGCCAAATATCATATAGGTATGCAAAGATCTACTTCAGCAACATCGATTTTGTTGGGATAAAGGCATTGTGCCTTTTCCCGGGGATGGATGTCCAGTGTCCAGTCATTACTATAAGAGGAGTAGTCTATAACCGCTAGCATTGCCGCTAAAAAGCAAAGGAAAATAGAAAGAGAAAATATTGTGTACGCGGCAATAACAGCGGCTAAAATTGCGGTAGTGATTTGAGAGCAATAGCTACGGTAATATACTTGCAGCTATTACCGCGTTAATTGCCGCTCATATTACCACGTTAATTAAATGGCTATTCAAAAATAAAGGTGTTCATTTGGGCCACCCAAAATTGGGTGGCCCAAATAAGCACCTTTATTTTTTACCTGCATAAAATAATAAAACATCAATTGTTTTTTGAAAGAGTATACAAAAAAAACAAAAATTTGAAATTGAATTTACTTTACCTTGACAATTTAATGTGCAAAAGATCAACTATTTAAAATGGTTACAAATAAAATGGAAATAGTTGTATATACATTGTGCCACATTGGGACTTTATGAAAGTTTGGACAAATATTTTTCTATCTAATCCTCCTCCTCCTCCTCCTCCTCGTCCATAGACACCTACGTTTGATCACCTTGACTCTACATAAACCTAAACCAAATTAAACAAAGATCAACAGCTCAAAACAATTGATACAAAATAATTTGTTTAAACTTACTGCTTGTAGTGATCCAATCGCCCGCCAACGAGTCGAATTGCTCGCGAGAGATGTGGTTAATCTCAAACAACCATCACAAAGTATCAAATTATGTATGCCACTCTCGATACTTGACCATCTCCCTGGTTGGTCGACTAAGAGTGATATTTTCCTAAGTTAGCAGTAACAATAACAAATCATCAACTATAATCTTTATAATCACCGATTTAGGTTGTAATGTAATCAATCTTACATATTTTTCCTTCCAAGCTGCTTTGCCTCCTGAAACATAGTGCGTGGGAGTTTGTCTAGCGCGAGCTTCACATTATTGTCTGTAGGATGAACCCTTTGCAGCCTGATCGCTCTTTTCTTGCATTTCCCACTCCCACTCCGCATTTGCCATGTTACCACTACGATAGCTTCTTTCTAGATCTCTAACTTGGTTGGCTGCTGCGCGCCGTGCACTGGACTGCTTGTTTTTTAAAAATGTTTTTATGTAGCCCTCCAACCACAGTTGTGAAAAACGTTGATCGAGGACATTTGAAAATCTAGCATGCAGCACATCCGCAATGTAGCGTACATAATTGGGCAGTTGGTCTCTAAACTTTACAAAACAATTCTTATACGTCGAATGTACAAGAATCTGAAGATGGCGGCGAAACACCCTGCCCTATGTTGTATTGAAGTCCACCTCACCCGCCATATTTTACTATGTAGTAGCACCCATGCGTGTTTAACATGGGTGCGTCAGTATCCTCGTCCTCTACATCACGGGTGACACGCTCTGAAATAGGGAACTATGTTCCCTCGCCACTACCAAAACAAGAAAAGCCACAAGATCCCCTGCCGCTTCCTCTCTCTCAGTGCTCGCTGCCTTGAGACGAGCGTCAACGCGGACTGCTAGAAGAAGTGTGTCAACGGTGTTCTAACGAAGCAGGGGTAGAATGGAGTGGCATGGGACCGTGTGATGCCAAGGGAGTGGGACCGTGTGATGGAATGGGAGTAGGACGATAAAAAGGGGCCATAGACTGAGGTGATGTCGGTGCGAGGCTCTGGATGTAAGGAGTCCCTCCCTGACTCCTTCATGGTGTGGACTGTGAAGAAAGACCGTAGGTCGCAAGCTGATGTCTGCGGAGTTTAGCGGCCAAACAATCCCTCCGTCAAATCGAGGTACTGGTCTCATAAAGAGATAGCCCGTTGTAGGTTTGGATCTATGACGATGGAGGAACCTGAGTAGAGTAGGTGTATGATGGCATGCCTATAGTTAAAAAAAATAAACCTATGCCACTCATGATTTAGGGTTAAGTAGCAATAATCTTTATTTCTTTATTTGTTCTCACCACCTCAAGACTCGGGTCCACTGGAGGCGATGTCCACCCCGGATGGGAGCCTACCTGGATGTGAATTAACCAAAAGAAGAGCCAGATGGCTGCTCCTCACCAGGTGGTCTCTCGTCCCACATCAACATTACAAAGAGAAATATGAGATTTAGCTTTTCCCTACTACTCACTCATCTATACATACGTAGACTTAAGTAGGGGCCAGTAGTGCCAAAAATCAAGTGGCAACTCTTTAGATATCATCACAATCTCAACCGTGGTAAAACCAAAGGTACGTACGTTGCGGTAATTCATGCATGAGTGGATCAATGACCGCAATGCCATGATTAAAAAAAGATTATACCCAAGAGGAAGCGTCTAACCTTCATGTATTATGCTCCCATACTTAGTGCCTACATACATGCATAAACAAAGATATATGTACAAACAAATATATATGCAATTACGTAAATGTAGCCATCGTTTTGAGTAGAGATAAAGAGCTATGGTTGTAAATATAGCCCTCATTTTGTGTTGTGCGTAGTGTAAGAGTGCTCTTGCTTCTATAGAATGCTTTGAAGAAGAGCTTCTTTATTGTGCTTCTTGCACAGTATCTCTTCACAGCAACTCCTTGTTCGAGGGATTACTATGCACATTGCATGTCTACCTCCATTCTGAGATACGGTACCGTTGAAAGCAATCTAACCTAACGCCACGTCCATGGGGATAAAGAGATAGGAAGAGAGAGAGAGAGAGAGAGAGAGAGAGAGAGAGAGAGAGAGATAGAGAAGATAAGGAGAAGAGAGTAGAAAGTAATTTTTGAATTCCATTGGCTTCACGTAAAGAAGGTCTTTTCAAAGCACTCTACAGAAGTAGAAGCATACCCGCACTGTGCACACCACAAAATGGTTGCTTCGCATACAACCATTGATCTTTATCTCCCTATTTCTTTATTTTCCTCTCTCTCTCTCTCCTTCTCTTTCCCTCTCTATCACTTTCTCTATCTCTCCCTCCCCCCTCTTTCTCTATTTCTCTCTCTCCCTCTCTCTCTCTCCCTCTCTCTCTCTCTCTCTCTCTCTCTCTCTCTCTATATATATATATATATATATATATATATATATATATCCCTCCCCCCTCTTTCTCTATTTCTCTCTCTCCCTCCCTCCCTCCCTCCCTCTCTCTCTCTCTCTCTCTCTCTCTCTCTCTTTCTCTATTTCTCTCTCTCCCTCTCTCTTTGCCCTCTATCTTTCCCTACGCACGACTATCCTAGGCTTGCAGAGATTTTTGGTATGTCCTTTCTCCTCTCTCTCTCTCTCTCTCTCTCTCTCTCTCTCTCTCTCTCTCTCTCTCTCTATCTATCTATCTATATATATATATATATATATATATATATATATATATATATATATATATATATATATATATATATATATATATATATATATATATATCCCTCTTGCCATCTATCTTTGTAATGATATGATATGTATGTAGGGTTGTCCACATCGGGTCACAATGCATGTCCTACTTGCGGACCATCATTGGTGATAGAGAGGCCCAATGCCTTGCGCAAGGTAATCTATCCAAACAACCATCGTTTCTTACCCCAAGGTCATTGCAAGCACAAGGCTCCAACAAATGGGAAGACACCTTTAAAGCTCACAATGGTATATTGGGCAACCATTTGGGAAGAGCACTACAACAACAATCTGGCTCCGTGTCCTCCACCAAAAGGTATGTCAAGGTATTCCATATTTTTAAGGCTTCCACATTGGAAGGACTTCAAAATACAACACCTTTTGCATCCTATGCACATATTCAAGAATGTAGCCCAAACACTATGGGACCACATTATTGGCAAGAAGGACTCTTTGGGTGCGAGGGAGGATTTGAGGCTTTTCAAACGTCTCCCTGTCTCTGCTACTCCACGCTGTCGAGAAATTTGCGGTCTTGCCAGGAAAGCACCGGGCTTATGGCTGTGAGAGTTTGTGAGAGAACTCAACAAAAACTATATGAAGAAGTTAAACCATAGATGCCATGAAGACTAGGGTTTGGAAAGAAGTTCAATCAAAGAAGACTCACTCTTTCTCTCTTGCACTCACACACACAAAGAAAGAACGCAAAAGAGAATGTCAAAACAATACGAAGATGAAAACATCAAGGCTATGGTCATATCGTATCATGGGTAATATGAAAGGGTTAATGGATGAGTTAATGGCATTCAATCTTGGCTGACCAAATAGGCTACGAATTGTTCTTTGGAATTGTAGTTTTGTGCTTACCATAATATATATATTTTGTCTAGTGATTGGGATTAACTGTGTGTACAAATCCTCTTGGTTCATAGCAAGATAACTACGCTTACGTCAAAAGAAAAGTTATAGTCTATGAGAGGTAGTATGATGGGATCCGGTGATAGAAGTATTTCATTGAGCCTTTCAGGGCCGAAGAGAAACACTATACGTTGTTGAAAGTGTATTTTACGGCTAATCCATACGTTAATTCTAATAGATCGTACAGAGTGAAAGCGATAGAAATGATCATCATGTGGGTTATTCATCTAGGATAGTATGTGAGAAATGTAGATATGAGAAAAATGTAGATATGAGAGAAGTGAAGAGATGAGAAGTTTCCCTCCCAAGCCCTATTCTTGCCCGTAGGCAATAAGGATACTGCGGGGAGAGATGTACCTGTAGCAAGGAGAACCTAAAATTTGTAGAGAGGATGAATTATTAAGAGTGAAAGAGATAGATTTGGTTAAAGAGATGAGATTAGATATATATATATATATATGTTGGATTAGAGATGAAAATGAAAACGACAAGAAATCAAGAAAACATCAATGTAGAACACATCTTACTTGAAACCCTTCGGCACCATTATTGATGGGAGAGAGAAGAAGAGTGGAGAATTCCACTTTGATTGATACACCAAGTGTAAGACCTTCTTTGATTAGAGTTGATCTTCCAAGGTTAGCTTGTTGCAAGAATGGCTAGTCTCCCTCTAGGAGAAAGTGTAGGCTTGGGCTTATGTTAATGGCTAAGTACAATTAGGCATTACTACTCACTCCCTCGAGAATTCCTCTCATCAATGGTTTGAATGCTTGAGTTCCTTCCAAGGGAGAAGAGGTCTCCTTTTATAGGTGAAGGGAACCCACAAGGGTTTACACAAGAAGAGAGGAGCCAGTGTGAACAGGAATTGGAAAAGTTGGAAATGAGTTGTCCCTGCATGATGTGGGCAGACTGGGGTCCAGTATTTTGATCATATCTCCTCAACCGTAACTCCAAATAAAAAATAAAAATATGGGCAAAAACTTCAGCTCATTAGCTACGATTTTCATTTTAAAATCGTTTTCCAATTTGGATTGGAACCTTGTGTAAAACATTCATCAAAATAGGGTCCATTTATGGCAGCAAAAGTCTTCATGTGGTCTCCTTAGCCTAGACTTTCATTTAATTCCAAAGGACACCTCATGCCATATGAAAGCATGGCATTGCTCCTTGACAAAGTTTTGTAACCATGCTTGCAATAATGCATTAAAATAAGTGTATCTTTGAAATCATTCCACCTACTGTCCCACTAGGATTTGATTCCCTCCTAGTAGCTATTTAAAAAGAAATATAAGAAAAATATGAAAAATACATAGAATATATATAGATTGGAAATTACCCTAGATATAGGATCTAGATAGGGTGTGAGATAATAATGAGATGGTAGAAAGAAAGAATCAATGCTTTTTGCCCCAAGTTAAAGAGGTGGAGCTATTGACACTTTTCCCATAGTAATTTTTTGATGGTAAAGTAAGGATATGTTACCCTTGAGAAAAATAATAGGACGAGATAGAAGGCTTATTATTATACTTAAATATGCATATGTACACTATAGGAAATATAATTATGTATCTAAAAAAATACAAGATAGATCTTGTAGCATGCGTTCCCACTATGTACGTGTCACAGCACGACATCCACCCCCTCTAAACCTGCACATCCTCCGGTATGTGCCACATTGTCTCTTTGTAAGATTAGACCTCTTGTACATCTTCCTTGTCTCCTTCTTCACTGGATGATTCCAGAGCTTCATGTTCACTTGATCTTCACCTGTGTTTTTCTCTTCTTCCTCATCCATATCTTCTAGATCATTGTCTCCTCTTCTCTTAAACATTTTAATCCTTTTCCCTGCAATGGGAATCTTTACTTCTGTACCATCTAGTTCAGACAAGCTGTAAGTAGCATTTTCATGCACATGTTTTACAACATACGCTCCAAACCTTCTTTTTGAGAACTTACGCATGACTGTATGCTGGTTATCAAGGCTACTATCATACACTAAAACCCAGTCACCTTTGTCAATTGCTTTGCTCCTGAGCCGATGTCGCTTATCAAAGTAGTCCTTGTTTTTCAATCTTGCATTTTTGAGTCGTTCTTTTGCAGCCTCAATGTCTCCAGGTCTTCTCTCTAGTTGCCTTATGCGCAATGCAAGGAGATCTTCCCTACTAAGCCCCTCTTGCCAAGGTAGTACATTCCATGTGGGAATTGTATCCTCAATCGGCATCACTGGCTTTTGACCATGCATTAGCTCCGCAGCCATGTAGCCAGTTACTGAGCTATGTGTTGTACGATCAGCCCATAAAGCGTATGGTAACAGTTTTGGCCACTCACCAACTCTTCCTTCGCAAGCCTTGGCCAAAGCTTTGATGATAGGAGGATGCCCTCTTTCACTCTTTCCATTGCCTTCAGGGTTGTAAGCTGTAGTAAGAGAAAGCTTGATTCCTAATCTAGAAAAGAACTCCCTTGCTTCTTCGGCATCCAGTTCACCTCTGTCTGCAGTGATCTTTCCCACACAACCATAACGGCAAATCACCTCATCAAGAAGGAATTTGCACACAGCTTCTGTGGTTTTAGCTCTTAATGCTCTTCCTTCAACCTGATTAGTTAGGTCCTCTCGTGCAAGAACCAAGTACCTCATCTGCCAGAGTCCTAAAGGCATCGTGACTAGATCCACAACCCATTTATAGTGCATGGCTAGTGGATATGTAGGGTGCAATCCATCACGATGTCGAACATTTGAATACATTTGACAAGTTACACATGACTCTACAAACTGAGATACATCTTTATACATACCCTTGCACCAGTATTTTTCTTTCAACTTGGAGAAGGTTGCCCACACACCCCTGTGTCCAGCCCATAGACTCTCATGAAACTCTTGCATGAGCTTTACTTGAGTCTCTTTTTTACATATAACCCGTTGTGGTGTAGCACCCTTTTGCTTAGGATGCTTCCACAAGTAACCATCCTTTAAAAAGTACCCATATGCTTTCCTGCGTATCCTCTTGAATTCTTGTTCAGACCAATCATCCTGTTTTGTTAGAGTACTAAAGTACCTTCCAATAGAAAGCCAATCACCTTCATAAAGATCTTTCAAGAACAATTCAAGTGAATTAGTCATGCAGACATTGTTACCTTTGACATGAGAGATAGAATAGAATTTTGTGCCTACATCATCTCCCTCATCAATCATTTGTGACTCATCTTCATACCTTGCCCTTGATAGCATATCTGCCACTGTATTGTCTTTACCTGCAATGTGCTTAAACTCGGGATTTAAGGACTTAATGTAGGCAATCCACCGCAACATAGCAATGTCTGGTGTTGAGCAGCTTGTAATCATCCCAAGAAGTGGTAGACAATCTGTTTCTACAACCACACATGCACCAATTAGGTACTCTTTTCCACTTTTCAAGGCTGTAACCATACCCCATAACTCTCTCTTTATCTGTGGATAGTTTCTTTGGCGAGCACTTAGTACCTTTGCTCCAAATCTTACCACATACCTGTGTCCTTCTTTGTCATCTTGCCCTATTGCCCATCCAATCCCTGTAGGACTGGTATCTACTGTCACAATCACTGGCCTTTGACACTCATAGTCTACCTTTCTCAAAGTCGTTGCTGACTGGAGTAACTCCTTTAGCTTTTTCATGGATTTTACATGTGCTTCTGTCCATTTAAACTTTTGATTCTTTCTAAGCAGCTGATAAAGAGGATCAGCTACATGTGCATAATGTGGAATCCAAATAACATAGAAGACACATGCTCCTAGAAACCTTCTAACCTCAGTGATGCTAGTGCATGTTTCTTTCATTCTTTGGATGGCATCTACCTTTGATGGACAAGGTTTCCTACCATATGGCCCGCACATGTGCCCCACAATGAGCACTTCATTGACACCAAACATAGACTTTTTCCCTGACAATGTAAGATTCACTTCTTCCAACCTAGACAAAATTTTATCACAATCATTTATGTGATTTACCACAAACCTGCGACATCCCTTGAGATCCAAAGCTTCATCTTTGTCACTTTCTTCACATCCTTTGATAGGCAAATCATCAATGAAAGGCATTGTGATTTGAGGAATAAAGTCACATAAGACCTTATTCATCCCATTCATCATATGTGCAACCGAGTTGGTTGCTCCCTGTGGCAAGGTACACATCCTTACCAAACCCAAAGGTGTCCTCATGGTTGTCAAGTCTCTGCTTTCGATTGCAAGCTGAAATTGATCATACCCTGAGTAGAGATCCCTCATTGAGTAGATTTCCCTCCCTGCAAACGCCTCTGCAAATTCATCCACAATTGGACCTGTACCTTCATTTCTAATTGTCACCTTGTTCACTGGTTGCATATCTTGGATGAAGCGTAGAGAACCATTCTTCTTTGGAACTGTGAACCACCTGTTTGAGTATGGAGCACAAGAAGGCTCCAAGATTCCCATTTTGATTTTCTCATTCAGTAGCTCTACTAACTTTGGCAAATGAGCCTTTGGAACCGGAATAGGCCGCAGATTCCAAGGCACATGAGGTATTGTGAAAATTACCATTGGAACTGTCCATGAGTATGGAGCTCAACACATCCTATCTCATGTGGCTCAAATGCAAAAAGGCACTTTCCATGCTTTGAATGCATTTCTTTGAAGCACTTTGTCTCCTCCTGTGTTAGAAACTCCTCGCAACCAATCTGCAACTCTTGAAAAGACTCCTTTGTGAAGGTATGCCCGATCTTTTTAGGATTCCGCAAACTTGGTTGTAAAGAAGCCTGTTCAATCTTTTCCCTGTTGTTGGGTGGTAAGGGTGAAGCTACTGGTTTCACCTTCTTTGCTACACTCTTGTATTTAGTTTCAACATGGACTTCTGGGCCAACTGTTTGGCTTTCTTTTAAAGGCTTCTATTACTTGATACATTTCCATAGAGCAAACTTCCACAACTTCATTTTCAAGATGCAAACTAGACCTCATTATAGCATCAAGCTCACCCATAGTATCTACAAAAGAAAATTGTTCACACAAACCAAAACATTTTCAGTAGGCTTTAGCAACCACTCTTTTTCATGCCTATTTGTACATTATGCACATATTGCCTCTCATATCTCTTCAAATCTTCAAGTTTTGTAAACATACTGATCCATTCTTGTTACCAAGGAGCTCATCGAGAAAGTTCTCCTATTTTTGGATCAGGCGAGACCCTTTTTCTTTCTGTACCACTGCAATCCCGCTTTACAATGGTTACTTGGCCAAAACCCATCATTTCTCTATGATCATGAAACTCTTTGCTTACCTTTGGTAGAGGATGTTCTCTGAGGTTGTCACGATTTCTTTCATGGTTTACACAAACTGTGAGAAATTGGACAGCTCGTTTACCATCTTTGCTAGTATTCTAGCATATGCTGAACCATCGTCCATTACCTTTGTTTCCATTCGAAACTCCCACAATGTAGGGTTGTCCAAGGATGAGATGATATGAAGATGTATCCTGTACAAAGAAGTTTTGGTCAATCTTTACATCACCTATTGTCACCTTCACACCTGGACATGCTGCATACAATTCACCGGATGAATTGTTTGCCACTTTTACCATCCAACCATGATCTGTGTCCATTGGCATTTGCACTTGTTGTAGAGACTCTTTGACATTATGTTTATTTCTGAACCATGGTCAATCAAGGCAACAAATGGCTCTTCAAGATCACCTACCTTGACCAAAGTTTCTGTAGTAGCCCTTGCCAATGACTTCGTGAATAGTAACTCCTAGGAATATCTTCAACTTCTTTATCATCATTTGAGAAATACACTTGCTTCACTCTCCCACTAGATTGGTAGCATCCTACCACAGCTCCATCATTCTCCTTATTTTGCAGTTGCATCCCTTGTGTCTTTGAGGTTTCCTCTTAACTTGTGGACGAGAAACTTCAGCAAGGGTTTGCCTCTTCTCTTGATGATGTCAATGATCTCCTCATGGAATTCACGCTTTGCAATGCCAAGAACTTCTCCCAGAGTAAACTCAATCTTGCTATTCAAGATCCTTTCCTCCAAGACTTTCTTTAAATCTGTAGCAACCTCAATATCAGATTGTAGTTTATAAGTTGGGCCTTTTGTCTTACCTTTCTTGGCTCTTTCTTCTTTCCTGTTGTAGACTCTCCATGAGTACTTCAGGTGGAGATGCTCCTTGTGTTGAGGGTGTTTGAGAAGGCATTGAGTCGCTTCTTCCCCCACTTCTAGAAGCTCTTTTTGATGGTCCTTCATCAGCATTCTCACGTCTGCGCTTCTCTTCTACAATTGCCTCATTTTGTTGCATTTTGTAATGTAGGCATGCACTGACAATGAGTCCACTGGATCATTCCATCCTGGTTTCTAGACGTATGCAATCACCTGCTTCATGTAGAATCTTTTTGTAAGCTTCCCTTTTTAGCTAATTGCATGACATTTGGCCAAATTTGACCATGATGGTCACTCACCTCTTCATCACAAAAAGTTTCAATTTTTACTCCATAAGTAGCTGCCTCAACTGAAGAGGTGGCATGCTTGGTTGCCATATCTTCAACTAAGGTTTGCATTCCCCCTTCCCAAAGTTAGTTCTCAAGGGTAGACCTGTCTCTCTTAAGTGGATTTTACCATCCTTAAAAAAGACAACATCTTTTGACAAAGCATCACTAAAATCATCACAATCCTTCTTACATGGTCTGTACTATCACACCAAATACATCTATTAACAAACCCTTCTTTGGGCTGTTGTCTTTGCCTAGGAAGTGGCCCTGATGGTTGGCCTTTTTCTTCAAGCTTTGCAAACTTCACCTTCAAGTCACGCATTCCCTTCACAAGCTCATCTAGCATGGACTCATCAAAATTAGGAGCGATAAAAGTAGGCTTTACCATTTTGTCAGAAGTTGAGGTGGAAGGACTTGTAGTGTTTACTACCATCTTGTCCCTTCTTCTTTGTCGTTTGGCAAGCAGTGAGACAGCACCTTCAACCTCATTCCAGTCGGTCTTTAGTCCTTGCTCAGCATCTTTATCTTCAAGAAGAAGCTCCAAATTTTCTTGAAACTCTTTACCTGCAGCTTGTAAGAAAAGATATGTCTTCTCTGCATCTAGTGTGGCCCTTTCTGTCCTAGTGAGTTGTGCATAGCGCCGCTCAAATTCCCTAAGTAGCTCTGTTATTGATAGTCCTTGCTTTGGCTTGACTACCCATTCTAAGAATGTCCTTTTGGTCACTCTCTCAGAGTCCTCCATGAAATATTCCTCCTTTAAAGCTACTTTGAGTTCTTCCCAATTTCTCCCATGCCCATCTTTAATTGCCCTAACATGCTCCCTAATTTCTGGAGCAACAGCTAGCTCAAAGCATTGAATCATCTCACCTTCTGACACGCGATGCAGCTCCATCTCCTTCACATACTCGCGTAAGTACTTGGTTACATCTTTGCCATTGAACTGATCCATTCTGTTGACGACCGCTTGTATGGCCTTCATTGCTGAAATCTCCCTTCTTTCAGTAGCATGTTGTTGTTGCATGAACATCACAAATGCTTGAAACATTTGCATTATTGCTGGGTCAAAATGCATACCCTGTTGCTCAACATGATCACCCATGGTTACCCACAAACTCTCACCCTAGCAGATTCGCGTCGGGTTCACCAAAAATATGTCGAGAAATTTGCGGTCTTGCCAGGAAAGCACCGGGCTTATGGTTGTGAGAGTTTGTGAGAGAACTCAACAAAAACTATATGAAGGAGTTAAACCATAGATGCCATGAAGACTAGGGTTTGGAAAGAAGTTCAATCAAAGAAGACTCACTCTTTCTCTCTTGCACTCACACACACAAAGAAAGAACGCAAAAGAGAATGTCAAAACAATACGAAGATGAAAACATCAAGGCTATGGTCATATCGTATCATGGGTAATATGAAAGGGTTAATGGATGAGTTAATGGCATTCAATCTTGGCTGACCAAATAGGCTACAAATTGTTCTTTGGAATTGTAGCTTTGTGCTTACCATAATATATATATTTTGTCTAGTGATTGGGATTAATTGTGTGTACAAATCCTCTTGGTTCATAGCAAGATAACTACGCTTACGTCAAAAGAAAAGTTATAGTCTATGAGAGGTAGTATGATGGGATCCGGTGATAGAAGTATTTTATTGAGCCTTTCAGGGCCGAAGAGAAACACTATACGTTGTTGAAAGTGTATTTTACGGCTAATCCATACGTTAATTCTAATAGATCGTACAGAGTGAAAGCGATAGAAATGATCATCATGTGGGTTATTCATCTAGGATAATATGTGAGAAACGTAGATATGAGAAAAATGTAGATATGAGAGAAGTGAAGAGATGAGAAGTTTCCCTCCCAAGCCCTATTCTTGCCCGTAGGCAATAAGGATACTGCGGGGAGAGATGTACCTGTAGCAAGGAGAACCTAAAATTTGTAGAGAGGATGAATTATTAAGAGTGAAAGAGATAGATTTGGTTAAAGAGATGAGATTAGATATATATATATATATATATATATATATATATATATATGTGTTGAATTAGAGATGAAAATGAAAACGACAAGAAATCCAGAAAACATCAATGTAGAACACATCTTACTTGAAACCCTTCGGCACCATTATTGATGGGAGAGAGAAGAAGAGTGGAGAATTCCACTTTGATTGATACACCAAGTGTACGACCTTCTTTGATTAGAGTTGATCTTCCAAGGTTAGCTTGTTGCAAGAATGGCTAGTCTCCCTCTAGGAGAAAGTGTAGGCTTGGGCTTATGTTAATGGCTAAGTACAATTAGGCATTACTACTCACTCCCTCGAGAATTCCTCTCATCAATGGCTTGAATGCTTGAGTTCCTTCCAAGGAAGAAGAGGTCCCCTTTTATAGGTGAAGGGAACCCACAAGGGTTTACACAAGAAGAGAGGAGCCAGTGTGAACAGGAATTGGAAAAGTTGGAAATGAGTTGTCCCTGCATGATGTGGGCAGACTGGGGTCCAGTATTTTGATCATATCTCCTCAACCGTAGCTCCAAATAAAAAATAAAAATATGGGCAAAAACTTCAGCTCATTAGCTACGATTTTCATTTTAAAATCGTTTTCCAATTCAGATTGGAACCTTGTGTAAAACATTCATCAAAATAGGGTCCATTTATGGCAGCAAAAGTCTTCATGTGGTCTCCTTAGCCTAGACTTTCATTTAATTCCAAAGGACACCTCATGCCATATGAAAGCATGGCATTGCTCCTTGACAAAGTTTTGTAACCATGCTTGCAATAATGCATTAAAATAAGTGTATCTTTGAAATCATGCCACCTAGTGTCCCACTAGGATTTGATTCCCTCCTAGTAGCTATTTAAAAAGAAATATAAGAAAAATATGAAAAATACATAGAATATATATAGATTGGAAATTACCCTAGATATAGGATCTAGATAGGGTGTGAGATAATAATGAGATGGTAGAAAGAAAGAATCAATGCTTTTTGCCCCAAGTTAAAGAGGTGGAGCTATTGACACTTTTCCCATAGTAATTTTTTGATGGTAAAGTAAGGATATGTTACCCTTGAGAAAAATAATAGGATGAGATAGAAAGCTTATTATTATACTTAAATATGCATATGTACACTATAGGAAATATAATTATGTATCTAAAAAAATACAAGATAGATCTTGTAGCATGCGTTCCCACTATGTACGTGTCACATCCCGACAACGCTAGATGTTATCCCTACTACTCAAACACTTGCAACAAAAATTGTGTGTGCCATTGAGGATGCATTTCCTTGATCGGTCCTTCTTAGTCAAATCCACCTCTTGGTTCACCTGGTGGAGGAGACCGCTATATGTGGAGTAGTGCACGCACGATGGATGTTCTTCTTAGAGAGGTTTTTAAAGACTCTCAAAGATTTTGTGCGGCTACAGTCTCAACGAGAGGCATGTATGGCCAAAGGGTGGATCGTGCAAGAGGCATTTGTTTACATCTTAGAGTATTTGGCACAAGTTGATCCTTCCATGCCTCGCATGTGGTCAGACGAGGAAGATGCAAGGATGACTTCACACTTGCCAAGTGGAAAGGGAAAACTATTTAACATGGATATGAATCTATCCCAAGTGGTCAATAACTTTTGTATTCTCAATGCAAAGCTTATGACCAAGTGGGTGGACTTGTGGAAAATGGCAAAGGCAAGGCATTTGCAAGAGAGAGAAGCATGGAAACAAGCACATGGAGGAAGGAGGGCACCCCCAGTGCCTAGACACCTTGCATGCTTCCCAGATCTCCTTAGTGCGGAGTGGATTCATGAGAGAATGACCAAAGCAAAAGCGCGCGGAGAAGACATCACCAACAAAGAATGAAAGTATGCACAAGGCTACGTACCAAAGGTAGAGTACTCATATACCTAAACCATATTGTAAAGTTTTTTCTTGATTTATCTTTGTATATAATAAAAGATATTTCCCTATTTTGTAGTGCCTTTCCTTTAACTCTATGTGGTCAAAGGGTTGTCACTTTCATATGCACCACATTGACGAGCGTAGAACCACCATGGATTGGTGCATCATGGGCAATTTTGACACAGATAGTGATGACGCCAGGTACTATGGAACTATTGAAAGGATTCTAAAGGTTAATTTTATAACCTTTCATACCTTCATCTTCGATTGCAAGTGGTTTGCAAATGTGTCTAGATGTTATGAGAATGGCCTCTACATGGTGGACTTTAGTGTGCATCGCATAGGGAGGTATGAAAATTTATTTTTACCATGCAATTGTGAGCAGGTGAGTGACTACCTTTTCTATTCTTATTTGCTTGTAACATTAATTATACCAATGTTACTCACTTTGAGCTTCTCTCCTATAGGTCATCTATATCCCAGCAATCCATCAACCAAAACTTTGGTTCGTAATTTCCATAACACCTCGGGGAAGAACCGTTTTTTCCACTTATGAAGTGGAGACCATCTTTGACCCTCTTCCACCTCCTACTTTGGATGAGGGGGAGATAGAGGATAGGGAGGTCGATGAGTCAAGTCCGGTGGCATCAAGTCTTAGCGAGGATGATTGTCATGATGATGAAGATGTTGAGATGGAGCATGACAAATTCGAGGATGATGAAGCCAACGCATCCACAAATGCCAATTTCGTTTCTCTCTTTATTGATTTAGGAGCCATGGACTTAGAATTGGATGATGCTTCTTGTAGGGATCTTTTGGAAGATGATTCATAAACATTTTACATACTTTAAGTTTTGAACATTTTTGGTCGTATAATCCATACATCTCTCTCGCCCCCCTCTTCCTATCTCTAATTTTGTGAACATGCTCAATTATGTTAATCAAATGATAGTGATTAGTTTAGCTGTAACCAAGTGTAATCCTAGATAGCTAACTATTGTTTCATGTTTTCATATCTTTTTTTTAATCATATAATATTCTTTAATTTTAATGAGAGGAGGGAAACACCAGAATTTGGGGGGGGGGGGGGGGGGGGGGGGGGGGGGGGGGGGATATTTAAGCCAAAATTTGAAAGTTTAGGCGCTAAATCTTGCCACGGGAATAAACGCGATAATAATAGCGCAATAACTGAGGCAAATACCACGATAATTATGCAAAAGTATTTGCGGTAATAATTTAAATACAAACCCCCCCCCCCCCCCCCGCCCTCCTCTCTCTTCCCTCTCCTGCTGATTTTGGACCTTCTCTCTAGAAAACGCGATAAACGACCATGATAAACAATTAGAGATTTTCATAGTGCGTCCACTAACCTTATTCTTGTACATATACAAAGAATAAGGGGAAGCTCACTTTGAGACTTACTCCACCCACACAGCACCTTGCACTCTCTCCTTCTTTCCTTCTAGCATGTGCCCGTCGCACCACAAGAATGTAGTTCACGCACTGCACTCTTCAACTTGTATCAGAGGGAGAGTCGACAGAGAAAGCAAGAAATTAAAATTTTGAGCTATTTTTTTTATTTTTTAAGAGTGTTTCCACACACTAGTTTTGGCGCCGAAAGGCAAGAAGAGAGGGGATCTGCAGTGTGTTGCACACACACACATATTCTTGAGAGAACGAGACTCTCAGATTCTCTTTCGATCCGCACTTCACGGCCTCAGACGGCTACATCCATGTGCGGTGGTGCAAGGCGACACCGACCTCTTCTTGACGATTCGTGGCAGCTCTCAACATGGGAGAGCTAGGACATCCCGATTAAGAGAGTTTCTCTTGGACGGCTTCGCTTCTTCTAGGCATCGACTTGGTTTTTGGTAGTTTTCTTCTTGGCTTTACATTGGAGGCTCGCCATTGGCCACAATCAATTTGGCGGCTATTTGGCTAGTGTACTTTTGTTCGATAGTGAAAGTCGGCATCGAGCATTTTTTCTCTACTTCGACAGCACGAGACCAATATAGAGTGGCCTCAATCTCCTCTAGCCTAGCTTCGCAACCAGTTTTCCTCCCACATGCTCATCCAAAGCGGTTAGACTCCGACGGTTCTTCCCTCGGCATCCCGACTTTGAATTACCCACAAGACAGACAAGTGAGAGTGGCGTCGGCTCTCCTCTAGTCCACATCTGGCACGGCTCATTTCCTCAACGTATCTTTGGTGACCCCCCCCCCCCCCCCCCCGGACAGCGTTTTTGCTTTGACGATTCTCCAGTTTCCAGCTTCGATGGCACACATCGACACATATAGTTTTGATGGCCCATTTTGGAGCGGTTTTCCCTTGAGCGATCTCAACTCTTGGAGAGTGTGTACGACCATAGGTAGTTGGTTGTGCTTGTGTGACTGGTAGTGTGTGCTAGATTTGCGAAGTTTTTCTCCCAGGTTGCACAGTCTTTTCAGTGCACATTATGTGGCACGTATAGTGCTCATGTATGACTGTGTGGGGTGTTCCAAAGAACTTTTAGCACATATTGTATAGTTTCATGCTATGTATGCATATGCAGATACAGGTTCAGATAGGTATAGCTCGGAGGTGCCAAGTTCACAAGTTTACAACGTTTTTAAACAAGTACAGGCTCGATACAGGTCCATAGAGCCACTCGTAATTTAGGAGTGAGCATGTTTACTAGGCTTTTGGTAGTGCATGTATACCGTTTGTGGATATGTTTATTGAGACACTAAGTGTCTGTTTCCATGCAATTTTGGTGAGATTTTTGTTTTGAGTTTTAACTTAGTTTACATGTGAAACTCTATCGGATTTTTCCCAGAAGTTCTTGCCATGTTTCATGCATATTTGTAGTTCTACTCTTTAATGGTTTAGTGGTCGATTTTAACTCCCACTTTGACAGGTTTTTTTAGTTGGACACAGTTTAGTGTTCTTGTACCCACTCTCACAAGAGTGAGCATTACATATGCTTATGTGGCTATAGATTACAGACAGTCATAAGCTTTACAAATTTTTGCAGATTCTTGCAGGCAGTTATCTCATGGGATGTGTTTTGAGCATGTTTGCTCACTAGTTGCATATATGGTTATGCGCTTTACGCTCAGTTGAGTTATTTGTCCCAAGTTGTATGCCCGTGCATATGCGAGCATCCGTTTTGATGCAATTGATCATGGTTTTCATGATTGTGAAGTGGTTGAGCGATCTCCCACTTTGTTTTCAATTTGGTATGGTTTATGGTCGAGATTGTGCTTGAGTTTTTTTGCTTAGCTTACAAGGGAGACTCTGTCAGATTTCTCGCCATGGTTTGGTTTCTTGGCATCCAATTAGCAGATGTGTGACAATAGTGATTGTCATGATTTGTGCGAGATGGTGGTCTCGTAGTTGTCTCGATACATGCAATGTTAGAACTGTGGTCACACAGGGCACATTAGGCACCATTGTTTAAGGCGTATGAGATAGCATTGGAGATGTATGCAAGATGTAGATGAGGTTTTGACACATGCTAGAGCGTTGGCTTTATAGGCTAGTGACGGTGATGTCACATTTCCCTTTAGCGTTACTCCTATTTACATGTCTTTGAGAGGTGAAACTTCTCCATGTTGGTTGCTAGATGAGGATGCACTTTTCCATGTCACACCACATCGTTTCGCACCTTCTCTAGTGGGAGCTTTAGTTGTGTGCACTTGGCCGATGATTCGGTGTTTGGCATTGCAAGTGCAGGAGATGTTTGCTTATCGTTGCCCAGTGGTGCATCATATACGCTGCGACATATGCGCTATGTTCCTTAGCTAAGATAGAGCCTCTGAATTAGAAGCTTGTGGGTGTCAGACACTCCTTATATTAGAGAACAGTCTTTTTAGATACATTACACATCATTAATGGTTGCCAGGGGAGCCTGTAGTGGCTTGGTATATCGTATGCATGTATCTGAGGTACGAAACGGTATAGTCTTGGTTTTGTTTCTAGCATGCATTGAGTGAGAGATGAGACATGTCTCCTTCGTGGATGAGCTCCACCATGCTCATGAGACAGAGTATTTAGCTGTGTAGGACATGCCAGTAGACTTTGTAGAGACAGAGGGAGAGCGGCAGTGCTCTAGAGAGACACAACAAGTGTTGCCAGAGTTTGTGCAGGTAGAGGTAGAGCATGTATGCTCCCTAGAGGCACAGGCAGAGATGACGAACATGGAGTTCTTTGATATGCTCATGCTAGAAGTTGATAAATTGGTTCCAGGACGCACAGCTTCATCTATGGGTGAGAGTGGCGGCGATGACACATCTATATGCAATGGATAATGTTGATGATGCAGTACATGAAAATGGCACAAGGGAGGCTATTTGCATCCATGTTTGGGCAAATTTTGTCAGCATTTGGGCATCTCATGTACGACCTACTAGTGTCGAAGCTTGACCTAGCAGCTACAGTGGGAGCATTTACAGCAGGGATTGTCACTCATACGATGATGACACTAGTTTGATGCATAGTGGAGATTTGCAAACCATATAGAGCTGTCAATGGGATTTACATGCAGACTTTAGCATCATGGATACGCATGCTTGTCTATCCCTAGAGCCGATATGAGTGCATATAGATCAACTGAGCGAGCTAGTGGGCTTAGGTTGAGAGAGTCCTCAAACAGTCTCTCACCAGTTTTCGTGTACATACTAGTAGTTTAGATAGTAGCACTCACTTATTATCACATTCGAGGCACATTCGCCTTTAAGTGGGAGATTGTTGCGGTAATGGCGTGCCTTTTCCCGGGGTCGGAAATCCAGTGCCCGGCCATCCACTGACCTTATTCTTATACATATACAAAGAATAAGGGGCAGCTCAATTTGAAACTTTCTCCACCCACACAATACCTTGCACTCTCTCCTTCTGCCCTTCCTGCACTCCCCCACCACACCGCATGCACGAATTCCATGCACTGCACTCTTCAAATCTTCCCTCATGGACTCAAGTACTTGAGTATTTTTTGTGACATTCTTGTGTCGTGAGGCCCGCACAATTATCGAGATCCGTAGTCGGACTCGTCGGGCTACGGTGGTGGTTGTAGATAGTGTCAAGCGCTCTTATATTACACTATCCCAATGAGGCTCCAGGGATGCACTTGCATATCGTCGCTTGGCTTACGCCAACTAGGGCTTTGACTGGAGGAGTACTACACCAAATTTGTGTCCTTATGACGCTATGCTCCCAAGATAAAAATGGAGAAACAGATTGCCAATTTTTGTCAAGGCCTTAACGAACCATTGAGCACACACCTTGAAGCTATGAGGCCTACATCGATTCAGGATGCCCTTCTCAGAGCCAAACCTCTTGCAACAGAAGGAATCACCCCTACAAGGAGCTATAATTGTAAGGTATGGGCTTTGTCCTAGAGTCACTAGAGTGTGAGTGAGTGAGAGAAGAGTGGAATTATCCCACATGTAAAGGTGTAAGGCTGTAGAGCTACTTAGAGCTCCTTTCATGAATAAACAATCATTTCAAGTTTTCATTTGGCATGTCTTTTTTCTTGGTGAGCTTGTGATGGGTTAGCAAACT
This sequence comes from Adiantum capillus-veneris, assembly GCF_014529385.1. Lineage (NCBI taxonomy): Eukaryota > Viridiplantae > Streptophyta > Polypodiopsida > Polypodiales > Pteridaceae > Adiantum > Adiantum capillus-veneris. The sequence goes on along the minus strand of NC_140935.1, from coordinate 57,980,656 downwards.
ACTCAAGATCGTGTTTCTTAGTCCAATTTAATCTATCTTGGACCTAATTCGCTTAACAATCTATCCTACACACACTCACTTGTGTGTGCAATGTTTGTCTATCCCCCACCTTAGCTAGCACAATCCCATTCCCAAGTGGTATCAGAGCCATTGTGTGCTAGCTAGGATTGTTGTTATGCATTTGTGTGTTAGTGATTAGCATCTCTATTAGAGTGTTTAGTATTTCTTAATCATCATTACGGTCCATTGGCATTTTCCATAACTAGTTGCATTTGTCACTAATTAAGCCCTAATCTAGCTATTTGTGGGCATGTCCTTGGCACACCCGAGAGGCCACTACCCTCCATGGCTAGGTAGGCTTGATTAGGGAGAGGATTAGTATCCATTTTTGTGTTTGTATTTAGAACATTTTGTGTCGATATTTTACTAATTTGCCTCTTCAATTAATTTCATCAACTTCATACTCTCTTTGCATCACTCATATTCTCTCGAAATGCTCCTTGGAAGCTCTCCATATAGCCTTCAAGCACTCCATTCCAAGCCCGGAAGCCCCCTCATCTCCATCCCCTAATTTTCACTAAAATTAGGGGTGTGTGTGTGTGTGTGTGTGTGTGTGTGTGTGTGTGTGTGTGTGTGTGTGTGTGTGTGTAGCCGTTTAAATCTTAACTAATAAGACATAATTGAATTTTTACATTCAAAAGACAGCTGGCCAAGGAATAAATGAACTGATATGTACAAAAATAACTCAGTATTAGAATTATTTAGGTACAATGATTGTATGAAAGAGAACCTCCTTCAGTAAAACTAGAAATAGGAGAACTTCCTGGTTCCTCAGTGAGTAATTCATTATAGAAAGGTTGCTTGCCAAAGAAAAGAAAGCCATCCAAGATAAGATAGAGTCCTTACCTACATCCATCCAAACAAGACAAAAATTATGTTAGCCTTGGATGTGTTTTACAGGTATCAATGGACTATATCAGTTGTTATCCATGTCCATCTTATAGGTTTTAATTACTTTAGACAAGCTAGTTTATTCATTTAGTATGTTAGTAGTTTTTCATATTCCTTTTTAAATTATGGTGGAGTCCATCAAGGGTAACACCAAAAGCTACTTCTTAGTGACCATGTATCAAGAAGCAACTATATATATACTTACCTTCTTCAATCAGTAGGACCCATGGTATCAAAAGGTACAAAAAGATGCGAGATCCGATATTTTTTGTTTAACCAGAGGTTATAGATGCTGGTGGTGATTACCTTGTTTTTTTATCACCAACTAATAAAAAAATGTAACTAGTTTAGGAGAGTAGTAAAACAACTTTATCATTTTCTTGCCAAAAAGCTTGGAAGCTATACCCAAGCCAAAATATCCACTTACCTTCTTTATCCAAAGAGTCATTATCGATTATCTCGAACAATAGTGTCTGGTCATACCAACCGTGGCTTATTTCAAAAGTTTAGAAGAATGAGCTGCTATATACTTACCTTCGGAAAAGATGTCAGGTATACTAAGCAACCAGTTAATCACGGAAGAAAGAAAGAAAGAGCCCACTGATTTCGAGAACTGTCAGATAAAAAACCTTAATCACAGCGACAGCAACCTGCTGTTTGTTTTTGCCAAGTGGCCCATTGGCCATAATCCCTTGAAGTAACCATTTACATAGTTGGTAATACAGTAACAGCCCACCTTTTGCTTCGCACCCAACAGAAGCCTGAACGGCCATCAATCCACCCTTCATACTCACCACCACATACTCACCAACACCTACTGTCATTCACGCACACGCAGTCTTATGTGGAGGTGAAGTATTGCGCCCTGAGGCCACCCCATTATGCAGACCATGATTATTTTTTATGCACAAGAGGCCCACGGCCACCTATAGTGGCTAGGCTTTTAGCAAACAAAAAAACCAGCCAAGTTTTGAAAGTATATGAACCTGCAATAATCGACATCGCTTACAGTAAGTCATAAGGACGGCCCAACAATTCTAGGTCAGGAGCATTTTCTTATGCATATGGCAGGGATGCCCCGATCCTTATTTTCACTATATCCAGCCCTTTAAGAATATCAGCAGAAAGTGCTAATCTGCTCAGTTTTTGCAAGAAGCCCATAACAAAAAACGAGCCTACAGAGTATGCATGTTTTTACCAAGCAGAAGGTAGGAAAACACCTTTAATATGTGTAAAAAAACGGTGCAAAAAAACAGTAAACTCAGCAGAGGAGGGATTGAACACCTGAGTCACCTCTGAGGAGAGCTCCATTCTCCTTGGTAGTGGCAAGCAAACAGGAAATGTTTCACAAAATGGCTCAACACACCCAATATAGCTAAGTGAGGAGCAGAGATGCGCCCTCACCTGTTTTTATAGCATGAGGAGGCAAATCTTGCCCTAGTGCAGTGTCACGTTCTCGAGAGAGGAAGGCCACGCTCCACCATGAGTAAGAGATACAGCATCAAGTATCCCGCCTATAGCTTTCAATGGAGATCAATAGACTGGGAGGAGGATGAGGGCCGCCTTCGCTACTCCCTGAGGGCAGTAGCCATTGATCACACTCGACAGAGCATCATTACTTAGTAGAGGGCTTGGCCCCCGGTAGTGGTCAAAATAAACAATCAATAAAAGCTTTTTAGACCTAGTATAGTCCAGGCAGCAGGAGCCTAAAAAAAAAAGGGGGGGGGGGGGGGGGGGGGGGGGGGGGTTGGTTTTTGTTTTTTTGAGAGTTTTTCTTCATATGAACAGTATACAAGTGTGTGTGTGTGTGTGTAGCTCTGCCAAATCTGAGCTTATATTACTATTATAAGGAGGCTTTGACAAGCAAATGCTCAAGGTGGTGTGGCTAGCATACACAAAATAGGTCATTGACATTTCGGGTGTGTGGAGAACTCAATTCCTGATTTTTAGAGGGCGGGCCACCACTATGCTTTCCTCTCGAACTTGGACCCGCAAGCAAGCAAATGCAATCTATCTAGCCCTTCGAAAGCTCTATTGACCAGCATAATTTCAGTCCCAGTGAGGTGGAACTAGATAGACACTTGGTCTGCTCCTTTCCACCTTCCGCTACTACTGGCCGAGTCAACGTAGTCCTTTGTTATTAATCTTTCGGGTAACTTACCTCCAGAATGGGTTCAAAAGGGTGCTTCCCACCTTAGATAGCCATGGGGACCAGTGAGTTAGTGAGCTATTAAATACCTTGTTATCTCTCCCCATTCCAAGGCCTCCGTTGCTCTGTTCCATTTCTAAACAAGCTCACTCGTAGTGCCTCCAAGCCTCATGCCAGGCCACTGAGTGTAAGCAATTTTTTGTGCATCTCAAGCCCTTTCCATTGGCCACCTTGAGCATATTTTAGCATTCTCCATCATGCCCTTTGTCATAATAGCCCACATTTGGTCTTGCTTCATGATTGTTACCACGAGTTTGGCACATTTTGCCTTCGCATGAGTGCCAAGGTTCAAGATCCCGATACCACTTTGCTCTATTGGTCTCACCAAGAACCCCCCATCTAGCCGATTGCTAGGGCGTCGAGTATTTAGTCTTGTTTTTCCATAAAAATCTGTTTACCGATTTCAAGAATTCTTTCCAGTTGCATTTGGCCAATTTAAGCAACGGACCATTGAAGGCTATACATGGGAGCATAAACGCATTGATCACTTTTGCTAGGGCGTCGAGTATTTAGTCTTGTTTTTCCATAAAAATCTGTTTACCGATTTCAAGAATTCTTTCCAGTTGCATTTGGCCAATTTAAGCTACGGACCATTGAAGGCTATGTATGGGAGCATAAACGCATTGATCACTTTTACTTTGCTATGGAAGGGGAGAAGTACATATTTCCACCTTTGCATCTTGTTCCTTATTCTCTCCAAGACCCAAAGGAATCTTTGCTTGTGGGTTATGTCCACCCCAAGCTGGGCTCTTTGAGGTTGAATGTTAGCTCTTATATCAAGCATGCTCTTATAAATTTGGGCACTTTGAGGTTGAATGTTAGCTCTTGTATCAAACATGCGCTTTGGTCTAAAGTATCCAAAAATATTTGTTCAGCTAGAGCGTGGTCCGTCTCAATTGTTTGTAGTTCTAAAGATGGGGAAGGTGGTGATCCACATTATTAAGTCCCGCCCCCCCCCCCCCCCCCCCCCCCCCCCCCCCCCCCCCCCCCCCCCCCCCCTCCCTTTTTTTTTAACCTTTAGAAAATTATGGATCTCATGTGTGGTCCGAGGTTAATAGCTACCCCCCCTATACTCACATAAAATTACCCCTCTTTATTTAAAACTTATTGCTCATTTTCCCTCCTATCAAGTACACATGCATATATACATGTTTATAGGTGCATCTCTTGGCCCGCGGGCCGATCCTTTCTTTTATCGTTAAGCGTAAATCTAGGATTCGTACACACCTACTTGCTCTTTGTAGTGTTTTCATTTTCAAACAATTGCTAATTTAGCTCTTTAATCTTCTCTTGGGCTTGATCAATAATGGAAGTAGTAAAAGTACAGGAAGTGGGACTTACGAGATCTTCTAGAAACCATTTCGAGGATTCCCCTTTCATTGCCATCACTCTTTGATGAGATTTTGAGTTGTCTCCATTGTATTAATATCAAATTGTCCTTAGCTAGTAGTGTCTTTTCTTATTACTTTGCTTATTCTTAAAACACATCAACTCTCTCTGGTACCTCGTGCAGTTTCTCGATGTATCGTGCACTCCCTCAAGGCTCGACATGAGTTTGAGGTTCCTTTGTACATTTCTATGTGGGGAAATCAATACATACACTTACAATTGTGAGTTTGGGTTCCCCCATTGACTCCCTCTCTCTCTATTGTGTGACCCAGGGCTAGAAAAAAACATTTTTGCTAACCAAAGAAAATAAGGGCAAACTTAAAATTCTCTCGGTTTTTAGGTCAAAATTTGAAGCTTTTGCCTGTAATTACACTAAAACTTGTGAAAATTGCCCGGTTTTCTTCAAGGCAAGGTCAAAATCTAGCCGGCATTTTAGGATTTCAGCCAGTTCAAATACACTGGACCCCGGGTTTTTTTCTAATATTGACTGTGTCTTTTTTTGTCTAGCTAGATACATAGTCACATATATACATTTCTAATGATCCTGAATCTATGTTGAAACTTGAAGTAGCTTTTTGTGGAAAGCTTCTATCCTTCTGAAACGCCAAAGCCTTTTGGCTTTTGGAGATTGTGATTTAGGAGGAGGAGGAGGAGGAGGAGGAGGAGGCTCAACACGTTAGAAAGGAAGTTGAAAGAACACTAGCCATCCAAAGATAGAGAAACAACAAAGATGTGACGGACCTCTGGTCATAATGATAAAGAGAAGCAAAAGGCAATTGTAGCCATCCTTTTTGCACCAAAAGCTTGAAGCATCAGGGAGGACAAAACTTATGGATGATTGGGTAAAGGGGCCAATATGAGAACATGTAAGAAAAAAATAGTATTTTTGGGGGGGATTTTTCATATTCGGCCAGATTTGAAATTTGATGAGTGCATTCAATTCCTCATGAAAAGATGCATTAGATGATATCAAGATTGATATTTTTTTGATTTTGCCTCAGCACTCTATTTGAAAAAGAGTAATTCTGAGGGCTTTTTAGAAAACAGAGACACTCAAGTCCCAATAGTAGTACACTTTTTAGCAAATCAGATGTGGACACCTAAGCAAGATTCCAAGCATATTCTTTTTTTTGTCTCTCTTTTGGGGGTGGGGCCATCTTCCTTTTGGAGGGTGGTTCCTTATTGGCCCCTTTATCCTATCCTTCTAGATATGATTTGAAAAATAGTCCTAGTCCATCAAGGCAGAGTGCCTTATGTGTTTTTGAGGAGCTCAAGCCTACGGTGGAGGTAGAACACCAAAGAATGGCCATATCCATGCTTGAAATGACCATGTTCGCTACCATAGCATTCATCAATGTAAATTCTCTCTAAGGTGTCCCCCACACAGAGCCACAATACTATATCTCACGAGGTCTTAAATGCCCCAAAGTGGTGGGATCGACGGTGTTGGGCTGAGCGCACCTCAGCACTATCTCACACGGGCATGGGTTGGATGGGATCAATGGCCCACACCCATTTAGGGATCGGGTGCCATATGAGCCGTCCGATGCGACTTTTGTAAATTCGAGAAAACAGGTAAATTTAGGCGCACCAAAACTTGTAAATTCAGGCGTCCCCTCCCCCTCTCATCCCCCCAGAATTGAACCCTGGACGCCCCCTTTGCAAGCCTATCACCTTAACCACCTCACCTGCGCGTGCTCGTTGAAAGCAATGGGAGAAGGGAGAGTTTTATGATTCGGACCGTCAATGTGTAAATTCGGGACGGCTTTAGTAAATTCGAGTGCGTCGTGAGATCAACGGCCCACAATGCCCACGCTCCCCAAAACAGACGTGGACCATTGATCCCATCCAACCCATGTCCGTGTGAGATAGTGTTGAGGTTGAGCGCAAAGATCTCGAGGCACATGGACGAGGAAAAAAAAAGGCCAAGGTCAACTCCCGCCAAGTGACTCAAACGCTTGTACATTAGCAAGCAAGTGCCCCCAACCATGTGTGCGTGTAGCTTTTGATGTCATTCATAGCAAAACACACCATCATATATTAAACACCCACATGTAAAAATAAACCTAACAGGACCGTTAGACCATGCATGCCAATTTTGAATCGCACACCCTAGTTGCCCTACCATCAATCCCATCGCTCCTTCCATTAATACCCCATGTGATATAGTCTTGAGGCACAAAGGAGGGGGATAATTGTAATATAAGCTCTCATGTCATTGATGTGACGATTTCTCTCTCTCTCTCTCTCTCTCTCTCTCTCTCTCTCACACACACACACACACACACACACACACACACACAGAGAAAACTAGTGACAAAAACGTCTGCCTTCGGTTTTTGGGTGCATAATCTTGGTCGTTCTTCTTGTATACTTTTTTGGTGTATCAAGGGAGCGATCGGGCATGCCCTACCCGACTCCGAAAACAAAACACAAAAAAGGTGGGGATAATATGTGAGGACGCAAATTGCACTTCTTTCAAGTGTAGTTACTTGAGGGCGAGGGGGATAACTCAAAATTGTTACCCCTCCTCGGGTGGGCATCCCCTAACATGTCAATAAGGCCTAAAAAAATTGCATAAGTGTTGTGTTTGATTTTAGTAAAATCGCCCCAACCTCGAAACGATTTTAAAAGTTAAAATTAAAGACAACACTTGTGCAGTTTCTTCTTGTTTTGTTCCAATCGCACAAATCCTGTGCGAGTCGAAACAAACGGCCGTTAACGCTACCAAAGTCACTTGGCAACATCATTTGAATCCATGACCCAGGTCACGATGGTCAAGTGTTCAACCAGCCAAGCTAGCTCCTTTGGGCGACACTTGTGCAGTTTCTTAATGAGCATCCCCCCCCCCCCCCCCCCCCCCCCCACCCCCCCCCCCCCCCCCCTCCCCCCCCCCTCCTCAAAAAAACCCCAAAAGAAAAAGGCTTTTACAATAATCATCTCAATCAAAGATTCTCAACAAGAGGTAAGAGAAGGATGAAACTCTTACGTGTCTATGCTAATCTTGAATTTATTATTGCATTTCAACCAAAACAAGGCTCTACTAACCATGGACTGCATCATGGGCGATATACCATCGTATAACTGACTAACCTAGGTGGACAATAGCACACGGCATATAGGCTATCACATGTTTTATGGCATCATATCATAGTCCATGGTTGGAGGGGGGATTTTTAGATTGAATTTCACAGGCCAATACACTATGGTGAACATTCTGTAGGTTAAACGACCAGCAGCAATCGGGAGTTTGTTGCAGAATGGGTCGACCAGCAGCCATTCCCGTTGTCATGGTTGCTAAGAGGCTGACAACTCAGCACCCAGAATGTTAAGCAACTCGGGATCCGCCGGTTTTTTCGAGTTGTAGTTGGTGGCTGGTTGGAGAATCAATCGATTAACGATCATGACGGTGTAGGAAAAGGACCCTTACTGTCATTTTTGGGCAAAAGAGCTTGATGGGATATTTTCATGAACTTATTAGAAATTGATTTGGATCAAGGAAAATAACTATTTGGCCTACTTCAAGTTTGTATTTTTGAAGCTTACATGGCACAAAGCTTTGAGTAGTTTGTGGTGGTAGGCAATTGGGAAAAACCTCATTGAATTTCACATATTTGGTTGTGGATGTTTGTATGTTGAAGCAATGTAAAATAACATTTCCCAACAACTGTAGACAATGCATGTTTCTTTGGGAGGTTTGGGGATCAAGCCTTATTCAGCACACACAATTTGTCGTTTTTTTACTAAGATCTCAACTTTGAGGGGATCTACGAGAACACGGCATGCGGGCATGTGATCACATTGAGTGGCATGTAGGATTTGGTGGACCAAAAAACTTCAACTACTTTTGTAATGAGGCGACTTCATGTTTGTAGGTCTAAATATGATCACTCACAATTGGTATACATCACATAAGGCAATCTCATGTTTTTTGTGCTAAATGTTATCAACCACAATTAGTAGGATTCAATTCAAGCCTCACAGCACAATATTGCCCACAGATAGTTTTGAAAGGTCATTTACACAATTTCAACAGGGTTGAAAGTAAAATACATTGACACACACAGCAAAGGATGGAGTATCGACGAGCGAAAGCAAGTTGCGAAGTAGGAAAAGACATCAACAAAAGCAGAAAGAAAGAGGGCATCATCAAACTCATGAGCATCTAGCAGGTTTCTCAACAATACATTTCTCCAATTTTGTCCATGCTTTTGCTTATAAGGTGGACACATCATCAATTAATAATGTTTTAATGATATTGATGCTCATTGATAGTGTGAGACTATAGATAGCACACGGCATATAGGCCCATGACCTAGAATTGATGACGCATACCATTATGTATCGCCCCATGATGTTTCGTCTCTTTATGCTTGCATAAGATGCAACCCATCTCTCTTAAATTTTTATTTTTTTTTATGCACCATAATCTAGCACTTAGGTCTACTTCAACATTATAAAATTTCATTACTAACCATTTATTCATCATGTTGGACAAGCGCACAGAGCTCTCTTTTCCCCAAGTTAAAAATCTAAAATAGCCATCTAGACATAATTTTTCAGTATCCGGACTCCAAAAACAAGCAGAGCATATGAAAAGTCCTTTTTAACCCCACATATTTGAAAAGCATCTCTGACCTCCTTTTTATGGTTGTGAGGGGTAAAGTCTACTTTCTTAAATTAGATCAGAGCCCCCAGAAGTAGGGAGTTTTCTCGCTTGTATTCATCCTGTACATAGACCAACCTGGATCATAGCTCTGCATTTACAAAAACCCCAATTCCTTCAAAAGTGCTTCAAAACACGAAAATTTTACCTCCTCGCAGAAAGAAAAAAAAAATCCAACCGTGAGAGTTCGATCAAAAACTACATTGACAAGAATTTATAAGGGAAAACAACCAAAATACCCCTCTAATTTGTGGAAATTCCCAAAATACCCTTCAAATTTTGTCAAATTCTCCCCAAATGCCCTTCAAATTTTCCAAAATACCCCTGGTTGTGAGAGTACATTTATCTACAAATTAAAAAAAAATTGTAGCCTTTCATAAGACTACTAATTGTCTATGAATACAAGATACTAAAACTAGAAATTGAGCTGGTTATGTAGCCTTTGGAGATGAATTGCTTCATTATTTTTAGACACAATTGTCTTTTTTTGGGAGGTAATTTGTCACAAATTACATGCTAAACACTAAAAAACGGAGATACATTGTCAAAAAAGAATAAAGATTAGGAAATCGTGAACAATCCAGCTAAAATAGATACAAGGGTATTTTGGGAATTTTTGAAATTTGAGGGGTATTTTGGGAATTTCCACAAATTAGAGGGGTGTTTTGGTAATTTTCCCAATTTATAAACATGTGTAAAACTATTCGCCTACAAAATAAACACCATAATATTGTGGGGTACCTTTAACTTGGGTGAAGCACTCTAAAAACACGATAAATATTCTCAAATGTTAGATCATTAAATAGCTATATTATGAGCAAAATCTTGAGAACAAAACAAATACAAAATGGTGGTGGAAGTTTCTCAAGACATTTCAAGTGTCCAAGTACTGGGCTAGCATTAAATCGTGTAAGTTAGCAACAACAAATCCATGTACACTCTGCACAAGCAAGCATAGTTTACAAAGAACTTCCATACTTGGTCCATGTGAAGGGTTCCAAAATCTTAAACAAACATCCATGCATTTTTTTGTAGTGGCTGAAGTGTCTGAAAAGAACCCCACTCCTCAATAGTAAAATACTGTGTCTAATGACCAGCACAAATTCAACTAGCGCATAAAGGTAAATTTGCGAGGAAAGAAAAAGAATTTTCTGTATAGAAACTAGATGCGAGTCAAACTACCATTTTTTACACAAAGGAAACACCAATACCGTTTTACCCATGGCATTCCGTGTCTCAGGTATAAAAACTGTACTGCTCTGGACAGTTGAAGGTATACAAAGGACGTCAGTTGTTGCCAAAGATAATAAACCTAGAGGAGATGTCAGCTCTCACTCCATATGATGGGCAGGCACTTTCCAATGGCACCTTGCCGATAAACAGCGGACTCTTCAGGATCTGGGCACCTAGGGAGATAGTACTCCATGCGCTTAATCCAAATCTGTGCGGCCAAGCTCCTCGCTTCTGAACTTTTTACACCAAAGAGAATAGAAATTGCACTATTCCAATGTACCGTCAATGGATTGGTGCAGACAACCAAACGTGCGTAGATCAGCGGTGAAAGCAGGGGAAAAAGAATGTGGCATTGCACCACTCGGTATACAATCTACAAAATCACCTCCTATGTACAACAAGCTGCCTGTGGCAAGAGTCAGTCCCAGGTGTCAAAGTAGCCCGCGTCCTTCATCTCCGAATAGTAGATATCATCTAGATGCACATCATCCTCCTGCATGATTATTGGCCAAATCAGACCTTAACAAATCAAAACATCAAGAAAAAAAAGGGTGTTTCCTGGACTATACTTATGCCGACTTTTATAAGGCGAACTCCTAAAGCAACACTGTTAATGTCAAAACTTCGCTAACCGTGTCATGCTGAACAGGCAACCCAAATTTTACTTACAAGAAAGTAATCCAAGAGAAAGGTGGCATAAAGAAGCGGTGGGTAGAAGCCATTGTAGAAGAACGTTGAAAGCCCATGTAGGCTGTTAGAAACAACATACACCATGATCAGTATTGTTGTCCGCTGCAAACACCAACTACAAAATTTCGAAATGCATTCATTACCAGTAGCCAAAGTCTGCACCGACACAAATGAGGGCATGGCCAAAAGCTGACAAAGCATTCAACACAAAAAGGATGACCACATAACGGTAAAAAGTCGGTCGTGCTGCAAAAGAAAAGAGGAGGAATACTTGTTACAACAGAAGGACTCAAAGATAAGCACAACATTTTCTTTACACACATCTGTATTTGCACACTGATATGGGTCAGTCTGCTTCTCGTGTTTGGAGTTGGCATCCAGGTATATAGTGCAAGCTTGGAAGCATGCATGCACTCCCACAGAAAAATGCTTTAGATTAGATGATAACAGCCATTTTCAGTAAGACTTTTTAAAACTAAGACGGGTAACCTTGCATGGTCAATTACAAGATACAACTGAGGAGAAAGCCCCTTGAGATATTCAACATCTACAAACCATAGTGGGAACCAGTGATGCAGATTTACAGCAAATGACAGTTACAAATCATAGGACTACTGGCACTGCTGGGAATCTACTACAAGAGGAGGCCACCCAACAACATTCCAGTCAGGAGAACACTATACAGAAATGGAAACAAAGAGAAGCAAACTTTAAAAAAAAGGCACGCACAGAGCAGAGGCAAGGCGGAGGAGGGCGAAGGGGAGAGTACGACACACCAAGAAGGAAAAGCCAGGAAGCTCTGCTAACAACAAAGAAAAGGCAATCACCAGAAGAGCGAGAATCAAATCGGGGCTCCGCTTTAAACCCAACCTCTCTCTCTCTCTCTCTCTCTCTCTCTCTCTCTCTCTCTCTCTCTCTCTCTCTCTCTCTCTCTCTCTGTGCAACAAGAAGGCATTAAAGAGGTTACTATTTGCAATGCGGTAATCATGCGTTTGTTGTATGCAGATGATGTAGCGCTTCTATCACACACTTTAAAGGATGCACAAAAGCTTATGGTTGTCCTTTATCGATTATGCATTGCATACAGTTTTCTTTAAGCTTGATGGTGTAAACCATGCGGTAGAGGGATCTCCTTCGTCTGCGGCCACCGATTATGATGTGAATTTGCTTTCAGCTAATGAATTCAATGCATTGTCTCATGACCCGACTGTAGAGGTTGCAATTTGTTGGGTTAAAAAATTGTTGTAGATTTTTCGTATCATTGTCATTCTCTTTTTTCAAACAGTGATATTATTGTATCAAAAACTTGTGCATCTCTGTCTGATCGTGAAAAAACCGTTAAAACGTTATTTGGATTCCGTTTTGGTTGAATTTACGGACCTATTTCCGCCAGTTACAAACTTAAGAATGCTTTGCATGTCAGCATCCAAAGTAAAAGATCCTTTTCTACAGTGGGAGATGAAGGCACAGGCAAAGGTGCTTGAGAGGCAGGAGGATCTACACATGAGGATGAGCCTATGCAAGAGGATTGAGATGTTATTCATGACATCCAAGACACCACTACAGAGTGGGAGGTGGGATGCTCTTCTACCCCTACCCAGAGGTGAACATCAAGCATGAGTCGTGACTCATTGCTCATTGGTTTTTGACATATGTTTCCTTTGCAGCCACCGGCTTTGCCCCCTTTTTGTATTGCACCACCACATGAGTAATTGAGTCTTGACATGTCACCTAGTGACTCTTACAGTTGTTATTTAGCACTCTAGCCTCTACATGCCTTGGCCTTGTAAGCCATCTTCATAATCTATCATCTACTTGCTCCAAGCTTTTGTATGGAGTCTGGACTCTATTCACCTCTAAGTTGATGTTCTTTCTATGAAGAATTGTTCAATCAAGATGCCCAGTTCATGTGTTGTGTGTAGTGCGTTTGCAACCGGTTATTGTGTCGGCGCAAAGCGCAATCCATGTAAGCCTTAAGAATGAAAAATCATTGCAAAGCATGCCTAAATCGGATTCTACTTGGATTAATTGGTGTGTAGGTCTCCGAACAGACTCACAAAAGTGCCAGATTACTTCCTATTCTAGACTGACTTGACTGAACTGAACCCTTGTCATGCTGTAGCTTGTCCACGGACACATAGGGTTGGATGTGTCACGTGACACTGTTACAAGAGGTTGATCTTCAAAATCCTTCGTGTGATGTAAGACTTCTAGTTCAAAATCTTCCAATAACTGAGAAATATTTGGCGAAGAGGAAATCTTCTCAAGGCACTCTTCAAATGGGGTAACTTCAACTTTAAGAATCACTGGAGAGGATTTTGGATTGAGCTGTAATCATCTTCCAATAATGAATCCCAAAATTCTTCAGAATCATCTTCAGAAACTGTCACTTCATGACTTGCAATTGACATATCATCATCTAGCAAAGAATCAAAGAAAGCATAATCATCTTCTGACTCAGAATCTCCAGCTATGTCCTTATCTTTGTCTGGTAACAAAGTATCACTTGGGAAAACTTCTTGCTCGAAATCATGTGTGTTTTCCTCAATTGATTTAGGAGAAGTTGATAAATTCAAAGATTCATCAATAATAATTTCTGCATCTGCATCGGAGATCATATTCATTTCATAATCAACGGTATCATGTTGTTTGACTTGTACAAGTGAGGCTTCAATCACCATTTCCGTATGATAAAGCCCGTGTAAAATCTTCACATCCATCTTTGAACAGATTGATAGTATGTCCTCGAAAGCTAATAGCTGAATCATATTGGAATAACCAATGCTGACCAAGAATCATGTCGTAATAAGATAGAGGCATAACCTCGAAATCCATTTTATCTGCATAATTTTGAATGTCGAACCGTCTCATCACAAGTCAAAATTGATCCATCTGCTAATTCCACATTACACAAGTGAAATGTCTTCTCAATTGGCCAGTCAAGCTGTTGAATTATCTGAGTGTTGACGAAATTATTAGAGCATCCACTGTCCACCAAAACATTGATGGAGCAACCATTGAGAGTTCCAAGAAGGCTCAAAACTTGCTTTGAGAGAGGCTCCAAAACTGAAGAATTGCATTGAGCGTTCTTCATAACAATGGTCGTATCCGTTGAGACATGAATTGTATTAACCACAGATTTTCCTTTATCTTGAGCAGAAGCTAGTTGTTCAGAATTCGATGATGTTTCTGCGTTGGAATTTCTTTTCAAACTAGACGGATTTGGTTTCTTTGGACATTGATACCATCTATGGTCACCACCGCAAATTGTACATAATCCATCCTTCTTTGAAATCGAGAAGCATTTGACGAAGAGTCTTGCTGAGGATTAAACAGTCGATCTTGAGAAAGAAAAATCGCATCCTTCACCACGATCAAGTGAAGCATTTGACGAAGATCTGCTTTGAGATTGTTGATCTTGAGAATAGAACCTTAAAGTTGAATAAGGCTCCCTTGCTTGCTGTCTGAACTGAGATTGGTGCTACTGACTTTGGCTATAGCGTTCTCTGCGATCGCGCTGCGAAAAGCGAGCGCTATTTGAAGATCTGTCACCGGGAGAAAATTTTGTGTAGGACGCCTATTGTCACCAAGACGCTCCACAGTGTAGGGTTGTATTTTTGCACATCCTACTTTAGGGTTGGTTCAAGCCCGTCAATGAAACTGTGTAGTTTATCAAAGGGACTGAGATTCTCTATCTCAAGAATTAGTCTCTGAAACTCTGTGATATACGTGGCCAAGGAACCTGTCTGGCTCATGCGGCAAAGAGAGGACCGGGCATGAAAATCCGCATTGGAAGGTTCGAATGCCTTGCGAATAGCGCGCCGGAATTTGTCCCAAGGTGTGTTTACCGTCAGCAACCCATCGTTGCCACCAAAAAAATGTTGTGTTCTTAAGCAGAGAACTAGCGAGTGCAACTTTTTTACTCTCGACCAAATCTGTGTTTGATAAGTAAACCTCCATTTTGAACAGTCATTTGTCCAGCACGCGTTTGTCGCGACGACCATTATACAGTTCCGACAATTTAACATCAAGCTTCTTCTTCTGTGCAGCATTAAAAATTTTATGAAGTAATTGAAGTTCACGATTGTCCATCTCATCAGTCGAATCGGGTTCGTTTTGTTCGTCCACAGAAGCTTCAGAAGAGGTGGTGAAGAAGCAGCATTAGTTGTCCAAGAAGTAGTAGGACAACTCCGAGAAGTGTTTTGCGTCTACATCTGATCCAAGCGAGTGTGAAGTGACGCGAGGCTTGTGGAAAGTGTGGCCATCTACTCCTTTGATAAGAGTAAGGGCATCTTCAAAGTCGGCATGGTTACGCCTCAAAGGGAACTCGAACAGGTGCAGAAGCAAGTTCTGGGACGGGTACTCCAGGAGCTAAAACTATGTTTGAAACGGGTTCCAACTATGGTGTTAGGGAATCAGGAATACTTATCACTTCGGGTGCGCGAAGGGGGGGGGGGGGGGGGGGGGGGGGGGGGGGGGGGGGGGGGGGAGAAACAGTGTCCGAAATCTCGTCTATATACGAGAGAAATGGGACGAGCACATCTAAGTCGTCCGTGGCTATGACTACAAGTATCCCTTCCGCGGCGAGAGCGCACAAGGCCAGTGCTTGAAGAAAGGAATGAGCAACATATGGCAAATGAGAACGCTGGCTGATCTTCACATTGGTTTATTTTAATTTTTCACGCAAGTTTGTTGGGTAGGGGTGTTTTCACATGAGGGATCAAAAAATTGAGGGGCTGGCCGGCCATTTAAATGAAAGATTTTTAAGCTGGTCCTTGCGTTTTGAATGGTATACCCTGCTGAATTACAGCACAAAACAGCCAGCGTGAGTTTTTTTTGTTTATATATAAAAGCGCTGGTTATTGGCCCCAATTAAAAAATGCCACATTGAGTTATTTTTGGGGCAGGCCAGCCAGTTTTGGGGTTCACTGGGCAATTTACTCAATCAAATTGAAGGCTTAAAACTTATGCGCTGCTGGTTTCTTTACGTCAAAACAAGGCTGCTAAGAGTTGCATTGTAGAGTTGCCAGCGTGGGATTGTTTCAGCAGCCAGCGATTGTAGTTCTTCAGTGAAGGGCACCAACAAAGGGGTACATCGAGTGAAAGGTCACGAAGGCAGCCAGCGAAAGGTTCTATTTGGCTCAGCCCAGCGATTCAGCAGCCTAGTAGTGCATTGTTTTGGGAAGGGTGCACAAAGGGGCACGTCCCTTGGAAAGTGTGCAAACACAGAGAACAAGGGCATGCTGCTTGTTGTGTGCCCGTTCATGGGAAGGGGTGCGAGGACGGGTTCGAAGGGTTACCACCCGAGGGATGCGGTATGCAAAGAGTCCACAGTAGGAAATTTCCCGAAATTCTCCGATATGCCAACACAGAGCTGCATTGCTGTCCTTTTATTCATATAAATGGAACAAAAAATTTAAGTTACCTCATACCATCAAGAGAGAAATTGCATTCCATCTTTCTTCTGCTGCCATACAACACCAGGAGAGGGTTAGTGCATAGCAGCGAGGGTGAGAGGCTCACAACCTTGGTCCCGGAAAAAATTTGCTCTGATACCACTGTGAGGATTCGTGGTGCTTATCCTATATTTAAGACTAAAACTTCATACTTAAGATCAAACTCTAACTCAAGAGACTGAATGTGTGTTTGATTGATTGAATGAATGCTTCAAAACTGAGTACAATAGGCTCCTTATATAGGAGACGAAGAGACAGAAATGAAAAGACACGTCTCATGGTGAAGAGACGCGACTTTAGACGTAAAAACACATCCTTTCGGCGAAGAGCTAAAACCATTGGACGAAGAGTCACAACCGTAGAGCGAAGGGGTGTGACCAGTCGTCCAAGGATTGTGGCTTTTGGCGAAGCTCAAGGGTCATGACCATCCAAGCGTAGGGGTTCTACTTGGCATGGCACTTTGCATATCTGCAACTAGGAGTAGATATAATACTATAACATAGTCACAATTGTGACACACCACCAATATCTTCAATTTCTAGACTTTTTCTGCAATGAAAGATCGGAAGAAAGCATTGCAATTTCTTCAAAAGTTGGACAATATATGTGCACTCGGGAACCAAGATGTCTTGAGCAACCGCTTTCCTTAAAGATAATGTTATGTAGTGGTGGAGTTCTTTATCCACAAAGCCTCGTGCTGCAAGGACTTGGCAAGCTTTCAAGAATACTTTTGCTCGAAACTACATGACCTTCTTATTTGAAGTACAAATTCTTGCAAGATGAGGTAACCTGAAAATGCTAGCCACTAAGAACATGGAAGGTTACAATCAAAACTTTTTAAATATCTATCAGTCTATCTCCTTCTTCAAAACTATAACCTTGGAGGATCAATGTGAGTGCTACAGTATTGGACTACCTTCTCCACTTCAAGAACACTGTCTGTCCATGCACATCTAACATACAAGAGCTTATGGACCATGCTATTGTTTGTTACACATTGATGAAGGGAAGGCTTGACTTTACACATCAAACAAAACACGCTCCTAAAGAAAATCCTCAACCACAACGCTCTAATTCGACGGATTCTCATGAACTTAAACTCCATCTGCACAACCTCACCTTACTGCTCGCCAACAAGAAACTCTTCAAAAAGAAGGCAGGTGTTCGAATGTTTCCTGACAGGACACACTTCTTATGTTTGTCCACACAAAGGGATAAAATTCTTGAGCAAACTCCCACCAAGAAGGCCAAAACCACAGTGAGACTTGTTCCAGATATCTATGCAGTTTCTAACCCAGTAGTACTAAAGAATTATGCAGAGCTTATGGAAAGATACGTGGCAATAAAGCACATATCTACTTTGAGTACAACCAGTTTGTAGGAGGCAATAAAGCAAAGCGTGCTACAAGTATCTCCATACAGTTGTTCCTCTTATTAATGCTCTTCCCACCACCATCCAGGGGTACCATGGCAAAGTTGACTTCCACATCATGAAGTTGGGACATTGGGACGCTGTGACTCCCTTTTGGGAATGCCTTGGCATCATCAAAGTGATGCTACCATTCCTATCTGCAACCGAACCATCACCTTGAACAAAGATAGCAAGACAATTGTCCTTCAAGTCCGACTTACAGGACTAATCCACAGTAATTTTGCTATTGCTTTTGTATTTAGACACTTTTTGAGATCTTTGAAATCTTTTTGAGAATACTGTTTGGAGATTATTTGAACTAGATTAAATCTTGTCTCAACCTGTTTGATCTTGTTTCAGTGCTGATTGTAATTGTATGATACTCGTTGTAATACTAGTTTCAACGTTGTTTGAAGAACCTCTAAACAGTGCAAAGTCCAAACTACGGTCTAAGGATCCTATAGTTGCAAATGGAAGCCTCTGAACGGCATTAACTACGATCTGAGGATCATTTAGTTGACTTGGATCCCCTAGATGGACCAGGCTACAATCTAGGCATTGTTTAGTTGTAAATGAAACCCTTTGAAGACCGCAAGTTGCACTACGGTCTAGGGATCTATTGGTTGTGATTGGTATTTAACGCTATTCGAATTTCGGTCAACTTGCAGTCTTTATGTTTTGTAATGCATATGTGCATCTATGTCATTTGCACAACAATTTTGTGAAGCATATGAATCTGGTACATCAATAGTACCAACTTGGATGAGATAGATTGGGTATGTGGTCTCGACATTTGTAAAGGAGTATGATCTGGATGTCATGATTAGCATCACTATGCTGGGATATCAACAGCTTTGACGAGGATGAGATGGCTGGATAGAAATTTGATAGTGCAACTGTATGGTGTGATGCATGCTAGAAAATGTACTAACTAGCGTTGATGGTCGTTGACATGTATGCATAACTGCAATGTCTGCTAATGAATCGAATTGACTTTTTGCAGGTGTAATCGCGGGTGATACTCTTCTTTAAAGGGGAAAGTATGTCCCCCCCCCCCCCCCCCCCCCCCCCCCCCCCCCCCCCCCCCCCCCCCCCAAAAAAACGATGACATGGCACTTGTGTCAATGATGACGTGACAGCCTGTATGGAAAATCCCAAAATTCACGGCGTATTTTACGTGGCAGTTTTTTCATGGGACAAAACAAGCTTTGTGGGTGCTAACTTTGTGCAATTGCTTTTGGAAGTTGTGTCAACTTTTTGTAGCTGATGCTTTTGACTAGTGGCCTTTAAAGTTTAAATAAGAGCCTTGGGGGAGGCTCTTCTCAATCTTGTGGTTGCAAATTGGAGAGAGTGCTCCGCATGTCGTAGAGATGTCCTTGGAAGTTTGAATGAGCTTCCACTTAGCTCCGTCGATTGACAAACTCTAGGTCCCAGACGCTGCAAAACTTTCCTTTCCTTCCAATCGTAATCACGGCTTTGCAGCCAAGCTTGACTGCCACTTAGGTTTGCCAAGCCTTCATGACAAACCACACTTGCCGTCTATCTGCATGTCAAGGACTACACTCCCTATACTTGCCTTCAGTCCACAAAGCCTTGTGCTAATTGAGGCTTGTTTGCATTTTCTTGAACATAAGAATCAGCAAAACATTTTCACAATCTTCTTGAGAGGGCGCTCCTTTAATGAGCAGAAAGATCATGCCACATGCATAATTAATAGAGAAAGGACTAAAATAAAGACAAGCTGTAAATAACCACTTCTAAACCTGTAGATAGTTGAAAATCATTAGATGTACAAAAGTTAAATACAAGCTGTAAATAACCACTTCTAAACCTGTAGATAGTTGAAAACCATTAGATGTACAAAAGTTAAATCTTTTCCCAAATTCAATCGAATTCAAAATATCTCATTAAGAAATACACAAAAATATTTACTTGTTAACACAAGGCATAATCACGTCTTTTATTGTGAAGTTGTAATAAATCTTTTTGTATATCAAATGTCAATGCATGTAAGGCTGTCCTCATATGAGTATACTTGAAGCCATGAGCAACATGCCTTCTTTATGAGATGTGAAAACAGGTCAAAAACTACAGAATAAAAATGAGGGAAGACCATGCTACAGACATTTGAATTCACAATTTCTCATAAAGAAAAACAGAAAAACATTCATTTGTTAACACAAGGCATAAGCACGTCCTTTTTTGTGAGGTTCTAATAAGTATTTTTGTATATCAAATGTCAATGCACGTAAGGCTGTCTCATATGAGTATACTTGAAGCTGACAGTAACATGCATTGTTTATAAGATGTGAAAACAGGCCAAATGCTACGGGTCGGAAATGAGAGATGACCATGGTTGTTTCTGCAAAACAAGTAGCATCCTATTACAGAAGGAAATGGGAGGTCCAATACATAATAATTAGCATGGCCAAGCTCAACCTCCACAATGCTAAAATAATGAAAACCCAAATGTGATCTTTTCAAGACTTATTCCAGTAAATTCACAATTGTTTGATATGTTCCGACAAAATGAGGAGAAACTTGTTTGTATACAAATTGACAACAAAAAAAGAATGTCACATAAACCACCATAATTTGTTAACTTACCAGGTAACCTATCTCGCCACTTTGTATGTGGCAATACGAGGATAAACAGGTAAGCTCCCACAAACAGTAAACTTCTTATAAGCCAGAATGTCCACTTTTTGTGATCTCCAGTATCATCTTTGGTAAGAAACAAAGGGACGCCCAGACCATAGATGTAAAGAGCCTGGTAAGACCATTACATAAACCACAATGAAAAAACACAGCTGCAAGTGAACTCCTAAAATCAAATAGCAGATTAAAAAATCCGACAATTGGCCAAAAATCAGCAGCAACAATTGGATCCATTATGTAGTCAACAAAGAATGGATCGGTCGTTCTTCAGACATGTCAAACTTTCATGCAAAAAACTAACAGGACATGCAGCTGCAGCTAAGAATCTCATTAGCCCTATTCCTTGCGAACTGTATTGAATGAACCACACTCCTCTATGGGAAAACACTTGCAAGGTTATACCTGGTTTACTTGAGAAACTTAACAAATTCACCTTCAAAGGAAGGGCAAGTACAGACAATTAGAGGGTCATGTACCAGCATGGAGTGCCTACATGAGGGTTATGGTAGAATCTAAATGCATAGAGCTAGCAACCCTAGCCTCTGTACCTTGATTTTTCGGTTTGTAGATTTTCATTGGTGTTTATATTTGGGAACAGTCCACACACACACACACACACACACACACACACAGAGTCACAAGGCGGGCACCACGTGCCAATAGAAAAGAACAGACTGAACAGACTTTTAGCACTTCAATGACATTTGAAACTGAAAGAGAGAGAAAGAGAGACGCCCCGAAGTGGCGGAATTCCACTCCAAAGAGTATTGGCCCCAAACCTTGGCGTCCCTTTCAGTATTTCTTTATATTACTGCTGATTCGCAAAGTACAACAGCCGGGGAGCACATGCTCTGCAATCTGCGCGCTAAAAAGTGCCAGAGAGGACCCCCAAGGCTCATATTTAAAGGCCCAAAGCCTAGAAGCATCAAATATTGAAAGCTGACCCCAAAAAATCACTTTCCTAAAATTTTGGGATTTCCCTAAAAATCCGCCGCGAATTCCGAAACGTCCGTACAGGTGCCACATCATCATATTTTGATGTGCAAAGTCTTTTGAGCGTGTTCTATTTTATTTTTAATGCCTTTATGTTACTTGGGGTCCCATCGAACGCGGTCCCCAGGACTTCTTCTTCTGTTACTTGTTCTTCTTAGGGTTTCTAGAATTAGTTTAGGGTTAGGGTTTCCAGAATTAGGGTTTCAGCAGTTAGGGCTTCTGGCAAAAATTAGGGTTAGGGTTTCTACTCTCGAGCAGCCACGTCATATGTAAGTTGGCTCCATTCTTTAGGCTTTGACACGTCAGCAGTTTGTTACATCTCCCCTTCTTGAAAGAGAGTAATCGTCCGCGATTACAGCATATCTGCAAAACAACTCAAGTTAGCTCAAAAATTTCCGAGGGACATTTTGAGGGACAATCAGTTTGCTCTTTTTATTAAGGAGTTAGCTTCTCCTTTCTGCTCTTTTGATCAAGGAGTTAGCTTCTGCTTTCGGCTGTTTTGATCAAGGAGTTAGCTTCTACTTTCTGCTCTTTTGATAAAGGAGTTAGCTTCTCCTTTCGTCCAGATCGGAACTCTTGATATTCCGACGTAGTAAAATTAGCCATCACACCCAGACCGTACTGATCTTCCATGGGTGTCTTGATGCACTAAAATTACATTCCCAGGCAGTCTCTTCCAAGTAGGAATATTCAGTAGTTGGCACATCACAATGCAATACAAATGCTTATATATGCATGTTACAAGACATAGAAACATAAAGCCGCCGATGAACACTCCCCCCGCAAATAACCATCCAAGTCCGGGCCATGAGCTATTCAACGACTCCCTCATCACTCCTTCCGCAAATAACCTAAAAAGGTCCGGGCCATGAGATATAGAGGCCTTTTACAACCAACGCCCCCCCCAGACCGCAGTCTGCGTCGTTTGGAGGTGCTGAGAGTAACCACTGCTCAGACTTATTAATACTCCTCCCGCATAACCATCCAAGTCCGGGCCATGAGTAACAACAACAATACTCCCCCCGCAAATAACCACAAGGGTCCGGGCCATGAGTAAAAACAGCACTTTTCAATCATTCAATACTCCCCCCGCAAATAACCACAAGGGTCCGGGCCATGAGTATGAACAAGCATTCTCAAACATCATTTCTCACTTCTCCACCCGGAGTAAAATCACCAATGATTGAAACCAGTATCAAACCAGAGTCAAACAATTCAAATTGGCACCAAAGCAGGTTCAAAACAGATACCATTTATTTCAAACAAATTCCAAACAAGATCACCAAAGAAAATCTCAAACAGATTTCAAACTTAAAAAGCAATCTCGACATCGGTCGAGCTCGAAAAGTCGACTGACTTTCCATCTTGAAACCTGCACCAAAAATTTGGGTTAGGTTCCTTCCATGAGATCGTAGCCGAGCACAGCATGGTCCATCAGCTCTTCGACAGACAGTGTTTCTTTCGCGGCGATGGTAGTCCCAAGAGATAGCAATCACACCATACCTCCAAGGTCATCTACTCGTGAAGAGACATCTACTGAGAGACGTCGAGAAATTGCAAGTTATAATCTGCTAGGGTTTCCATGGCAAGCATTTCTGGATACCCCACTCTGCCAAAAGTTGCACTCCGAAGGAAGATGTCAGAAACCATATAACTTCGGACAAATTTTTTTCTTGAAAGCTTGCCAAGTCCTTGGAAGTGTGTTGCTTGGTAGTTGTAGACATCAACATCTGCATGGCACTGCTTTCGAGAAAAACAATGACTCCAAACAAATATCGGATCCTTCTTTGCAAGTGATCTTAATGGCTTATTCCCTGTAAGAGATGAGCGGTGAAGACGGGAGCGTGTCCGATGCGCGATGAAGTAAGGGTGGCAGTGGCTAATAAGCCCGAGGTCAGAGGCCGAAGATACCTCAAATAAAATTCCAATAGCTCTGTCTGCTCTTTTGTAGGACCGGTATGCTTTCAGAAAAAGCACACGCCTGATGCTCAGATACCACTGTCACAAGGCGGGCACCACGTGCAAATAGAAAAGAACAGACTGAACAAACTTTTAGCACTTCAATAACATTTGAAACTGAAAGAGAGAGAGAGAGAGAGACAACACGCGACACGAAGTGGCGGAATTCCACCCCAAAGAGTATTGGCCCCAAACCTTGGCACCCCTTTCGGTATTTCTTTATATTACTGCTGATTCGCAAAGTACAACATCCGGGGAGCACCTGCTCTGCAATCTGCGCGCTAAAAAGTGCCAGAGAGGGCCCCCAAGGCTCATATTTAAAGGCCCAGACCTTAAAAGCATTAAATATGAAAGCTGACCCCAAAAAATCACTTTCCTAAAATTTCGGGATTTTCCTAAAATTTCGGGATTTTCCTAAAATTTCGCCGCGAATTCCGGAACGTCCGTACAGGTGCCACATCATCATATTTTGATGTGCAAAGTCTTTGGAGCGTGTTCTACTTTATTTTTAATGCCTTTATGTCACTTGGGGCCCCATCGGACAGGGTCCCCATAAGTTGGTAGGACTTCTTCTTACTTGTTCTTCTTAGGGTTTCTAGAATTAGGGTTTGCAAGTTTTAGGGTTAGGGTTTCCAAAATTAGGGTTTCTAGCAAAAATTAGGGTTAGGGTTTCTGCTCTCGGCAGCCACGTCATCTGTAAGTTGGCTCCATTCTTTAGGCTTTGACACGTCATCAGTTTGTTACAGAGAGAGAGAGAGAGAGAGAGAGAGAGAGAGAGAGAGAGAGAGAGAGAGAGAACACTCGCAATATTATACCTGGTTTACTTGAGGAAGCTTAACAAATTCACCTCTAAAGGAAGGGCAACTACATATGATTAGAGGGTGGTCATGTACCAGCATGGAGTGCCTACGTGAGGGTTAGGGTGGATGCCTAGAGCTAGCAACCCTAGCCTCTTTGTACCTTATTTATTGCCCAAACATCTTGAGCATTAGGTTGGGTCGTCAGCCTCCCCCGTGCAATGTAGAGAAAACCGCTTAAGAGGGGGCCCCGGTCCTACTTCAGTCACGCAAGCAACAACCTCTGCAAGCACAAGCCCTACATCGAGCCGCGGTGGTTGGTATCATGGAGGGGTGGAAGTTTCTCGCCCTTGCACTGACGGAGAGCAAGGTAGAGAAAACCGCTTAAGAGGGGGCCCCGGTCCTACTTCAGTCACGCAGGCAACAACCTCTGCAAGCACAAGCCCTACATCGAGCCGCGGTGGTTGGTATCATGGAGGGGTGGAAGTTTCTCGCCCTTGCACTGACGGAGAGCAAGGGCAAGCATTGGCCCCAAAATCTGGCACCTCTTTCGGTACTTTTATATTAAATAGCCCACCCCTTTCAGTTCCACTCCCACAAGCATTGGCCCCAAAGTCTGGCACCCCTTCCGATACTCTTATATTAAATAGCCCACAAGAGTACAACCACCAGAGAGTCACTAAGCAAATATGCAACTATGCACCCAATCTACCAAACCTAACCTACGAGGCTCATATTTAAAGGCACTAAGGCCCAAAAGCAAGAGTTACAAAAACTAACGTCCAAAAGCTCAGTCTGATGAAAAAACAGTGTCCCAACAAATAGCATGTGAGTAAACTACTTTCAAAACTGCCACACCGGCACAGGTGTACCGTCTGCCACATCACTTCCAATGAATGCGCCATGATTTGTGAGACAATCAAAGATGCTCATAGTGACATGCCAAATCATCTATCAATCTTCTCTCTCTCTCTCTCTCTCTCTCTCTCTCTCTCTCTCTCTCTCTCTCTCTCTCTCTCTCTCTCTCTCTCCTCATCATGATTCTCCCTTTTATGCTTGCATGGATAGAGATCAACCATTTTCTGATTTGGAAGAGGACATTGCTTATTTCAAAGGTGAAGGTGATGTTATTGTATTTGGGGATATGAATGCTCGCACAAAAACATCGCAACATGATACTCAACAATTTGATATGCCATACATTTCAAGGGAGTTGGAGGAAGTTCACTTGTATGATCGTACTTCAATGGATGAGAAAGAGCCGGATCACTATGGAAAGTTACTTTTACACATGTGTAATAGCACGGGTATGCTCATTGCCAATGGTGTATCTTTGTGGAGTGGAACCAATGGATTTACATGTAGAAGACATAATGGGGATAGTGTGATTGACTATATGCTACTCTCTGAAGCCATCATGTATCGCATAAAGAGTTTTATGTTTGGTCAATGGACCCCGGAATCCGACCATCGCACCTTATGTATTGACCTTTCATGTGGAGAAGCAACTAAGCATGATAATCTCAGCCAAAGGAAAGAGAAGTTATCACTATGTATGGATTTCAAACGGGCACCAATGTACATTGAAATGGTTGAGCAAAAATTATGGATGACAAAGCTTCAATGTGATGCACCATTGGAAACTAAATGGGAAGCTTTCAAAAAAGCTATTTGTTCTTGTGCGGAAGAATGCTTTGCCATAAAGCATCTCCATGGTATCAACAAAGATAGATCACGCAAAAGGTGGTTTGATAAAGAATGTCAAGATGCTCGAAAGTCCTTGATAAAGCTTGATGCAACTATGGACAAAGACAACTATCAAAGTCATTTGCATACATACAAGGCATTGATTCAAAAGAAGAGAAGAAGATGGGAAGTAAAGCAACAAGAATTTCAAGTCCGAGAAAAGGCACATGCATGTGGAAGATTTTGGAGAAACTTGAGAGGCAAGCGGATTGAGAATTTTGGTAACTTGCGTCTAGTGGATATGTACACACATTGTAGGCAATTATATGAGCAAGAAAATACTGAAAAAATGCCATTTTATGGTTCACTCCCATGTATGCCGTCTTTTTTTACTATTGAGGATGTATGCGGTGGGCTTGAAAAGTTGGCCACTCGCAAAGCGGGAGATCTTCAAGGTATCAAGCCGGAGATGATCAAATGGACGGGAGATTTTACCCATGAGTGGATGTGTGATATGTTCAACCTTGCACTTCAACATGGTATGCCTTATGATTGGAGTACTAATTGGGTTAAGCGTTTGCATAAAGGAGGGGATGTAAAGAATGTAAGCAACTACCGGACTATAATGATTGGGTCTCTTATGGCAAAGTTGTTTGGATGCATAATGGAAATGAAATTGAGTGATTGGGCTGAAGAGAATGACAAGCGTGCAAAGGGACAAGCGGGTTTTCGTCGATGCCATAGCACCATTGATCATCTTGTCACTCTTCGTGTTCTCATGGAGGAAAGTCGGTTGAAAGGCAAGCGATTGTATTGTTGTTTTGTGGACTTTAAGAAAGCCTTTGATATGATTCCACGTAACAATTTGTGGAGAAGGATGGAAGAACTCCAAGTGCCAAGTGAGTTTATGCTTGCGGTTTCTCGAATCTATGAGAAGGTGATTTGTCAATTGCGCATGGGAAGAGAAATTTCAGAAATTTTTGTAAGCACTATTGGGGTTAAACAAGGATGTCCATTGTCACCAACTCTCTTTGGTCTATGCATCGATCAATTGGAACAAATGGTACTTGACTTTATGCAAGAACAAGGCATTGAAGAGGTCACTATTTGCAATGCGGTAATCATGCTTTTGTTGTATGCGGATGATGTAGTGCTTCTAGCACACACTTTAGAAGATGCACAAAAGCTTATGGTTGTCCTTGAGAACTTTTGCTTGCATAGTGGGCTGATTGTAAATGAATCCAAAACAAAGGTTATGCTTGTGAAAACCAACCATAAGGAGAAGCCATGCATTGTGTACAACAACGAGACACTTAAAGTTGTTGAGAGCTTTAAGTACCTTGGCCTTGAGGTTCCATCCAATCACAAGTGGCATGAATGTGCTATGCGTCGTTTGGAAGCGGGAAAGAGAGCATATTATGCATTTGAGAACATGTGTAATGCGGGAAACATCAAGTGTTGGGTTCTCAAGAAGTATCTTTTTGATGCATTGGTGACACCGGTTCTTCTTTATGGAGTTGAAGTGTGGGGCGGGAGCATCTCAAAGTCTACTTGGAAAGAGTTTGAGAATGTCCAAAAGCGTTTTCTTACAAACTTTCTCCAAGTTAAGACACAAACACCATATATGCTCCTACTTCTTGAGTCGGGATCTCTTCCAATTGAGGTTATGGGCATGGAAAGGGTTGTGGAGTACATGATAAAGATGCGTCAAAACCCCTCACATCGACTTCCTACAATTGCATGGGAAGCAAGCAAAAAAGTTCAAAAGATGCATAAAAGCAAGATCTTGAGCACGGGATGGATGCAAGACATAAAGAAGTGGTTTGGGAGATGGGATGCATTACACTTGCTACATGATGCTTCAATTGACTCTCAAGTGAATGAAGCTTTTCTACAACGCCAATGTATTACGGCTTGGGAGAAATCCGGTGGGTCACGCTTCATACATTACACCACCTATATTGCCCCCAACTACAAAACCATGTTCTTCGCTGAGAGAGGAAACCGTACTCACACTTACATGCTTGAGCCTATTCCCTTGTCCGCGATACGCACTATCGCAGCAATTCGGCTTAGCTCCCATTTCCTTCGATGCGAGATAGGGCGTTGGGGCAATGGAGAAGAGTCAAATCGATTGTGCACATTATGCTCACTGCAAGTTCGAGAGTCTGAGTACCACACACTACTAGAGTGCTCAGCTTTTGATCACATCCGAACTTGCTTCTCTCACATTTTCAGCCATAACTTAACCTACACACTTTCCTCTCCCAACCAAAGTGTGGGCTCTCCATTGCGACTCTCATCACTACAATTTTGGAGCATCGAGAGTCGCTCATCAGCCATACACATACTACATCACATGTAACTTTGGTCCCATAGGTCATATTTGACCTCGGAGGACGATAATAAAATCTATCTATCTCTCTCTCTCTCTCTCTCTCTCTCTCTCTCTCTCTCTCTCTCTCTCTCTCTCTCTCTCTCTCTCTCTCTCTCTCTCTCTCTCTCTCTCTCTCTCTCTTTTGGAAAAAATCAGGGCTGTATATTACTGAGTACAATAGAATCCCCAACGGATGCCAAAATAGCCTGTCACGTGGGGTGTACAAGCTGAATGTAAGGATGAGAGCCACTATAGTGACAACTCGACTAGTACAATCTCATGATGGTCTGTGTGATGAGTGGAGGAGAAACCACTGAGGAGGCGCATAATGCCATGTAATCTGTCCACCTGTAAGTGTGAAGAAGAGTGGAGATCTTGCCCAACGCCGAAGGAAATCAAATCGACGAGCCTCGGCTGCTCTAGATGTGCCTGAGGAAGAATCCCCCTGCCAGATGAGGGTGTGAATGATGTCCAGCCAAATGACAGTGAGGGTATCCTGAAGGAGCTGCGGTGCCACACTGAGAATATGAAGACAACGAGCTCTCCAAACATTCCAGAGTGCAATGCTAGTGATTACTGAGAAGATTTCATCACGTGTTTGAGGATCTCCTTGCCAAGCAATCTGTGGTAACATAGCCAAAGTCCCTCGTCTGTAACCAGTCGCGGTAAGCATAAGAGCCGGATTTGTGTCTGAGCCCTCGTAGAAAAGATGCGGTCCGGGCATCGGCATCAACCAGGAAACAGATCCCCAAGTGAGAAATCCATGCTGAACTCCAGCTCTGCTAAGTAAAAAGCTCTCTCTCTCTCTCTCTCTCTCTCTCTCTCTCTCTCTCTCTCTCTCTCTCTCTCTCTCTCTCTCTCTCTCTCTCTCTCTCTCTCTCTCTCTCTCTCTCTCTCTCTCTCTCTCTCTCTCTTTTTCTTTCTTTTGGAAAAAGCAGGGCTATATATTACTGAGTACAAGATAATCCCCAGCAGATGCCAAAATAGCCTATCACGTGGGGTGTACAAGCTGAATGTAAGGTTGAGAGCCACTATAGTGACAACTTGACTAGAACAAGCTCATGGTGGTCTGTATGAGGAGTGGAGGAGAAACCACTGAGGAGGTGCATAATGCCATGTAATCTGTCCACCTGTAAGTGTGAAGAAGAGTGGAGATCGGGCCCAACGCCGAAGGAAGTCAAATCGACGAGCCTCGGCTGCTCTAGATGTACCTGAGGAAGAATCCCACTGCCAAATGAGGGTGTGAATGATGTCCAGCCAAATGGCAGTGAGGGTATCTGGTAGGAGCTGGGGAGCCGCACTGAGAATATGAAGACAACGAGCTCTCCAAACATTCTAGAGTGCAATGCTAGTGATGACTGAGAAGATTTCATCTCATGTCTGAGGATCCCCTTGCCAAGCAATCTGTGGTAACATAGCCAAAGTCCCTCGCCGGTAACCAGTCATGGTAAGCATAAGAGCTGGATCTGTGTCTGAGCCCTCATAGAAAAGATGCGGTCCGGGCATCGGCATCAACCAGGAGACAGATCCCCAAGTGAGAAATCCATGATGAACACCAGCTCTGCTAAGTAAAAAGCAAACTGCTAGCCAAACTGCATGAGAAGACGAGCATGACCAAAGGCAGTGTGCAGGTGACTCAGGTAGGCGCAAAGAACAGCGAGTACATAACGGATCATGACCCATAGAAGCTAACCAAGTCCCAATTGGAAGTCCCGCATGTGCAGTCATCCACGGGAAAAAGGAAATACGACGAGCCACATGTAAATCCCAGATGGTTGACCAAAACTGATGTAGATAGGCATGGGAGAGACCTGAATGTAACAAGAAACGCATACGAGTGGGCTGCTCTGGGTGCTGTCTCATCAAAGCGAATCTTCCAATTCTAACTGTGTACTCAAAGAATGATACATGTACGCCGGTGGGGTTAGAGTGAGACCAATGCCACTCTCCTGGGTCCCAATAAAGCTGAGGTAGGGCACGACCCTCCCACACCCAAAGCCTCCAAAGTGCAGCATCAGCGGGAGCAAAACGGGGGTCAACAAAACGACGCTTCCCGCGGGAGACAACTACTCGTATGGCCTCCCATCGAGCGCCGGGGTAGACAAGGCGCGGAGAGGTAGGAGCATATGTCAGCCTAGCATGCATCCCCGAAGAGTAGTCAGTATCAACTGTGAACAGCATGGTGTCGAAACGAACTAATAAGAGAGTGCTCTGAGTAAAGAGGCCTTCCCAGCCACAATGTGGAGGCATCTGAGCTGTGCCTCGCATGACTGCGTCCCAGTGTGAAGGAATGGCAGAGCCCGTGGTCAGCAGCTCTAGGTGGATTCACTACTATTTGGCGAGGGACCAGCCTCTCAAATCATTTTCCCATCTCATTGTTTCTCTCTTTCACTAGATCCGTTGCACAGAGACGAGGCTGCCGCATCCCTGACAGTGTTCTCACCACTGAAGTTTTGCAGCAACAGATTCGTGACTTGTGGTCCACGGGTGATTCTTATTGTGGTCCCCCTGGAGCGTTCCTTGCCCATTGCATTACTCAGTCTAGTATTTACTGCCGTGAACAGACTGCTAGTATTCATCGTCAGTTGAGAGTACGCGAGGGATGAGCTTCTGGCGGGAGAAAAGCAACCCGCAAGCCCTCTCTAAAATATGGCGTCTCATTGCACCAACTGCGGACCTCAGCTTGTTTACATTGCATGACCGATGCTGCAGCTTTGACACCCCAAATGCGCATAGACATAGGAAGCACCACATCTGAGGATACATGAATGATCATAGGCAATGAATAGCAAGCATAAACATCACTCCATTCCATTGCACCAATACAAGAAGGGAAGTGTGGAGACAATACATCTGGAGCGGAAGTAGACAACCATAAGTTAAGCTGAGCCATAGTTTGTGCATGCACAAAATGCAGAACCTGATCCTCGGTCCATTCCTGAGCTGCATGGAACAGAAGGAAAAAGGAATGGGTAGGCTGAGAGCGACCGCCTATTAAAGAGGGAACACAACCTGGCTTGTGGTGCATAAGATAGAGCTACACCCGCAATGGTCCTTCTGAGTCACCGCACATTTCAGCTCGATGGGTGCCCCACGAAAGAGGGCAAGAGCCGAGAAAACTGCGTGGGACATAAGTATGAGCGACTGAGGGAGGGGGTGGACCAGAAGGAGGAGGGGGGGGAGTAAGGGCCAGAGCGAGAGGAGGAAAAGGGAGAGGTAGCAACGGTGAATGATCCATCTGCATGGGAATAGGGACCTCGGGAGTAGGGGAAGGAGCAGGCAGGGGAATGGCAAGTGAAGGAGGAGCTGGTAGCAGAGGTAAGTGATCTTGGGCTGAAGAAGCAGAATGGCGAGGAGAAGGTGGGGGTAAGGGAGTGGTGGAAACTTGAGAGGGAGCAGGAGAGTTAACATTGGGGGTTGCTTGTGGGGTAGGGTTCTGACGAGGACGGAAGGAATGGTTACGACCGACTGTCTGCCATGCAGTCTCAGTAGGAACTGAAGCAAAGGGAGGAACATGGAGGGTTGAAGCTCTGGGAGCGCCCTTAGGCTGCTGAGGTGCTCGAGTAGTAGTAGTAGGGACCGACTGTGGATGCTGACCACGTGGCTGAGTGTGGGTGCCACGAGTTGGCTGTTGTCGCCGATGGCGTGGCTGAGTGGGACAATCGCGTGACAAGTGTCCCATCTCGTGACAACGTAAACACTGTCCTGGGCGGCCAGTGACCACCATGCGGCAAGTCTCGATCACGCACAGCCACAGTAACTTTATCTGGGAATGAAGTATCCCCAAACACCAGGACCTGAATGCGAGGTGGACCGGATGAGAAGATGCAGGATCCTGGAACTACTGTGCCAAAATGAGCAGCAATCATCTGAAGGAGATGCTCATCAATAAAATGGAGGCATATCCGGGAAGGAAAGCGTCAGAGGGAATCTGGGAATAAGATGCCAGCTGTCAAACTCCTCAATAGTGAACTCTGGATACCACCTCGTCAAGTATATCATTCTGCGATCAGAGAGTATCGGAGAGCGAGCCAGGAGAGCTAAGGCAGTGGCGGGATCTGAAAGACGTACCATGAATATGCCTCTGCCAAGTAATGTAAGTTCCGAGACCCGTCCCTGAGTAGTGCCCAGTGCAATCTGACACCAATCACGTATAGAAGAGCGAGGTGGAGACTGTCCAATCATCCGGCCAACCAAGGCATGCTGTGCCAAGTGTTGAATTTTAGAGTCAATGCGTGTCAACAGGTCACCAGTACAATCCACGCGACAGGCAAGTGGTGATGGAGCGCCGTGTGTGGCACTCAAGACCGGCAAAGCCGCCATGAAGAATGGGCGAGACTGGCAAACGGGAAAGCAAGACCCAAAGTGAAGCTCTCTGTCTCCTTCCCTTGCAGGTAGTAGAACGATGCACACGCTGAAGGTTTGAAACAGGTGGGGTTGGCGGACTGTTAGGGTTTTGGACAATTAAGGTTTTTCAGGGAATTAGGGTTTCTGGAAAATTAGGGTTTTCAAGGATTAGGGTTTCGGGAAATTAGGGTTTTCAGGGATTAGGGTACTCTGAGGCGGAGACGCGCGGGGCTGCACGCGGCAGAGCGCGAGTTGCACGATGCAGGGTTACGCGGTAGCAGCGCTGCAAGTTTGCCATGTCATGCCCATCTACAAGTAGGAAAAGAGAAGTTTTCATGGCTAGTCTAGCATGCCCAACCAAGCCGCCAACTAAATCAGCAACCTCCGCTTCGAAAGTAACACCAATACCAATGCAGAAAGACACCAATCCACCCTCCACCATCAACACCAGGGAGGTCACGCACTCCAACGAAAGATTCCTTTCATTATCCACAAACCACCCAGCTAGCAAGTTATTCCGCAAGCTCTACTCTAGAATCTCGAGCAGTGAGCACAAGCACAAAGCCAAGGCTCCACCAAAGTAAAGCAAGGCTTTAACAACCTCCGAGGATGAAATGGTTCACTAGGGGGGTAGCGCGCCAAAAGCGCAAAATGGACACAAATATACCTAGAAAAATCCAGGATAAGCCCGGTAGTCACGCACAAGACAATATAACCATCAGCTCCATCATACATAGTATTGACTAAATACCTCGACATCTCCACACTAACGTCATAAGTGCCCAATAGTGGGTGTACATTTTTGGCAAGTTAAATGTCTAGTTTTTGAAGGCAAAGTCAAGTCATTCGGAGGATTCTAAAGTTGAGAAGCTTGTCACATCTTGAACTCAAAAGCTTTGTGAAACCAAGGTGCTCCAATAGCTTCCATATCCGCTCTTTAGCTCTACTCCCTTTGTATCTCTGGACTCCCACATGCTCCCTAATGCATTGTGGTTGAGCTATTTGAATAGAACCGGTAATTTGGTCTCTCTTCTTTCTTGTTAGGGTGTCTTGTTATTGCTAATCAAGAAACCTTTCTTGTTTTGTGCTTGATTAATGTTGTGGTGCCATTTGAAGTCTCTCCTAGGTTGTACTTACACTAGAAATAGAGTAGAGCGGCATTTAGGGTTCCACTTTGTGCACACACATTGATTCCACTTGTATCAAAAGAGAAGCCACGTCTCTCTTGTGGCACTTAGGGTTGAGTTGAATTGACCACTGAAATGGTAGCTTGCATAACATGGAAGAGATGAGCATAACATAGTGGCAAGCAAAGGAGTGACAGTCGTTGAGCTTGAAAGGTCAACTTGGTGGCATCTTGAAGCCCCCAATGTAGGGGATGGTGAAATAGTTCCGCACTCTATGTTAGGGTCAACTTCCTCATTCCTAGGGCTAACAATCAGCTGGTTGTAGCAAGCCCTATACCATGACAGCCGCACAGTTCCTGCTATTATCATCAAGCTTGCCTTTGCCTTTGTCTTTAACCTTTGGAAAGCCCTTGCCTTTGCCTTTAAATTTGTAAGATAGCCCCGCTTTCCACATTTGTCACAACAGCTTCAAGAATTTTTCTTAGTTTCCAATGTAGCTTGTGTCAATTCATCACCTTTTGGAACTCATACCTTTCCTTGGGACGGTTCCTCTAAAAGGACCTTTATAATTTACTTTTCATTTGTAATCTACAACTATAATGCCTTCGCAACCATCTCGTACTCCCCAAGCAACTTCACAAGTACCAAAGGCTGAAAAAACATATAATTAATCAAGAATCACCTTTGCCTTTCTCTAAAATGACTGCATGGAAGTGTGGGCTTGAATTTAAGAGTAAATGACTCTCCTAGAAATGTGACCGCTCGTATGGTGGAGTCTTGATCAAACATATCTCCTAGCTTCGATTGCAGCTCATAAGTTGGCTTGAATGTCCAGATAGGAAGACAGTTTTCCTCGGTGAGTGCCTAAACGATGGTAAAAATGCATTACTTGCATCCCAATCAACACATGATTGTGTACAATCGCCACATTGAAGACGCTCTCATGCCGCTTTGCATGCACGGGGTGAAAGACGAGAATCTGCCTGCATTTTCAAGGTTTTGCCAAACTAATGGTTTAGGCCAGATTCTGCTATGACGTCAAGAGATGATTGGAATGTATGCTCATTGTGGTTAGAGGCCATCAAATGAGGTTGCTACCTACAGACCGAGAAGCAGTGATGATTGTCAAAAAGTGGTCTCATAGGCCAATATTGTGGTCCTTGAAGTGATTTACAAGCTGGTCCAGACGGCTCATCAAACGAAGCCCCAGTAAGAAAGTTATTGCAGTTTAAAGCTGGAAGTGGTTGCAGATCTGAGACGGATAGGACAAATGGGGACACATAGTCAAAGGAGGTTTGAAGTGACACATGCATAGGGCTTAAATTATGGAGCCTGTCAGTCTTTTCAGATCAACAATCGGAGTCTCAGAGGCCAAGTTACAGAGCTATGAAGTTTTGACAGGGGCCGGTTTTGAGTCAGTTTGATCACTTTGAAAATTGTGTCATCTGATGTTTTTTAAGCCTCGACAGCAATCTTGAAGGTAGTACGTGTCATGTGAAGTTGGCAAGAAGTGATAGCTTGTGAATCGGATTCCTGATGGCCAAGATAGGGCAGGTCAAAAGTGTGAGCCAATGACGAGCAGATGGGTGCAGGTGATTTTCCACATTTTTCAAACACATAGTTTGAGGTCCAGGTAAGACCGGGCTATGGCATGGACTACCAAGTTCGAAGACGGGAAGAAGGGCTTCCAGCCGGTTTTCCTGGTTTGATCATCCGACTGGCGGGCAGCAAACTGAAGAAGGTTGAAGGGGAGACAACATTTGAGCCTAAAAAGGGGGTTTTAAGAAGTATGTGAAGCTTTGGAGGGAGGAGGAGCGGGGAATGCCACGTGGAGCGAAAATTATCCCAAATGGATTGACAAGAGATCGGGCGCGGGGGTTAATAAGCTGGGCCGTGGCCCATTACTAGTATGACAAGCGGGAGCTCCTTGCGAGCTTATGGCTATGGTGTTGCCCAGTGGGCGGGACTGCGAGTGCTGCACAAGCGGGGGTGGTGGCCCTTCAGGCGAACGGCGGTGGTTTTGGTTCGTGTAGGTGGCAGCGGCAGTGACCTGCGCCAGTGGTCACAAGCCATTGGTGGACTCGACAGGTGATGACGTGGCAGAAGCCTGTCAAAGGCAGTTCACACATGCCCTATAGGGTGCCAAACTTTTGAGAGCAAAGGGGGAGCCCCCACTAGCGATATCGCTAGTGCTAGGGGGGCTGTCACGCGGTAGTTCTATGGTGAGAGAGAGAGAGAGAGAGAGAGAGAGAGAGAGAGAGAGAGAGAGAGAGAGAGGTCATGAATATAGAAAGGGACAATTCACTTTCTGATGAAGTGGGAAAGTTTCTGATTGGTCATGCCATGCAATGGTTGCTATAAGGGATAATGCCAAGTGTATGGGATAAAAAATGGATGCTATATTGAGCTCAAGTGGATGGTACGAGCAACTAAAAACCCAATTTTTTCTTTTGGCTTAGCCACTCCTATAAAATGAAAAGCACACAATTTTGGAGGGTTCTTCTTTTGGGCCATTTTTGGAGAGTTATTGGGAGGGCTTTTTGGGGAACCGACAGCAGACAAGAATTCTGGAGCTTGAGAGCAGTTGGGGAAGACAAGGGAAGGGCAGGAACAGCATCGAGAGCACGAAACGATTGGATGGCGGTGCAACTTGGGGGAGTTTTCTTATCCGAGGCTTGCAATTCGAAGGGCATACCGAAGCGGGCGTATGCAACGGAATTGTAAAAGAGCAATCAGAAATCTTAAGATGTATCTGTTGTTGGTTGTCAGCATCGCTTGAGTCTTGAATCTCTATTTCTTTTCGTCGTATCAATTACTAACGTTCTTATTTGCAGTCTTCTCTCTCTTAAACTCTCTTTCATCACCAGTATTACACGTATTAAGCCATTAATTAAGTCTATCTGCACTCTTTTGTCCGAGTTTCAACATGTGCTAAGCTCCAATCTACAGCCAAAGGCCCAGTGCTTTCCCGGTTGACCTTGAAAAACCGCGCACTCCGACAAATTTGGTGAACCCGACACGAAATTGACCAGGGTAGACGGAGCCAGCCATGGTGACAAACTAAGAAGAAAGAGATGCAACAAATTATAGGGCTAATGGCTGTTGTTTTGCAACAACAGTATTCAAAACAAGTGCAGTTTATGAACCATAATTTGGGTACCAGTTTGAAAATCGAGAACTGGGAATTAGAGCAGTCTCCAAAAGGTGAACTAGGTGGATTTCAAGAGCAAAGCAACTCAGAAATTTTTCAAGTATCAAAATCAACAATAACAAAAAGGGAATTTAATGAGGAAGAAAGTTGGAAACGAGAGATAGTGGAGCAATTGGCACTTGAAAATGCCAAACGCTCAATGTTTGATCAGCAAAGCAATTTTTATGGCTATGATCTTGCAGGTTACTTACAGTGCTATGAAGAGGAACTAGAGCTGCATGGGATGCCAAAAGAGAACCGGATTCTAAAGTTTGACAGGTTTGTGATCCCTGATTTCATTGAGCGCGTCCAAGAGCTTCAACAGCAAAATTTGCATAGCAGAAGCAAATATAAAACTGCTGTCACATCCATTAACGATGGGATCCAAGCATATATAAAGATGAAGAGGATTGTGGTAACGTGCCTACTTATACGGAGGTTTGCACTCAGATTCAGGCTAAGCTTGACACTGCTATCAATGAGTGTTTGCTTGAGGATGGAAGGCTATTACAAGATGATGAAGAAGTTGTTTGGACAGTCTTTGCAAAGTTGGGGATGTTAGGTGCAACGGAACGAATGTTGTATTTTCTCAAGGTTAGTGATCTTTATTGCTCAAGGTTTCTTTTAGTTCTTAGGGAAGGAGAGAGCCTTCCGTCTATGGAAAGTGCTATGATCAAGAACAAAGTGAGTGGATATTGTGCGTGCAAGTGAATGAGACTGAGAGAAGGAGAGAGAAGAGATACGACACCCGAGAGTTTGTAAAACCCTCCTCCGAAGGCCCCACTCTCGTCGGCGAGAGTGGTCTACTTTGATTGCACAAAGGTGTACAATGCGAATGCAATGGACTGATGCAATGGGACTATGCCGATGACGACAACGGTGATGACGACGACGACTTGATGGCTGAAATCTGAGATCTTCTAATCGCTGAATTCTGGACTGTTTTGGTGGCTGAAAATGACTGTTTTGGCTGCGTTTTTATGGCTGAAAATGGGGAAACATCTGCAACCAACTTGGGGCTGATCTGCTGCTATTCCATAGGCTGAAAATCTGCGTTTCTGACTGCTGCAGATCTGCGTTTTAGGGCTGATAACTGAGGTTCTTCATGGCTGGAAACTGATGATCTTTACAGGGCTGAATCTGCTACTTTTTCTATTGCTGAAATCCAAAACGCTAGAGACTGAGGTTGACCAAAAACGCTAGCTGATCTTGCATTTCCAAAAACGCTGGGCATGTGAAAAACGCCGGGCATGTGATGGTCTTTCCGGCGACGATCTGATGCAAAAACGCCCAAGGGCTTGGCTTTCCAACGATGAATGTTGTTGAAAGCGCTAGGGATAGGAATCTACTGCTTGGAGAAAACGCCAAGGCTTGGGATCTTGCTTGGAGGGAATCCACCAAGGTTCTGCTGAGAAGTTGCCTGTTGAGCATGTGCTCCTGCTGCCTCTTCTGCCAGAAAGTGCTAACTTGGGTTTGCTTATATATTAACTTAGCAAAATTGCCCTACCTACTTTTGTAGGAAAGTCACTTAAAAATAATAAGTGAAAATCCCAATAAATAGGAAAATAGGCTAAATGCACTGGAAAATTCCCCTAACTGATGGGAATTCCGATGATCATGCTGTGTGCAACCGGAGGATATGCATCTATGCTAAGTGACTGGGCATGCACGGTCTACGAATAGACTCACAAAAAGTGCCAGATCACTGCTAATCTAACTTGATCGGACTAATTGAATCCTGTTGTGGTGTAGCTTGTCCACGGACACATACGGTTGGGATGTGTCACGTGACATCCCCTCCTTTTCAAAGTGAGGTACTGGTACCGAACTGTATGGCGTCGAGGGAGATCGCCAATAGCATCCGGAATCCTGGAAGGGACTCTTCGTCGGCCCACTCTGATGTGTGGGTCGTGCGGTACTTGAACTTCATAAAGGTCTGCAACGCTTGCTTCTTTGGGCAGCGCCGAAAGCGACACAAAGTCTTCTATGGCTCCTTCGATGCTTCAACTTCGTCTAGAATCCTGCGTCTTTCGTCTTCAAGAATCCTATGGTTGAAAATTCCTGAACCCATCTCCAACACAAAACCATGAACATACCTATTCCATGTAAAGTAAAGGAAAAAATATTGTCTTCTCTAAAGACTGTGTATGCAATGTCGATGAACATAGAGACGGAGTGGCAACCCGTTCATCAAACACATGTAAACAATGCGATCGAATCTTTTCTGTTTGATCAAAGTCATTCAACTGTGGCAAATCACAATGGAAATGCCCATGCTTGGTGCTCATACAATCATGTGCTCGTACGGAAACTGTGTCATGCCAAGGAAGAGACATGGAATGCGACTTCCTTACATACAAACTTTTCAAGTTTTCATGAACAAACCGCATACATTCGTGCTCATCCATGAGAGAAACGTGCTCAACATACAATATGTCATGCCTAGGAAAAGGGATCACATAACGATGCTGACTAAAATACAGGAAACCTTCACGAATGAAACACTCGAACAATGCGTGCGTATCAATCATGCGAACACATAATACTTACTGTGAGGGTTCTTTGGACCAAGGCTCGATAGCCCAGATCGCTTCTTCTTGAATGATCGAATCGTCTTGTGGGGGTTCTTTGGACCTCGACTCGAAAGCCAAGATCGGTTCTTCGTGATTGATCGAATCTACAACGAGGTTAGCTTCCCTAGGAAAAGCATCTACTAACTCATCACGCTTGTGAACAATCACATCATGATCATGCCAATCATCATGCTTGTCATTGGCATCCAAATCATCATGCTTAGCAATATCATTCAAATCATCATGCTTATCTTTGTGATCCAAATCATCATGCTTCACACAATCATGCAAATCCTGTGTGTCATGCTTTGGAGAAGAAGAGACTGAGAGAGTCTCCTGTTCTCGAATCTCTTGCATCGATGCCGGCACTGGAGACAAGAGTCGCAAGAACTCTTGCATGTGTCGGTCGCGCTGTTCTTGTCTTGCCTTTCTTGCTGCTTCTCTTTCTACTTCTCTTGCCTTTCTTTCTACTTCTCTTTCTGCTTTTTCTTCTAAGTGTATATGTTTCATTTCTGCCATTCTTTCCTTAAACATCTGCTTTAACTCCTCCATAGGAGTTAGTGCAATCTTTGTCGTAGATGGGGAAGGGTCGGAAAAACCTCCTGGTGGGGAAAATCCTTCGTCGCCTCTCTCATGCTCATCACTTGAATGCGAAGTATCCATGCCGGTTTGGGTGACGACCATGCACTACGATCTTGGGGTCTGAAGCTCGCGAGGAACTTGGGTTCTTGAGGGTCTTGAGGTTCTTGAGGTCCTTGATTCGTGAGAATCTTAGGTTCTTGAGGTTCGTGAGGGGTTCTTTCGTATGCAAATCGCGTTGGAGAAGGATCTTCTCTTCACCCGAGTTCTACTCCTTTCTGCAAGCGCACCCCTTGGCGGCCTTGCGCTCACACCAAGGTTGCTTTTTCCCACCTCACGTCGATTGGCCAGCCGCTAAGTGCACGGTCCGCTCTCAAGAGACACAAGGGGAGGCTGGACAAGCCCTTCTTTCTTGGGATTCCTGTCACTCTTCAACAAAAAAAAACACGATTAGGAATCGCCACGCCCAAGTTCGTGCGATCGCAACAAGCAAAAAATTCTTGTGGTTCTTGTGGTTCTTTCCTTGAGTAATGCAGAACACTTCCAAAGCTCTCATACCAATGTTAGGTGCTGCGGAATGAATGTTGTATTTTCTCAAGGTTAGTGATCTTTATTGCTCAAGGTTCCTTTTAGTTCTTAGGGAAGGAGAGAGCCTTCCGTCTATGGAGAGTGCTATGATCAAGAACAAAGTGAGTGGATATTGTGCGTGCAAGTGAATGAGACTGAGAGAAGGAGAGAGAAGAGATACGACACCCGAGAGTTTGTAAAACCCTCCTCCGAAGGCCCCACTCTTGCCGGCGAGAGTGGTCTACTTTGATTGCACAAAGGTGTACAATGCGAATGCAATGGACTAATGCAATGGGACTATGCCAATGACGACGACGGTGATGACGACGACAACTTGATGGCTGAAATCTGAGATCTTCTAATCGCTGAATTCTGGACTGTTTCGGTGGCTGAAAATGAATGTTTTGGCTGCGTTTTTATGGCTGAAAATGGGGGAACATCTGCAACCAACTTGGGGCTGATCTGCTGCTATTCCATAGGCTGAAAATCTGCGTTTCTGACTGCTGCAGATCTGCGTTTTAGGGCTGATAACTGAGGTTCTTCATGGTTGAAAACTGATGATCTTTACATTTTCAACCGATGATCTTTACAGGGCTGAATCTGCTACTTCTTGTGGGCTGAATCTGCTACTTTTTCTATTGCTGAAATCCAAAACGCTAGAGACTGAGGTTGACCAAAAACGCTAGCTGATCTTGCATTTCCAAAAACGCAAGGCATGTGATGGTCTTTCCGGCGACGATCTGATGCAAAAACGCCCAAGGGCTTGGCTTTCCGGCGATGAATGCTGTTGAAAGCGCTAGGGATAGGAATCTGTTGCTTGGAGAAAACACCAAGGCTTGGGATCTTGCTTGGAGGGAATCCACCAAGGTTCTGCTGAGAAGTTGCCTGTTGAGCATGTGCTCCTGCTGCCTCTTCTGCCAGAAAGTGCTAACTTGGGTTTGCTTATATATTAACTTAGCAAAATTGCCCTACCTACTTTTGTAGGAAAGTCACTTAAAAATAATAAGTGAAAATCCCAATAAATAGGAAAATAGGCTAAATGCACTGGAAAATTCCCCTAACTGATGCTAATGGATTATGATGGGAATTCCGATGATCATGCTGTGTGCAACCGGAGGATATGCATCTATGCTAAGTGACTGGGCATGCACGGTCTACGAATAGACTCACAAAAGTGCCAGATCACTGCTAATCTAACTTGATCGGACTAATTGAACCCTGCTGTGGTGTAGCTTGTCCACGGACACATAGGGTTGGGATGTGTTGTCACGATTGTGACTATGTTAACAGCAATACATCTACTCCTAGTTGCACATACGCGAAGTGCCATGCCAAGGAGGGACCCTGCGCTTCGATGGTCACACCCCTTCGCCCAAGAGACGTGTCTCTTCGCCAAGAGCCACACTCCTTCGACTACTGGTCACACCCCTTCGCTCTACGGGTGCGACTCTTCGCCCAATGGTTGCAGCTCTTCGCCGAAAGGATGTGTCTTTACGTCTAAAGTCGTGTCTTTTCACCAAGAGACGTGTCTTTTCATTTGTGTCTACTCGTCTCCTATATAAGGAGCCCTTGTATCACACATTCAATCAATCAAACACAAGAGTCTTCTAAGTCTTGTCTCGAGTACAGTTCAAGTTTCTTTAGTCTTAATCATGAGTTTAAGTACTTAATTAAGGATTAGCACCTAGAATCCTCACAGTGGTATCAGAGCAAATTTTTTCCGAGACCCGAAGGTTGTGAGCCTCTCACCCTCGCCGCTACCCTCTCCCCCCCCTTTCCCGGAGTTGTATGGAAGCAAAAGAAAGATGGAATTCAACCTCTTCGCCGATGGTTTGAGGTAACTGATTTAATTCTACGCATATAATAGCAGCATAAACAAAAACGGGACAACAGTGTGTGTGAGTGTGTGGCGTACCCAGAGTATGTGTGTCGCCTACCCGGACACTACACCCTTTGGCATATGCAGCAGTGTACCCCTTGGAGCCAACTCTTCACATGCTCACCCCTTGCGTGTGCGTGGGCAACCCTTCCCACTCGTGACCTTTCAAGCTGGCTACACCTCTTCAGCAATCAAATTCGGCCATCAACACCCCTTCGTGAATAGGTGTTGCTCTGTGTGCGCCCCTATGAAAGGTCACACCCCTTGCAGGCTGAGTGTTCTGGTGTAGGCACCCCTTGGTGTTACCCCTTTACTGGCGCACCCATTGCGTAGCAACTCTTTATGTTTGCGCTACTCATTCACTGGCCCAACCCTTCACGTAGCGTACGGAATTACTTACGCAGCCATCGGTTCTGGACTTTCACGCTACTGGCTATACTCTTACACATTAATAAATTGGCCGGACACCTTCAAGTTGACCAAGACCAATTTAATAAAAGGTGTGAAGTCACTTGACTTTATTAAAAAAAATAACTTCATATTGCGTGAGTAAAAGACCAGCGATCTAAGTTTTTGCAAGCTGCTCCTACCCCATCCTCCAGCGCTGGCATGGTGTGCTTCTCCTGCACGCGGTGCTCCCGTCCCAAAAGCTGTAACCGTTTCAAAAAAAAACCTGCTTTAGCACCTGTTCGAGTTCCCTTTAAGGTGTAACCATGCCGAATTCTCAAGACGGAGGTGGTCAATTTGACGATGCCCTTACTCTTATCAAGGAGCAGACACACTTTCCATAAGCCTCGCATCAGTTCACACTCGCTTGGATGAGATGCACACGGAAAACACTTCTCGAAGTCGACCTGCTGCTTCTCGGACTACACATGCTGATTCGACACCTTCATCAGTGGACGAACCAAATGAACCAGATCCAACTGAAGAGGTAGACAATCGCGAACTTCAATTACTTTATAAAAATTTTAATGCTGCACAGAAGAAGAAGCTTGATGTTAAATTGCCGGAACCATACACTGGTCGCCGCGACAAGCGCGTGTTGGACCAATGGCTGTTCAAAATGGAGATTTA
Source organism: Adiantum capillus-veneris (assembly GCF_014529385.1). Classification (NCBI taxonomy): domain Eukaryota; kingdom Viridiplantae; phylum Streptophyta; class Polypodiopsida; order Polypodiales; family Pteridaceae; genus Adiantum; species Adiantum capillus-veneris. The sequence continues at coordinate 57,936,842 of NC_140935.1, read as the reverse complement.
CTTATCGAACATAGACTTGGTCGAGAGTAAAAAAGTTGCACTTGCTAGTTCTCTGCTCAAAGACACGGCATTTCTTTGGTGGCAACGACGGGTTGCTGATGGTAAACACACACCTTCTTGGGATAAATGCCGGCGTGCTATTCGCAAGGCGTTCGAACCTGCCAATGCGGATTTTCATGCCCAGTCCTCTCTTCGCGCCACCTGAGCCAGACAAGTTCCTTGGCCGCGTACATCACAGAGTTCCAAAGACTAACTCTTAAGATAGAGATCCTTAGTCCCTCTGATAAACTTCACAGTTTTATCGACGGACTCGAACCCAACCTGAAGGATGATGCGCACAAATACAACCCTACCACTTTGGATGCCGCAATTGCCTATGTGGAGCGTCTTGGCGATAATCGGCGCCCTACACGGAATTTTCTCCTTGGTAACAGATCTTCAAATAGCGCTCGCTTTTCACAGCGCGATCGCAGAGACAACTATAGCCAAAGTCAACAACATAAGTCTCAGTTCAGACAACAAGCAACGCAACCTTATAGGTTCTATTCTCAAGATCGACAATCTGAAATCAGATCTTCTTCACATGTTTCTCCACTTGATCGTGGTAAAGGACGTGATTTTTCTCAAGATCGGCATTCCAATACTCTGCAAGGCTCTTCGTCAAATGGATCTTCGACTTCAAAGAAGGAAGGATTATGTACAATTTGCAGTGGTGACCATAGATGGTATCAATGTCCAAAGAGACCAAATCCCTCTAATTCGAAAAGAAATTCCAACGCGGAAACATCATCGAATTCTGAACAACCAGTTTCTGCTAAGGATAAAGGAAAATCTATGGTCAATACGATTCGTGTCTCAGAGGATACGAGTATTCTTATGAAGCATGCTCAGTGCAATTCTTCAATTTTGGAGCCTCTCTCAAAGCAAGTTTTGAGCCTTTTTGGACTACTCAATGGTCGTTCCATCAATATTTTGGTGGGCAACGGATGCTCGAATAATTTCGTCAGCACTTAGATAGTTCAACAGCTTGGCTTACCAACTCAAAAGACATCTCACTTATATGATGTGGAATTAGCAGATGGATCAATTTTGACTTGTGATCAGACAGTTTGACAGTTGCAGTTCGAGATTCAAACTTATTCAGATCAACTGGATTTTGACGTCATGCCTTTATCTTATTACGACATGATTCTTGGTCAACATTGGTTATTCCAATATGATCCAGTAACTAGCTTTCGAGGACATACTATCAATTTGTTCAAAGATGGATGTGAATTGACTTTACACGGGCTTTCTCATGCGGAAAGAGTGATTCAAGCCTCACGTGTACTAGTCAAGCGACATGATACAGTGGATTATGAAGAGAATATGATTTCCGATGCAGATGCAGATATTATTATTGATGAATTTTTAAATTCATTAACTTCTCCTGAATCAATTGATGAGGACAAAGATAAAGATATAGTTGCAGATTCCGAGTCTGAAGACGACTATGCTTTCTTTGATTCTTTATTGGATGATGATATGCCAATTACAAGTCATGAAGTTACAGTTCCAGAAGATGATTCTGAAGAATTTTGGGATTCATTATTGGAAGATGATTACAGTCTCAAGCCAAAGTCCTCTCCAGTGATTACTAAAGTTGAAGTTACTCCATCTGAAGAGTACCTTGAGAAGATTTCCTCTTCCCCAAATATTTCACAATTACTTGAAGATTTTGAACCAGAAATCTTACATCACATGAAAGATTTTGAAGATCAACCTCTTGTTGCAGTCAACCTGATTAAGCCAGATTCCTCTAAAAAGTCTTTGAATAATGGAATGACATGGGATTTAGCAATCAAAGCAAAAAGGTTTCGCAAGAAGTAAAGGTTAAAGACAAAGGTTTCAGATAACTCAAAGATTGAAGATTTTCGAAGATTCAATGCTTTTCCAGAGTTCTATCAACATCAGAAGTCATTTCTTTGACACGGGCTCTCATTTTAAATGGGAGGGAATGTCACGATTGTGACTATGTTAACAGCAATACATCTACTCCTAGTTGCAGATACGCGAAGTGCCATGCCAAGGAGGACCCCTGCGCTTCGATGGTCACACCCCTTCGCCCAAGAGACGTGCCTCTTTGCCAAAAGCCACACTCCTTCGACGACTGGTCACACCCCTTCGCTCTACGGGTGCGACTCTTTGCCCAATGGTTGCAGCTCTTCGCCGAAAGGATGTGTCTTTACGTCTAAAGTCGTGTCTTTTCACCAAGAGACGTGTCTTTTCATTTGTGTCTATTCATCTCCTATATAAGGAGCCCTTGTATCACACATTCAATCAATCAAACACAGAGTCTTCTAAGTCTTGTCTCGAGTACAGTTCAAGTTTCTTTAGTCTTAATCATGAGTTTAAGTACTTAATTAAGGATTAGCACCTAGAATCCTCACATGTGTCACGTGACAAGGGATTGCACATTTAATGATGAAGGTTGAAGCTAAACACTTACAAGGTCAAGAAAGGCATGAGGGTTTACAGGGTGTGGATGTGCATGAGCATCTACAAGGTTTGACTACCTTAGATTTTTGAGGGCCGGAATGTGCAAGAGAATGTGCTTGAAGATCTACAAGGTGATGATTTAGACGGGGTGTAGACTCCTTCTTTATCAAGCTTTTGTGATGCAAGGGTCACAATGTGGCAGATTGATCCCCAATTTGATGGTGCTTATTCAGAGGGGGTGCATGATCAAGTGCAATCTCGTGGTGTTGCCTATGATTGGGTTCATTCTGCTGATCATATGGATAGGACAATGGATGCTATTTTCCATAAGCATGCTGAGCTTTGTGCTACAGAAGAGAAGATTCAAGATCAGTCTATAGCAGGTATGACTAATATTGTGCATGCCATATGCCTAGTTTGCTGCCTGAGATGTGCAGGGTAGAGAATTCTTATGAAGCAGTGGACCCAGAGCCTATGTGTTTATTGGACGAAGCTTTTGAAGGATTGTCAATTATGGATGCTGAGGGTACTAAGCAATTTGATTTCGTACATAAGCAAGTTTATCCAAATGCAGCTGATGAGGACCTTATGCAATTGCTGGATGAGGTTCTACTAGACTTTGGGTATGTACCAAAAAGGGAAACTTTTCTTGGTGATTCTCGAGAACCACATGAAGAGAGGTTTTCCAAGGCACTCACGGACTCTGATGAGCAGGACCAAAATTCTACTGCTCGAGGGGATGAAGCTACATTACTGATGCTCTTACCCATAATTGATGATTAACAATTGGCGGAGCAGGTTTCACAAGGGATATGGCAGTATCTAATGATGCCTAATGATTTACAGGATTCGATGTTCCCCTATGATATAGGGGAATTTCTGCTAGCTTTTGATCCAGGCGGAGAGGGTTATATGCATAGTCCAAAGCAATTGATGGATATGCCATTTGATCCGGGTGGAGCTGAATATGTTCATGGTCTGGAGCTGTTGACTTATATGCCATATGATCCAGGTGGTGTTCATTATGATTTATGAGTCAATTCCTACTTATGTTCTACTATTGGGAAATTCTTATGTTTCCTCTATGATCCTGGAGGAGGGTATATTCTAATGAAGGTTGGAATTGTTTTCAAAGCATGCACACAACGGGATAGTGGTTATGTGTTTATAAGGTTTTGCTTCAAAGTTTAAATAACGATTGCCACATACCGGAGGATGTGCAGGTTTAGAGGGGGTGGCTGTCGTGCTGCTTTGCGGGCACGAGGTGAAAGACGAGAATCTGCCTCCATTTTCAAGGTTTTGCCAAACTGATGGTTTAGGCCAGATTTTGCTATGACGTCAAGAGATGATTGGAATGTATGCTCATTGTGGTTAGAGACCATCAAATGAGGTTGCTAGTGATGATTGTCAAAAAGTGGTCTCATAGGCCAATATTGTGGTGCTTAAAGTGATTTACAAGCTGGTCTAGACGGCTGATCAAACGAAGCCCCAGTAAGAAAGTTATTACAGTTTAAAGCTGGAAGTGGTTGCAGATCTAAGACGGACAGGGCAAATGGGGACAGATGGTCAAAGGAGGTTTGAATTTACAGATGCATAGGGCTTAAATTATGGAGCCTGCCGGTCTTTTCAAATCATTAATCGGAGTCTCAGAGACCAAGTTACAGACCTATGAAGTTTTGACAGGGGCCGGTTTTGAGCCGGTTTGATCACTTTGGAAATTGTGCCATCTAATGTTTTTTGGGCCTCGACAGTGATATTGAAGGTGGTACGCGTCATGTGAAGTTGGCAGGAAGTGACAGCTTGTGAATCGGATTCCCGATGGCCAACATAGGGCGGGTCAAAGATGTGAGCCGATGCCGAGCAAATGGGTGAAGGTGATTTTTTCCATTTTTCAAACGCATACTTTGAGGCCAAGGTAAGATAGGGCTAATGGCACGGACTAGCAAGTTCGAAGACGGGAAGAAGGGCTTCCAACCGGTTTTCCTGGTCCGATCGTTGGACTGGCGGGCAGCAAACTGCAAAAGGTTGAAGGGGAGACAACATTTGAGCCTAAAAAGAGGTTTTAAGAAGTATGTGAAGCTTTGGAGGGAGGAGGAGCTGGGAATGCCATGTGACGCGAAAATTATCCCACATGGTTTGATAGGAGATCGAGGGCGGGGGTTAAATAGATGGGGCATGGCCAATTACTAGCCTGACAATCTCCTTGTGAGCTTGTGGCTATGGTGTTGCCTAGTGGGCGGGACTGCGGGCGCTGCGCAGGCACGAGTGATGGCCCGTCGGGTGAACGGCGATTGTTTTGGTTGTAGGCGGTGACGACAGCGACGTGCACCGGTGGTCACAAGCCATTGGAGGACTCAGCAAGTGATGACATGGCAGAAGCCCGCCTAGAGGCGGTTCACACATGCCCTATAGGACGCCAAACTTTTGAGAGCAAAGGGCGAGCCCCCACTAGTGATATTGCTAGTGCTAGGGGGGCTATCCCGCGGTAGTTCTATGGTAAGAAATGAAATGAAATGAAATGTTATATTAACGTCTTCAAAAGGCCAAAGCGACCTATGAGACCAAAAAGTTACAACGTGGTGGATCTGATACAAAGTCAGAGTCAGAGTAACAAGATGACAACAATGACAAAAATGAAATGACAAATGTCACAATAAAATACTATGGAATCCTAAACTACTAGGTATGAACTAAGCAGCTAGCTGGTGTAGCTAGATCACAAGAGATCCAGCATCGGTCGTTGGCGAATCTCATCAATCTCCTCCATGGTCAGTAGTCTGATCGGGCGTCGTGCATGTCAAGCCAAAGTGATCCGAATCCTCTGATGCAGCCTTCGCCGATGCTGTGTAGTCCTCCGCAGTCGTGGGCGTCTGGATCTTCCCAGCTCAGTCGCTCGGTCGATCAGTGTGCCTCTGGTGTGAGACGACGAGCTCTGCTGTGGTAGTAACTCCTCCGAGTGTCCAGTGGCAGCTCTAAAGAAATCTATGATCTGTCTCTGAGACTGGCTAGCCTCTCCTCTCATCAGGCTCTCTCTGTGTCTACGTAGCTCGAGCAAAAACAAACCCAAGCATCTCTGATCCTCGTACTGCATGACTCTGGAGAATGGTCCAAAGCCCTCTTTGAACAAGCAATGGAAGCGGCCTCGTATCTCGTAGTAGACGGGGCAGTGGCATGTGTAGTGCAACTCTGTCTCAGGCTCGATGTCACACAGGGGGCATGTCCTAGCCTCTGCTGGTACTCCGGTGTATCTCCCAGTCTCGATCTGCAGTTGGTGTGACGATGTACGTATCTGGCCGATAGCACATCGTATCCCATGAGACAAGTGGGTGTCCATGTATCTGGGCCTCGTCACAAAACCATCAACCGTAAGCTGGAGGAGATGCTCTCTGTAGAAAGCCATCTTCGTGCCCAGCTCCTGTGCTGGTTGTATCCATGTCCTCCTGGTGTCTAGCTGAGTCAAGTCTTGGCGAATGAGCCCGGTGATCTCGGACTGTGTAAGAGTCAGAGAGGGTGCATCCAGTGAGTACTGGAAGGGAGGCAATCTGTCTATGCTGAACCCATGCGCCTGAAACCATGATGTCATCTCCCCATACCAGCATGCTGTATCTCCCTGCATGGCTAACTGTCAAGAGGACTCAAGTGCAAGGCGGGCATATCTGTCTCTGGGAAGTTCCCACATGCGGTGTATGAAGGAGACCGATCTGGTGAGCGCCTCAACCACTAGTGGGGGGGCAGCTAGCTCTACTCGAACAATAGCACGTGGTACTGAGGCCTTGGCTCTAATGAGCCGCGAGATCATAGAGACCAGAGGCTTCTCCATGTCCCCCCATCCATCATTGCGGCCTGTCCTCCTGTGATGATCTAATGAAGGTCCCCAAATCTCAGCTCCATAAAGCAATGCAGAAGCCACTAGAGTGTCAAAGAGCCAGAGCTTCGTCCAAGGCTCTTGAAACTGAACCTGTGAACACATCCTTTCCAATCTACCCAATGCTGCATGGGCTCTGGTCAGTCTAGTCTCTGCTGCCCTCCTCAATGAAAATGCTGGCCCACTAAAAACCACTCCGAGGTAAGTGTACACCTCTGTATATTCCACAGTCTCCTGGCCGTATGTGAATGCTGGCGCTGACCTCCTGATCCAATGTGGGGTGGTATTAAATACCATGACCTTGGTTTTACCAAGGTTGACGGACAAACCACTTTCCTGAGCAAACCTGAGAGAGAGAGAGAGAGAGAGAGAGAGAGAGAGAGAGAGAGAGAGAGAGCCCCAAGGGCCATCATGAATACAGAAAGGGACAGTTCACTTTCTGATGAAGTGGGAAAGTTTCCGATTGGCCATGCCATGCAATGGTTGCTATAAGGGATAATGCCAAGTGTATGCAATAAAAAATGGATGCTACATTAAGCTCAAGTGGATACTACGAGCAGCTAAAATGTCACAAGACGGGCACCACGTGCCAATAGAAAAGAACAGACTAAACAGACTTTTAGCACTTCAATAACAACTGAACTGAAAGAGAGACGACAGGCGACACGGAGTGGCGGAATTCCACCCCAGGGAGTATTGGCCCCAAACCTTGGCGCCCCTTTCGGTATTTCTTTATATTGCATCAACACAGTACAAGCCGGTACTCCAAACTCTGCACCTTCTCCAGGAAGCATGCCAGAGAATGAGCCCTAACCTCATATTTAAAGGCCCTTGGCTTGAAAAGCAATTACAGTGAAAAGCCTTCAAACTTAAAAGCATCTGGTCTAAAAGCAAAAAAAAAATTGTCAACGTATATCACTGAGATCCGTACAGCCTGCCACGTCATCAGCCAATGCAAAATGCGAAAATCCGTACAACCTGCCACGTCATGTCAGCGCTATTTTCGAAATTCTGCCACATCATCAGTTTCTATGTGTGTGCGCACGTCCTGCTTTATTCTAATCCTTTGTCACTTAGGGCCCCATCGAACGGGGTCCCCATAAGTTGGTAGGACTTCTTCTTATGTTACTTGTTCTTCTTAGGGTTTAGGCCCCTCGGCCGACATCTGCAAGTTGACTCCATTCTACAAGGCTTTGACACGTCAGCAGTTTGTTACATCTCCCCTTCTTGAAAGAGAGTAATCGTCTATGATTACAGCATATCTACAAAACAACTCAAGTTAGCTAAAAAAAAATCCGAGGGACAATCGGTTTGCTCTTTTTATTAAGGAGTTAGCTTCTCCTTTCTACTCTTTTGATCAAGGAGTAAGCTTCTCCTTTTTGTTGTTTTGATCAAGGAGTTAGCTTCTCCTTTCTGCTCTTTTGATCAAGGAGTTAGCTTCTCCTTTCGTCCAGATTGGAACTCTTGATATTCCGACGTAGTAAAATTAGCCATCACACCCAGACCGTATTGATCTTCCACGGGTGTCTTGATGCACTAAAAATTAACATACCCAGGCAATCTCATCCAATTAGGAATATTCAATAATTGGCACATCACAATGCAACACAAATGCTCACATATGCATGTTACAAAACATAGAAACATAAAGCCGCCGATGAACACTCCCCCCGCAAATAACCATTCAGGTCCGGGCTATGAGCTGTTCAACGACTCCCTCATCACTCCTCCCGCAAATAACCTAAAAAGGTTCGGGCCATGAGATATAGAGGCCTTTTACAACCAAACGCCCCCCAGACCGCAGCCTGCGTCATTTGGAGGTGCTGAGAGTAACCACTGCTCAGACTTCTTAATACTCCTCCCGCATAACCATCCAGGTCCGGGCCGGGAGTCACAACAACAATACTCCCCCCGTAAATAACCACAAGGGTCCGGGCCATGAGTAAAAAACAGCACTTTTCAATCATTCAATACTCCCCCCGCAAATAACCACAAGGGTCTGTGCCATGAGTATGAACAAGCATTTAATTTTTCACTACTCCACCCGAGAGTAAAATCACCAATCATTGAAACCAGTATTAAAACCAAAGTCAAACAATTCAAATTGGCACCAAGACAGGTTCAAAACAGATACCATCCATTTCAAACAAATTCCAAACAGGATCACCAAACAAGTTCTCAAACAGACTTCAAACTTTAAAAGCAAATCTCGACATCAATTGAGCTTGAAAAGTCGACTAACTTTCCATCCTGAAACCTACATCGAAAATTAGGGTTAGGTTCCTTCCATAAGATCGTAGCCGAGCACAACATGGTCCATCAGCTCTTGGACAGACAGTGTTTCTTTGGCGGCAATGGTAGTCCCAAGATAGCAATCACACTGGACCTCCACGGTCATCTGATCATGAAGAGACATCTACTGAGAGATGTCGAGAAACTTCAAGTTATAATCTGCTAGGGTTTCCATGGCAAGCATTTCAGGATAGCCCACTCTGCCAGAAGTTGCACTCCGAAGGAAGATGTCAGAAACCATATAACTTCGGGCAAATGTTTTTTCTTGAAAGCTTGCCAAGTAATTGGAGTATGCTGCTTGGTAGTTGTAGACATCAACATCTGCATGGCACTGCTTCTGAGAAAAGCAGTGACTTGAAACGAATCTGGATCCTTCTCTTACAAGTGATCTTAATTGGCTTATGCCCTGTAAGACATGAGCGGTGAAGATGGGAGCGCACCCGATGCGCGATGAAGTAAGGGAGGGAGTAGCTAATAAGTCCGGGCTGGAGTGCGAAGATACCTCAAATAAAGTTCACAAAATTCCAATAGCTCTGTCTGCTCTTTTGTAGGACCGGTATGCTTTCAGGAAAGCACACACCTGATGCTCTGATACCACTGTCACAAGACGGGAACCACGTGCCAATAGAAAAGACCAGACTGAACAGACTTTTAGCACTTCAATAACAACTAAACTGAAAGTGAGAGACGACATGCGACAAGGAGTGGCGGAATTCCACCCCAGAGAGTATTGGCCCCAAACCTTGGCGCCCCTTTCGGTATTTCTTTATATTACATCAACACAGTACAAGCCGGTACTCCAGACTCTGCACCTTCTCCAAGAAGCATGCCAGAGAATGAGCCCTAACCTCATATTTAAAGGCCCTTTGCTTGAAAAGCAGTTATAGTGAAAAGCCTTCAAACTTAAAAGCATCTTGGTCCAAAAGCAAAGTCAAAAAGCTGCCAACGTAAATCACAGAAATCCGTACGGCTTGCCACGTCATCAATCAACGCAAAACTCAGAAACCCGTACAGCCTGCTACGTCATCATGTCAACGCAATTTTCGTAATTCTACCACGTCATCAGTTTCTGTGTGTGTGCGCAGGTCCTCCTTTATTTTAATCCTTTGTCACTTAAGGCCCCATCGAACGGGGTCCCCATAAGTTGGTAGGACTTCTTCTTCTGATACTTGTTCTTCTTAGGGTTTAGGCCCCTCGGCCGACATCTGCAAGTTGACTCCATTCTTCAGGGCTTTGACACGTCAACATTTTGTTACATAAAAACCCAATTTTTTTCTTTTGGCTTAGCCACTGCTATAAAATGCAAAGCACACAATTTTGGAGGGTTCTTCTTTTGGGCCATTTTTGGAGGGTTATTGGGAGGTCTTTTTGGGGAACCGACAATAGAAGGGAATTCTAGAGCTTGAGAGCAAGTTGGAGAAGACAAGGGAAGGGCGAGAACAGCATTGAGAGCACGAATCGATTGGATGGCGGTGCAACTTGGGGGAGTTTTTTGATCCGAGGGTTGCAATATAAAGGGCATACCGAAGCGGGCGTATGCAACGGAATTATAAAAGAGCAATCAAAAATCTTAAGATGTATCTGCTATCACTTGTCAGCATCTCTTGAGTCTTAATCTCTGTTTCTTTTCGTCGTATCAATTACTAGCTTTCTTATTTGCAATCATCTCTCTCTTAAACTCTCTTTAATCACCGGTATTACGTGTATTAAGCCATTAATTAAGTCTATCTGCACTCTTTTATCCGAGTTTGAGCATGTGCTAAGCTCCAGTCTACACCCAGAAGCCCGATGCTTTCTCAGTCGACCCTGAACCGCGCACTCCGATGATGCATGTACCGATGTTTATAAAGGACCAGTAGGTCTAGACTGTGTGTCGTTGATGATATTGTGCAAGCCTTTACATAGAAACCCTAGCCGCATAATCAACTTACAATGAGCGTAGCTACCTTCTGATAGCTTGTCTACGCTGTCCAAACATAGGGGAGTTGTTGATATGAGTTTCTCCTTGCGCTCTACAACAAGCATGTCCTTTACACTTCTCGCGCCAGCAAACTCAAGACCTAAGTTCCTTGTCATGTCAAAGACGTGGAAGAACAGACGCGCGCGCGCGCGCGAGAGAGAGAGAGAGAGAGAGAGAGAGAGAGAGAGAGAGAGAGAGAGAGAGAGAGAGAGAGAGAGAGAGAGAGAGAGAGAGATCTTCTGAACAAACGAACTCCACAATAAATTAGATGATTTTCACAAATGGGCAAGGGTTTCTTATATGAAACTCAATTATATATGAGTCATGAAAAATACCTAGAAATGACAAATTAACAACTAACCTCCAATTTGGGCATTGACTTGAGACATATAACTTTAACAAGGGTGCCCCTCCCCTTCGGTACAATCTGGCTATTTGACTCCCAATAAATACCCAGATATCCATAAATGCCAGAATATGAAGAGGTTCAGCACAAAAATAGGGCACCCAACAATAAATGGCCTAAGAGTGGCAAGGCCGACACAAAGGGAGCACTGCCAAAGAGACATATAATGAGCCGAAGTACTACGGGCACAACCACAGAGAAGCAGTTTATTGGGCAGAAAACCCAGGAGATGACCATCAAAACTAAACAAAAAGGCCTATAGCTACCCATGAGTACATAAATGACAGAGCTTGGACAGTGCAAACTTAAGCTCATAAAACCACACATGAAAAGTACCTTGATGAACGTATCTGCTGTAGCAACCAGACTTGAAAAGATGACTGTCCGAAGTAAGGCATCAGAACCACTAACAACGTAGCCTTGAGAGAGGAATACCACAACGCTCACTTCCAGCATCACTATACCAAAGCTTACAACCAATGAGAGAAAGTCCCACATTGTCGTCTTTCCATTTGTAGGGGGCCACACCTGCCACAACACAAACAATAAACTAACAAAATCAATGTGGGAGCTATAGAGACCAAGAGACAAAGAACCTTTCTCCACCAAAAGGGCGCCTACTGAAACAGAATTTCTTTAATTAGTGTAGGCCAGCACTCTTGGCATACAAAGCCAAGACAACACTCAGCCACGCAATTATAACCCAAGTAGCCTTCCCTGACACCATAGCCATAGCCAGGCAACAGACAAAATCAAGGGGGTTTCAGCACCTTGAAATGCAAAACCCAAAGACATACGCTTAACACACCCTGTTCTCTGAACACACTGTGGGGCCTAAATGAATCAACTGACAGGTTTCCTCTTCCAAATGTTAATCAGGTCAAGGGCTGCCAGATACAATCAAGCAAGAGCCACACATAGTTATCATCCACATATCATGATTCATAATGCAAGCACTGCCTAATCCCGCTCCTTCTGTAATTCACCCAATGACAAGGCATCAGTTGACTGTTAAGGACAAGAGCCCTTGCAATGTGAATGCACCAAGACCAATCACGCCCAAACCTAAGCTGTTAGATTGCCTGGTTTAACCCTTACTACACAGAATCAATGATCAGCTTGAACACAACAAACGATAATTCTTCTACAATGCATCAAAGTACAAAAAAGCTTTTGTCGATAAGCGAATCCAATTCTAGAACCAATAGTGATTGTACCCAACAAATGCCGTTTACATGAAGAATCAAACCTGGAGGAGAAACCAGATGAGGTTGAGGAAAGCAACGGCCCAAAGAAAACCATAATAAGTAGCCATTACATAGGATCGGCCGTGCAGAAGCTTCTGGATGCTCCTTCGAGACTGCACGAGCAGAAAGGCGAGAAAGAGCACCACAGGGAGAGCCGCCAAAAAGTTGTACCAAAATCCATGGTGTCTGGATTGTATGAGGTGCCAGCACGTGCCCGCCTGTCTGTTTATGTCTGGCGCTATGTCGGGAGCACCACTCAAATACACGGGAGGCATCGATATACCCATTGCTGCATCTCCTATTCAGATCGCAGCTTGGAGCGTCATCCACTGTCCGTTCCTCTCTCTCGCGCTCGCTCGCTGTCTCGGCGCTCCAAGGTGAAGTTCTTCACAGGAGGGTCATGAGAGTTAAAATTCTGGGAGGGAGAGACAGATAGAGAGGTAGTGTTCAAAAGAAACCTTTTACTTAGCCCTTACCGTAAAGGGTAGATTTACAAGATTTAAATTATTAATTATTATTTATGATTAAAAATAAATAATTATTGTTTTTGATTACGAAGTTACTTAGAAAGCTTAAAAATTCACATGTTAAAAAAGTTTGAGCTATTAATTGTTTGCATATGCATTCTTAGAGAACCTCACAAAAAGGGCTCTACAAGCATACCTTTTTACAATACATTTTGCTTTATCTCATAAGCCATGGAGGGAGATTGGAGTCTTAAAGAATCATGCATGTTACTATATAAAAATACTCTTTCACATGAAAAAATCATCCAAACATGTTGAAGATTATTTTTCATAACATACATATATATATATAGGGGGAGAGAGAGAGAGAAGAAGAAGAAGAGAGATTATGAATTTACTTTGTAAGAGGATGTTTGGTTTAAATTTACAATATGAGATGAAAATTTGACATGTACAAAGGGCATTGCCTTAACTTGTCTCATTCTTTTTGTCGTGAATAAAAAGAACTTTGCATTTTTTGGTTCAAATTGGATACAAATAAAATTAAAACCCGTTACCAAATGTCTTAATCTAATTCTTTATGGAGCTTGAAAAAAACTCGAGCGCTCAAGCCCTCCATGCATCATACATACGGGGAGAAAATCGCCATCAGTGCCCAGTTCCCTCCGCGTGAAGAGGGTCAACTTTTTTTGCCATATATATCACGACTGTGTGTGTGTGTGTGTGTGTGTGTGTGTGTGTGTGTGTGTGTGTGTGTGTGTGTGTGTGTGTGTGTGTGTGAGAGAGAGAGAGAGAGAGAGAGAGAGAGAGAGAGAGATTTGCCAAACCACATAGAACTAGCAATCCCAAGCCAACTTCTGTTGCCTTCGACATGGACCAAAATATTGAATTTAGTGAGAAACGAAGTCATGAGGGGCATTGAGGGCTAGAGAAGTTGACATCGTTTTCCAATAATTGTGGACGTGAGTAGATATTTCATTTTTGGAAGAGGAGACCTTTGGCTCTGAAGTGAATGAGCGTGTGAAAGATTGGGTGGAAACCCTCATTGCACATCCTTTGGTGTTATGCAAATGTGTTGGACATGCAGCTGCAATACCAGCTCTCCCCATCGCATTCTACCTCCCCCATATTTGTGCTTGCATCACCCCTTGCGCGTTGCTATCATGAGCTACTACTTTGCACTATGTAATGTACAAATGTATTGTCAATAGGGTCAATTTGAGACACAGGGTCTTAGAATCTAGCTAGAACCCACAGAGTAATGCATTCATCTACTTCCTATATGTGTTGCTACTCTGTTGTTTTGGCTAGAATCATGAAGAGTAGGAGGCCATCACTGACTTTGAAAAGCCGAAGGCGAGGTAGTCAAAGCAATGACACCCATGTGTTAATTAATGCAGGACCATTTTTTGAGTGCAGTTTGATGATGTCGGTACTTTTGAGGGTAAAGATTAAGTGATATGGATTGTGGGAGATAAAATGCTATGCAATCATGTTGGTTTGTATTGCTGTAGGCCAAGTAGCATAATGTACATAAAGGTAATGAAAGGCTACTCTCAAGGTGAGACAATGCAAGATCGCTCAGATGAATGGCAACATTGACAAGTGTGCTCTTCCAAAACAGTCATGATTGGAATCGTTTTTGTAGCATGTATGTCAACTCCTAAAAGCAAAAAAAGTACCTGGTATTCAAAACTCCATCTCTTGGAGTGCATTGATTACACTTGTACATTTCACAAAAAAGGGCTTCATGTTGTGAATGTTCTGCCTCAAGTGTATCTAACGACAAGTTATGCCAAGTATGGCAAGAAAGGAAGCACTCGGCTATTGAGAGAGAATTTGAAGTGTTTATACATCCTCTAATGTAATCACCTACGTTGTCACCTTGAGACTTGAAGGTTTTCATATGAGATTGTTGGTCACAGAATTGTCCAATAACGTGATGATTGGAATTGCTTTTCTTAGCATATAAATTAAATGTCCCAAAGCACAAAAAGTGCTCTGCATTCAAATTTCCATCTCTTGAAGTCCATTGAGTGAATGGTTTTTCCCAGCACAGTATTGCTATATAGGAAGCAAATAGATATGTTTTCAAGGATTGCAGTGAGAGGATCTATTCAAATGCAATAATATGTGGCATAGAGCAAGATCTTGACATGGGCATATAAATTCACCATAAGATTGGTAGTTATGGGCTCCCACAAACGTTGTGATTGGTTTTCGGTGTGTATACCAATTGTGGTCTACCCACCAAAGTAGAGTAAGTGCTTGATGAGCTTTATGTGCAGATTCTATCACTGAGAATGCATTGGTTGAAGGATATGTTTGGCAAGGCAAGGTTGTGAAGCACATGTTGTATCCAATGAATATTAAGAGATGGTTTGTCTTCCAATATGCTTGCATCTTGAAAGCACATGGCTTTTATGCAAAATTGATATAGGAAAACATATCCTTAAAGATATGGTTTGTCTGGGGATTTGGGAGAAAAATGGCATGCTTGCATTGCTTTGGTTCAACACAATCCAAAGAGTAGACTTGAGAAACAGATTCATGATGACAAACTTGTGATCTTTCATATTGGAAAGCAGACTTAGAAGATTAGCCCATGCATTTATCTAATATGAAGGAATCATCATGGGCTGCTTGGTGCTCCCCATAGTCAAGATTGAAAAAATATCAGAGGTTGAGATTTGCACTGCATAAGGGGTAGAATTTTGTGGGATCAAATGGTGGCTTGGTATGTAATGGGTAGCTAGTTGATAAATATGATTGTCAAAATGCCCAGTGAAAATCGTGGTGCAATTTTCAGTTCTCATATAAATCTAAAAAATCTGTTATAAGCTCTTTCAACAGCTTATGAGGTAAAGGAGGCTTTGATGCAATTTTCAATCGGGTAATCATGAGTAATCATTCACTCCTTATAAATTATAAGTTGATGTCAAATTTCTATATTTGAAGTCACGTGAGACTAAGAAAAAAATTTGTCTAGTTGCAATAGCCTATGTCTCTATGCATGCGCATCCATGCGGTCAAGGGATGGAGCTCATTTGATAGGGACAATGGTAACATCCAAGCTAATACAGAGAGGATGGGAGTACAAGGCCAAGAACGAAAACACACACACACACAATAGTATGTGTGGAGGAGAAAAATTCATTTGCCCATTTGAAGGACTTCTTTGATTACACTCAAAGATAAGGTGTTAGCATGTGCAGATCAGGGCAGTGGCCATCATTTTAGCTTATGAGGAGAAGTTTCTTTAGTTTGAGGTAGGACTCTATGATATCCATCTTGGCATCTATCCATTCCTACCCTCAGAAAATTGCTCATTTTGTGCATATGCATGCAACCAATCTACCGTAGCTTCACCTTTTTTTGCTACTTACATGTCACTATTGTTAGCTAATAGATTTAGCCAAATGAGAAACATTGATACTATCTTTGGCAATGGAATGTCAATTATCAATTGGCACTTATTATGGGTGTACAAAGAGTGCACATATTTGTTGTTCCTTTTTTGGGGGAGAAGGGTCGTGCAAAAAAAAAATCCTTTTTTGCTATGACGAGTCCCTTTTTTTTGGCAACAATACGTGGGTCAAATACTAGTTTCAAAGTGTTTTGAAATATCTAAAGTGCAAAAGTGAAGGGTTGTAAAAAATGAAAAGCTTAAGCAAATGGGAAGTCAAAAAACTTTTATTTTATTATATATAAAGGGGTAGCCTATATGCAGTGTGCAGGCTTTTGTGGAATTTAGTTTACTTCTTAAGTTTAAAATAATTTGTGATACACAAAAAAAAAAATGAAGTTTGTAAAAAATTATTATGTTTAAACTTCAAGTCAGTTTTGCACTTTCTCCAACAAAAACTGATTTGTTGCACACTCTCCAACAAAAATTGAATACAACTTTGGAAAAGATCATTTGAAAGTCCTTTCTCTTCAATTTTCTTGAAGACTTTTAAGGCAATCTGAGACACATGTCAAGCACCAAAAATTGAACGACCTTCATCCATATGGATACTAAGGCCTTTAGAGGCCAATAATCGGCAACTATGAGGAAACAAAATGTGTCAAAGGGAATGTGTGAAGAATCGAACCTGTTTCCAAAAGCACGTCTCGTTTGGTTACATGCAATAGTGATTGTGCACCAATTGAAATAGCAACAAGTCATTTGAGCACAAATCCTTCGAATATCGAGCCCCAAAAGTGTGTCATGCTAATGCACACAATACTAGGTGGGATAAGAGTGAGCATCTTGTTTTCACAAAATTGCTAGCAACAAGCGGTTAGCAACAACTACGAATTATTTGCACAACAACAAAAAGATTCAAGCCCTTGCATGTTAATGCGAGCAAAGTGTGAGCACATTGAGGCAAGAAGGAGATGACACCATTTTGCCAAGGAAAGACCTCTCTCTCTCTCTCTCTCTCTCTCTCTCTCTCTCTCTCTCTCTCTCTCTCTCTCTCTCTCTCTCTCTCTCTCTCTAAAAGGGCTTGATTTCTATTACTTGAACAATCCTCGGTGCCGATTATGAGGGCAAGTACAAATCTATTTACAAGCAGGCCCAATGGCTACAACTAGAAAAACAAGATACAATCCACATGGCAAAAACTGTAAGAACTAAAATCCAGGGGGGAAAGCCTCTCCTTTGCAAGCTAGGATGAAAATTGCCTCTAAAATGTAGGCACTCCCATCAAAAGCTCAATCTGCAATTGCATGCTATAAGCTAAAACTACCAAAAAATCATTAGCGATGATATGAGTAAGGAACCTTTGCAATGGAAGGATCTCAATAATAGGCAACGCTCGCCAATCGGTACCATCTGACAACAAAGGAAGGGGGAAAAGAAGGGGAGGAGATGCTGACAATGAACATGACAAATAAGAAGCAACTGCCATCACCAAGAGAGCTGCACAAGGTAACCGCAAGATGACTAGCAAAGCATTGCACAGAGCAACCATGCAGCTATCAGCCAGGATAGAGACCAATCCACTTGCTAAAGGTGGCTCCTAAAATCCCCAGCTCAAGACTGAAGGAGGCTCTAGGGACGACTGAGTGATATCTAGTTGTGGAATCGTGGTAGAGAGAGGAGAGGGGCAACCCAAATTTCCACATACCAAAACACACAAAACCAAAACAAGAATGAAAACACCAAAAAGAAATGAAAGCAAATATCAAAACCAAAAATGAGAAAGCAAATGAAAAAGACGCCCAAAAGACTAAATTTCACACACCTCACACACCAAGAAGCTAGTCTCAAGGTGCAAAAACAAGGCATGCAAAACTTGCTACACACACACACACACACACACACACACACACAATGAAGCGATGGAATGCATGCAAAACAAGGAAAAAAAACAACAACAAAACAAGCAAGAGGCAAACCAAATACCCATAGAGATAAAAGCTATCCTAGCAGATAATCCAAACGAGCCAAATCTCGGAGCATTTTTTTGATCCCTCTGGAGCACCACAAGCACCAAACAAAACCGTCTCAATTTAGGGCTTCAGTGCTTGCAAGGATCACTAGAG
This sequence comes from Adiantum capillus-veneris, assembly GCF_014529385.1. Lineage (NCBI taxonomy): Eukaryota > Viridiplantae > Streptophyta > Polypodiopsida > Polypodiales > Pteridaceae > Adiantum > Adiantum capillus-veneris. Next base: position 57,918,595 of record NC_140935.1, on the reverse strand, counting down.
TCTCTACCATAGTGAGATTGGGGAGGCCTTTCAAGAGGTGGCAGCTACTGAGGAGAAATCTTTTGGGGCCATCTATGTCAATAGTTCCAGAGAAGTCAAGGGAGAAGGTATCACAAGGCTGCTAGTGAACCAAAATCCTAAAACATGGTATGGCAGAGCCGATAGGGTAACCTGTGCATGCAAAGAGGGTAGTAGAGGTTGGCAAGCGATGATCTACAAATGTGGTTAGGAGGAAAGGTTGTGTTTCCATTGGATGCATCCGTAGTAAGAATCCACATTGGGGCAACAAAACAAGTGGAGGAAGCTGTGCGAGTGTGAGTAGGATGTGTGTGAGGAGGAAGGAGGTGAACACAGTGTGTGGTGGAGTCTATGGTGAGATGATCCTCATTGACTCCTTATTTATTTTATATATAAGAATAAGGTTAGCCCAGTTAGATGGGTATTAGCAAATTGTATAGCTAGCCACATGGCCTTTACACCTTATTTATTTTATATGTAAGAATAAGATTAGCCCAGTTAGATGGGTGTTAGCAAATTGTATAGCTAGCCACATGGCCTTTACACCAACAACATCCCACTCGAAGGCTAATGTGGCCTAAAACCAAAATTATGTACAAAACATACACAACCCTGAAGCATAACATTGGCTTCACCCCACAACCATCAACTTTATGCAATGTAACCGCTGCATAGCTAAGCTCTTCATAAGAGCATCTGTAAGGTTGTCATCTATATGGACCTTGACAATCTCGATCTTCTTATTTGCCAACACTGCTACAAATGGGAGCATGGGGTGCCTACAAAATACACAAAATAGTATGCTTGCTATAGACGATCAAACCAATAGATTTACATATCTAACTAATCACATGTGCACACAATCGAGAATAATACACGATTGGAGAGAGATAGAGAAGGAAAGAGAGCATGAGAGCACCTGCAGGTGCACCTCCTAGAGTGGAGTGCATAGAGAGAGATGTGAGAAGGAGAAGAGGAACATAGAGCACTGGGTGCAATCTCCCCCCGTGCAAGAGTTAGGATTTTACTTTTGCACGTGTTTACTTATAAATTTTTTGAATGCTCGAAATGATTACAAATTATCCACATGAACATAAAAATGACCATAGTTCATAAAGGGCTCTTTAATAATAAAATATCAATAAACTTGCTATCCTTCTGCATATTCCATAGACCAACGTGTTATATTTACACTATGAGATCAATTAGAAAACCCCCACCCCAATCTAGTGTATACATAAAAGTATACATTGTGGACTATTAATAATCCTCTTCGGTTAATTCACATGATATGATAGTCATGTTGAAAAGTGACCGCTCAAGGCCTAAATCGGCAAATCTGCACTTGTGATGTCAAAACCCGCAAATCTACATTGATATTGTTTAAACTAGTGAATTTGTTGTTTGTTGGCGTGCTGCCAAAATCGGCAAATCTGCACTCATGCTACCTAAATCAATGAATCTACACTTTTCCTACATTGGCAAATATAAACCACGATAAACATTTTTACACTGTCTAAATAGCTCAACCTACGTGCATGTGACCAATGGACAAGGCAATGTATAAACTAGTCTTGCTTGGTAGGCATTGCTATAGAAGTTTCTAGGGAGCGTTATGTTTAATGCGATTTAATAGAGTCATAACAAATTCAAAATATGGAAAGCATTGCCTAACTGTAAACATTGAAGTGTGCTACTGACGTGGCAATCATGTGCAGATGTCATCCAAGAGTGGAAGTCAAAAAATTGTATTTGTGTTAAGCTACATGAAAACAATGTAAATAGTTAAACATCATGTCATGCAGTTATACATAGAGTTAAAACACAAAACATATAGTACACATCACGCAAAAGTGCGATACAAAAGTATGGTGGAGAGTTGGCATTGTTGTCTCTCTAAAAATTACAAGGAACAAAAGTCATGCCTTGCCTCGTAGACTTTATGTTGTCCAATCAAACACATGGGCATGTAGGTTTGGATGCAAATAACGAACCTTGCAGTTTTAACACAAATGATGCTTGCTTGTCTATTCGAAACTTCCATTGTTGTGAATCTATTATATGCTTCCTATGGCACACAACACGAGAGTCATAGCAAATGTAGAAGCATGTAGAAGAATTACAACAACTGTTTCTCTAATATTCACCATGTGCATGTGAGATCGGTGCCTCTAACCTTGTAGTCAAATATAAGCACATGGAGCACAACAACACCATGTGGAACCTACTCAATAAGTAGTTAAAGAGGAGAGTTTTGTTCTCTAGCATTTTCATTATGTTGGCATTGCCCACTCTCCACAAGACCTACTTAGTTCAAGAAAGGTGAGGGATGTAACTATCCAAGATGACTTGGGTATTGGCTACTTGGGAGCCAAATTTGAAAGGAGTATTCCTGAGGCTAAGTTGAAAGAAAAGGAATAACACAAATTTACTTGTTAGACGTAGTGGTGATGTCATGCCTAGGGTAAGACTAGGCAGGCCAAGAGACAGGACATACATGCGGGCAAAGGGTGCTTATTTTAGTAGGCTATGAGTCTATTTATAGCGAGGTTGGGTGGAGAGTTGCATGGTCTAGTCCCCTCTGGTCTTAGATTGGTATCAGAGCTCAGGGAGTGCAACAGCCATGGAGGAGGGGGGAAGAAGCATGGAGATCATCGTCATGGTCTCTCTCTCTCTCTCTCTCTCTCTCTCTCTCTCTCTCTCATCCCAAGCTGCTGCAGCGTGGGCAAGACCCCTTACAACAGGGTTCAAGTGGGTTATGGATTCATTTTCTCTTTCGGGCTCTCGGATGGTGGGTATCGTTTCTTAACAACAAGAAGAAGGAGAAGACGAGCAACACGGGAATCAACCCTTCAGCGAAGGAAGAGGCTATGGCACGCAATGGGTTTTGCAGCACAGACAGGGCCAAAGAGGTGCAACATGTCATGCATGCAAACTTTGCTTATGCATGATGCCTTGAGGATGTCTGTACAAAGCACAACGAGGGATTCTTCTTCCTTGCGTTGCAGGTTGACATTGATGACGTAGCCATGTTTTTTTTCTCACTAGGCTGCCCTTTAGGGCATGGTTTGTTGGCCGACCATTTTCAAAGGGGCTTTCCCACCCTGTAGTAGCAGAGGTTGTGCACTCCATTCAAGGTGGTTCTATTACAATGATTGAGCGAGGTGGTAAGATAACCAACATTTGGGGTTTCAAAGCCGAGATCCACAAAGTACACAACAACTTGAAGGGTTGCCTTGAGTCCTCAAGGGAACTACTTGCAAAATGAAAAAGGGGATTACTCACCAGCGACCTCAACAACAAGGTAGTAATCCAAGGGATTACACTAAAGCAACACGACCTTGACAAGAGCTGAGAATACGGCAAGGGACATTTCAAGTATCTCCTCAAAGCACACCATAAATTGCTTCTACTCTTGCAAGGACAATGACGAGCGCTCTTGGATGTCTCCTAGAGGATCTCAAAAGTTCAAGCAAAAGATCATCAAGAACAATTGGTAAGTTATTCCATCATAGTCAAGCAAGTACAGGCAAGGCCTGTGGCTTGAAAGGTAAAGGTATTTGGCAGGGCCGATTGGTTATGCGAATTCAAGATGCAGGCAAGACTTGTGGCTTGAAAGGTAAAGGTATTTGGTAGGGCCAATCGATTATGGAAATTCAAGATGCCGGCAAGCATCTTTCTCTCTACTTCAAAATTTTGAATTTACTCGGCCATGGCTCCTATGAAAAAATTCTGAACTCGACAACCCAGTGTCAACAAGTCGGATCTGACCAGTCTTCAAGGGTGATTGACAACGGGTGCATGTAAGCAATCGTTGGGCAACTCAACTCTTGGCAATATTCAACACAAGCAAACCACCCAAGGGGTGCTCCAAATCTCGGGGAATTCACTCTATATACAAAACGGGATGTCACCTGCGAGTGGACCACTTTGATAAAACCCCTATATACGACACATATTAGGGAGTATGGCCCCCCTTTCTACACTTATACGACAATCAATCAGAAGATTATCATACCCCTATCTTACGTATAAAATTTAGGTCTCACATGATCTAACTGAGTAAATCTAGTCAAAGAGCATTAGCATAGTGACTGGCAACGTACTAAGGAACCACTTATATAGATAACTAGATGTACCCTTAATGTGTCTTAGTTTGACTTTCAAACTATGTGCCTGTTCAGCCTGCACTCTAGCTACTCCTCCAATTTTGACTCATCTAAATTACTCAAGAAACATGGTTATATAGTTGTGCTAGGTTCTACGTGTAAATTTGTATCTATGAAAACTCTTTATAGCTTTCATCCTTCAACAAATGAACTATAATCTCAAAACAAGCAATTGAAACAAAGCAAGTGATAGTTCTTGCATGTATCTTTGTAGCTATGACTCACAAGTTCAAGGGAAGACTCTTTTGGAAAGCCATGATTTTGAAACACAAAAACTTCCTCTCATTTTTTCCTTTTCTCACTCCCCCCGCCCCCCAACCACCACCACCACCACCACCAATAAATATGATACCCCCTCCCTTATTTTTAAGCTTGGGAGATAAATTATTGGGGGCTTGCCCCTAACTTATACGCTTATGTAACTTGTAAAAAACCCCCCCTCCCTTGCACTTAGTGGTGCGGTAAGTTTTCCATGGTGAATCCCCCGGGCTCCAAATTCTGATTCCAAGGGTAGAAATTCAAAAATCAGTAAGAAAGTTATAGTTTCAATTTCACTTTGGTTATGGATTCATTTGCATTTCGTTTTTGTTTGTGAATTCACCTTATCGTGAATCTAAATGCAAACTAGAGCATTTCTTATTGCCCAAGGGGTATGTCCGAGCTTGTCGGGCATGGTTTGATGGTCATTACAACAAGGTTGTTATTTGACTTAGCAACCTCCATTGATCTGCATGAATTTGCGAGCATGCATGATTGTTAATTTTTTGATTGCACATGCATATCAATTAGGTACCTAAGGTATGCTTGAAATTTACAAACTTTATTTTATGCATGCCATGATGCATTGTTATTTCAAAGTTTGTAAAGCATTTAAGGCCAGCCATCTCTGTAGAATTTGTAACAATAGGGCTATGCATTGCTTCTGAAGCATATTCTCCAGATGGAGGAATAGCTGGAAGAGATGGATCTAGTGTTCGACAGTAATGTCAAGGACATTATTGTTCACTTTTCACCACAATGGGGAACTATGAGCAAAATAATTTTCTAGACAAAATTCGAGGAAAGTACAAATTATCTGAAACAAAGTTTTATAGGGCAAAGTGCTAGAAACTTTGCTTCAATTGCTTGGGACCACACTAGTGAAAGCCTTATCCATAGGAAAGGCTTGATGGTGATTCAAGCAAGGTGGTAGCCAAGTTAAGTTTAGTTCTCCACTTTTTATATCTTGCAAAATTTTCTCCACAGCTAGCTTTGCAAGAAAAAGTTGCTTCGGTCAAGAAGGGTTTTGCAGTTAGATAAGGTTTAATAGCTAAGTTTCCTAAGCTATCAACTATCAACATTGGACAATCTAAGATACTTTTATGAAATTTTGATGGACGAGGTTGATTCTGTTTTGCTTGACATGTGTGTGTCAACAGGATAACCTATTAGCTATGATCACTCAGGCTGCATTTTGTCTCATCTTTTTCCTGACATTGTGCAAAGCACGGCTTCACTTTAGGGCATTTTGCCTAGAAGATTCCAAAGTTCAAATTATGCTAGTAGCATACGAACTTGGGAAAACTTGGCAACACGTCTACTTGTTTATTATTGGAGGTCGGTATGAACCAAGCCATGAGGGCATACAAGGTACATCCACTAGCACTAACTTTCTCAGCATACATTGCTATCAAGTGAAGGCAACTGCTCTCAGAGAGGCGACGAGCAAAGTGCTTTGACAGACTTACTATGAAGCAAGGCTTCTATTCCGTGCCACAATACTATCCATTGACCTAGGATGAAGGATAATAGCACATAGGTTTGGCAATAAGAGGATATAAGCTCACATTTATGGTTTGCAGTGACCAACTATGATGCATCCATGCTAGTACACATCGGGCAAGGCATGCATGACATCTGCTCACATTGTGGAGCCATCATTGAAGCCATTGGCTTATCACACTATTTTTTTGATATGCATGCATGACATGCCATGATTGCTGACTCATTCCACTAAAGCATGGTTTATGCTTCTGCTATAAAATTAGTTACTCTGTTTAGATGGAGTTGGGTTGGCATATTTGCTTGTGATCATTGTATATGACTACAACAATGGATAATTTTTGTGCACAAGGTACTAGCATACAAATGATGCTTTCTACGGATAGCAAGTAGGCATGGCCTAGATATCAAAAGCACCTAATTCATGGGACGACATAAATAAACTAAGAGATCCTCAAAGCAGGGGTTAAGATAGTGCTTCTAGGTAGACAGGGCATGAATCACAACCATAAGTTCCTTCTCGTAGATCAACGCATGCAATTATGCATCCTTATGCATCCACTGCATGGTCTTCTTGATTAAGCACTACATCGATGCAATCACCAGAAGCATCACAATGAACCTCGAAGGATTTCCTTAAGTTTGGCACTAGCAAAATAGGTCCATGGCTTAATAGATACTTTAGCCTATCAAAGGAACCTTGTTGTCTTGATCCCCATTTGAAAGGAATCTTCTTCCTTGTTTGGTCATGGAGCGATCTTGCTACTTGAGCAAATCCTCGAATAAACCTCCAATAATAGGAACACAATCCTAGAAACTACATGTACCGTAGTGGGGGTTGGCCAATCTTGTACCACCTAAATCTTGGTGGGATCGATACTCACTTGGTGTGTGAGACTATATGGCCGAGATAGTGTATCTCAGTGAGAAAGAACTCACTCTTCTTTATATTTACATGCAACTCATGCTTTCGCAATTCCTGAAACACTATGTCTAAGTGCTTTCGATGTTCCTCCTCGTTCTTCAAAAAGATGAGTATGCCGTCAAAGAATACTCCTGTAAAAGTTCAGTGTGGGCTGAAAATTTGATCCATCATTTGATTGAATGTGGGAGGAGCATTGGTCAAGCCCAAAGGCATTACCAAAAATTTATAGAGTCCAAAGGTTGTATGAAAGGAAGTCTTATGGACATCCTCAGAGGCTATGCGTATCTGATGATACCTGCTCTTTAAGTCAATGCGACTAGGATGCTTGCACTCTGCAACTTATCAAGAATAACATCAATTTGAGAAATCAAAAATAAATCCTTGATAGTGATCTTGTTTAGAGGTCGGTAATCTATGCACATTCAAAATGCACCATCTTTCTTATGCACCAGTAGAACTGGAGAGCAGTAAGGCGAAGTACTTGGTCATACTATACCTTTTTCGAAAAGCTCGTTGACTTGCTTCAAAATTTTCTCTTGCTGAGCAAGACTTACCCTGTACGAGGGTTGGTTTGGGGGAGAGCTACCTGATACGAGATCAATGCAATGATATTTTGGATGTTCCGAAGGTAACTTGTTCGGTAGTGTATTTGTGAAACAATCCTTCTACTTTTCAAGGAATTAAAAACGTTTAATTTTCAAACTAGAGAGCGAACCCGTTTTACCTTTTTCTTGTGCAAAATCAAACAAGCAAAAACGTGCTTCTTTATATCCTTCTTAATGGAGATATGGCCTACAATAGGGAATAGGCAATCCCTTGCATTGGTAAATATTTTAATGTTCTTGCCCTCATGCTCAAAGGGGAGGTCTTTTCTACATAATCTGGGACTGGTTGCATTGAAAGGTGCAACAGCTATAAGCGGGTTCCTCCTGTGAGGATCCATGGTGTAGATGGAGAGCATGCAGGCAAAGAAGAGAGAGAGAGAGAGAGAGAGAGAGAGAGAGAGAGAGAGAGAGAGAGAGAGAGAGAAAGAGAGGGAAGAGCTTCGACACACTAGAAAAAATAACGCCTGTGTTTGATTAATGAAAAGCCATTTACATATATATAGAGTGGAACTTGCCATGCAAAAACTCTACTGATAAGTGGCCTTTGTGTTCATGCTATAGAGCTTGTTCCCACTTTGGATATTTTCTTGATTTTGTCATGTCTAAATGACTCATTGATATATTTTTCTAGTTTTTCATACATTAAAAGTGGCTAACATAATTTCTATCTTCCTTGAATGATATTAACCAAATGATTTTGACGACAAACTTCGCTTCTTTTCGAACTTGCAATGATATATAAAAACCTATGTAGAACATATTGTGGACTACTTCCCTATTTAAGCTTGCATGGAATACTTCCATATTTAAGCTTGCTGTATGTGTATCACAAAGGCCACAAGCATTTGAAGTGAAGTGATTAGATAAGTCATCTCCTCATTTTAGTTTCTTTTATTTTTGAAAATCGTTTAGAAAACTTAGGTTATAATACACTAACATTGTAGTTAACTCTAGGATAGCTTCATTGCTTGTTGCCTCATCAAATATCCAGGCTGACCTGTAATTTATGGTAATGAGTTCATTCAACATACTAGCTCTCTCGTACAAGACCGTTCCACACTCCAAAATGCGTCTATTGATCACATTAAAAGAAAAAGACAAGTACACAAACTCAACTTAGATGGCTTGCTTATTAGTTTGACTACTCACTAAACTCTTACGTACATCATTTCTTGGTGCATTCTAATCTAACGAGATCATTTGAATTTTTGTTGATAAGTTGGTTTTCTCTATAAGCCCAAATGCGATATATAATACATCATAGTGTTGTCTATTTTCTTTTTTATCTTAAGATCTCCACATTATGCACCACCTCTTACAACATCTTCTCATACCACAATCCCCCACTTTAATATATTCATTTGATAAATGAGCATATTCTTTTAAGTTACTCTCTTTGCAGGTATACTCAAGGGACTACACTCAAGCAAGTTTGCAACAAGGGAGAATACCACCGAACATCTTTAGAAGGCATGTCTTTTTTCTTTATCTACATTGTTTTAGGAGCTGTGAAATCAAAATCCCTAAAGTCGTGTCTTGTACTTGCACTAAATGGAATTTCTATCGAGTTGATTTGACATTAAGCTAGGCATCTACTCACATGAGCTAAGGTACTTTTGGATAGTGAACAATTGTTTGTAAGTACTTTGCTATTCAAACATACTCCAATTTGGTGTCAACTATTTGTAAGCTAGACATATACTCACATGAGCTAAGGTGCTTTAGGATAGTGAACAACTGTTTGTATGTACTTTCCTACTCAGACATACTCCAATTTGGTGTCAAATTGGTAGGAAATGTTTTGTCTTTACTTGGTAAGACTAATGTGTTATTGTGGTGTCTTGAATCCACAAGCGACCACTTGGCATGATCTAGGCCATTGCCCTTGACTTGAATCAGCAGACGGCCTCAAACGCACAATGCTACAAACCAAGATGATGCACTAAAAAGCATAGCCTTAAGTCACACATAAAAACGACATAGTGTTGAAAAGCTCCCTACTACCTACTAATTCAAGCCTATCATCAACGCTCTCCTCCACAGCCATGCGTTCTCCCTTGCTATATAACATCTATACCTCAATATCTCAAAGCAAATTAACAACATGTAAATAACTCAAGTGCTTCTAGTTGAGGGACTCCCTCCGATTCCTCTCCCTCCCTCAAGAGTAAGCCCTTGTGCAAGAGCTAAAATTATTTCATTGGTGTGTTCTATGTGTTGGTATAGAGTGGCAGGCGGTGTATGCTCAACATACACATTCTATGAGGACATTGAGTGGAGCCAAGTGGTTGGCAAACTGGCATGCAATTCCACATCAAAGTTGGAGGATGAGTTTAGCAGGGCACCTGGGTGACCTCCTAATCATAAAGTAGTCGCATCTTGATTTTCCACATTATTGTCCTTTTAACCAGAACACGGTTCAGTAGGACGCTCAATGAATTCAAGAAGAGCATCTTGATTTTCCACATTGTTGTCCCTTTACAACCGTCTTGTGTAACCAGCCCATATCCGCCAACATCGTGTATAAACTCCATTTAGAACCCACTTGAGTATGCTAAATAAGTTAGCACAAGTAAGATGTATCTAAAAGAGTACCTCTTTTCATTTTCCATGAAAGTAACTAGCTGACGTAAAGTCCTTGACTTAATACCATTATTCATTAGTAAAAAACCCCACCATAATCGGTGTTCAAGGTTGAGGACTTGATTTATACAAGATGAGGCTAAACTTAGTCGCAACCTGCTTTGTCTCATGGTAAGCAAACTCCAAGTAGAGAAATAATCTTTGTAACTGGGTTGCTTTGTGCTAACTATGCACTCAGCATATCCTTCAGCACAAGATCAATACTTGTAAAATGCCTATCCTCTCTGGATGATTGACAGTATTGAGGTGTGTTTCCCCACCATTTACAGATAGTTCTCCAAAATGATTGGTAAATAGGGATCACAATTCCTTGCATTATTGCTGATGAATGAATAATTTTAGGAACAACCATCTTGGTTAACTATAGTGAGCTAATCTACCAGCACCCAAACCAAGCCATGAACTCTATTGGTGATTCATAGATCCACAATCAATCTCATAGAGATACTACACATAGAGTTCAAAATGCTTTGAAAGCTACTAATGTCATGAATGTGCATGCCGCTCTAAATCTGCCTTTTTTAAACATTAGGGCCGATAACACCTAGTGTGCATGCATTTAGCAAAATAGATCTGAACCTATATATCCATGACCCCCGGATCCATGACCTTACTTGCCAATTATACTTATGGCTAACGTGATGCCTATAGTCCACTGAAAAAGAGTTAAATGCTTTCCACTGCACGACGGGAAACCTGTGGCAACTTAGTTGGACCATAGTAGAATATGAAAATTAATCATATCTAGGTGCCAAAATACAACAAAACATAGCTTTACTACATTTATAAACAACCATCCATTAAATTTTTTATCAACACTGTAAGTTTAACAAGTCTTCCTAGGTATCCGACAATTTTTGGCCACTAAAATTGTTTCTGATACGACGTGCTTAGAATAGTCTAATAAATAGATTTGATTAGCACCTCTGGAATTTGTCACAACATGATTGAAATAACGAGTGCGTGCCAGTGTCAGTCCCAGAGACCCATTTTCTCCACATGTGCAATATGTCTCATATGAGGATGTCCCAAAAAAGAACATCAAGTACAAGATGAACTTGTGTGTGCAACTGTAAACACTCAGTGACATGATTAAGAGGGACCTTGTTAAACTTTGATCCACACTAGCTAAATCGAAATCCATGAGTTCCTAGACCATGTTGTATCCCATGTGACAACATGTGCCAAACAAAACCCTACATGTAGATCCATAACTGCATTACGTCCCAAAATTCTTTGCTCCTACATGAACTTGTCAAGTCTCTGAAGAGAAAAGTCGATGAAATCATTGAAGCTTATACATTCTACTTGAAAAAATCAATCAAAGCATATTCAAAAATGAAAACAAACCAAATCAAATGCGTACTTGGGGGTTGAACATAGTGTTCACTTACTTGTAGTCAAAGGCACATGACCAAATCTACCACCTGAAAAGGCCTAGTAACACTAATTGAAAGTGAAAATCAAGCAATATTGCACTAGTTGAAGAGCGCGGGCGAGAGCGCGTGTGTGTGTGCAACAATGGAGAAGAGAGGAGACACAGGTTTGGGTGGACTCCAAACACAATAGTGTTAGGGTTATGAGTCCTTATTCTTTTGTATAGAATGAATGGTCAGTGTTAGTTCCTGGTTAGTCTCCGGCCGCCCAACACTCAGGTGCTACACATTGGGCTTTACCACCCCAACAACCTCCCACTTAAAGGACAATGTGCCTTTAAGCTGGGGTGACAATGTATATATATATATATATACAATACAGGTAGACAATGACCATGATCATCTACCGAATGCATATGAGTGCCCGACAATGTGCAAACCGCTATGAAGGTAAGCCCTTTGTTAGAAGATCAGCAGGGTTTTCAGTGGTGTGAATCTTGGCAAGTTGCAATCGCTTGTCCTCAATCACCTCACAAATGAAGTGATACTTTACATCCACATGCCTTGTCTTTGCATGAAACACTGAATTCTTTGCCAATTGTATAGCACTTTGGCTATCACAATGTAACACAGGTATCTCAACATTGATTCCCAAGTCTCCCACCAGCCAACCAAGCCATATAGCTTCCTTGCAAGCTTCTGAAGCTGCGAATTCAGCCTCTGTAGTAGACAAGGTAACACAATCTTGCAAATGAGATTGCCATGAAATTGCACCTCTAGTGAATTCAAAAACATAGCCTGAAGTGGACCTTCTCTTGTCCAAGTCTCCTGCATAATCTGCATCCATGTAACCAATTACACATGCTTCCTTTCTTTCAAAGCAAATGCACATGTCTTTTGTACCATTCAAATATCGCATAACCCCTTTCACTGCCTCCCAATGTTTCTTGCCTAGATATGACATATACATCAAACTCCCAACTGTAGATGAATAAGGCACTTGTGCCATTTCAGCCTTTTCCTCTTCAGACTTAGGGCAATCATTTTAGAAAGTTTCACATATGGAGGCAATGGAGTACTCAATGCCTTCCCCTTCTCCATATTGAAATGCTTGAGCACTTTAGCAATGTACTCAAATTGAGACAAATAGACCAATTTCTTGCATCTGTTTCGCTTAATGTGCATGCCAAGGATATGGCTTGCTTCACCCATGTCTTTCATTTCAAAGTTTGCATGTAACTCTGACTTCGAGGCTGAAATCTCATCCCTGCATTTCCCGGAAATTAACATATCATCCACATAAAGGACCAAAATCAGCAAACTACCATCATTAGCTCGCTTAGTGTAGAGGCAATGGTCCATATTGCTACGTTTGTAGCCTTGAGAGAGCATGAACGAGTAGAATTTATGATACCACTCCCTTGATGGCTGTTTTAGACCATAAAGAATCTTTTCTAATTAACACACCAAGTCTTCATTGCCCTTCTGAACAAAACCTTCTGGCTGCTGCATATAAACTTCTTCTTGAAGATCACCATGCAAGAACGCCGTCTTGACATCTATCTAGTCAAGTTCCATGTCGTCTTTAGCAACCAATGCAAGTACACACCACAGAGTAGTCATCTCGGCAACCAGAGAAAAGATCTCATCAAAGTCAATACCCTGCGCTGCTGCTGCTTAAATCCTTTAGCAACAAGTCGTGCCTTATACTTGGGTTTATTATCATGAGGTGTAATTTTTTGCTTGTACACCCATTTGCATGGTAATGCCTTTTTACCTTTGGGCAACCGAACCAACTTCCAAGTTTGATTCTTATGCAACGAGTCCATTTTTGATTGCATAGCTTTCTCCCACTTTGCCTTGTCATCCATTGACATGGCTTCCTTATAGCAGGAAGGCACTCCGCAATCTTTCAACATAATGTAGTCCAATGAGGGAGTAAATCTATCAAGAGGCCTTGAAACTCTTGTAGACCTTCTAATAACTGCTTGAGCCGGTTGTCCCTTAGCAACATCTTGTACTGCAGGAGGATTCTGTACTTGTTGTCTGACATTAGGCACTTCAGCCCTATTGTGGACAATTCCATCTTCTTGGAAGATAACTCTCCTGACCTCCACTGTATGCACAGGCTTCTTATGCATCTTTTCTTCATTAAAGTATACGTCATTACTGCGAACTATCTTTTTAGCTTCAGGATCCCATAACCGAAATCCCATCTCTCCAGGATTGCCATAGCCAAGAAATATGAATTTCTTTGACTTAGGGGCCAACTTGCTTTGAAACTCCTTTGGAATATGGCAATACACTTCACAGCCAAAGACTCTAAGATGCTTGTAAGAAGGTGGCTTCCCAGACCAAAGCTCTTCAGGTACCTTCTCATCTAAAGGTTTGTTAGGAGAGATCAATAAGATGGACAGCAGTTGCTAACGCTTTCGCCCAAAATCCATTAGGAAACTCTGCATTAGACAACATGCTACGTAACTTCTCTTGTACGGTATGGTTGATCCTCTCAGCAAATTCTGAAAGGCTTTAGTGACATACTCACCACCATTGTCTGACCTCAAGCACTTTACTTTCTTGCCAGACTGATTCTCCACTAATGCCACAAAATTCTAAAATTTTGAAAGAACTTCATCCTTCTTCCTGAGAAGATATACCCACACTTTCCTCGAGAAGTCATCAATGAATGTAGCAAAGTACAATGAACCTCCCATGGATACATTAGGCATAGGTCCACAGACATCACTATGCACTAACTCTAATGGCTCACTTTTTTGAGTGCTTCCTCTTTTGTGTGGTGATTGTGTTTGTTTACCATAAAGACAATCCTCACAAACTGAAAATCCAAGCACATAACCAAAACGAGATAAGATTTTCATTCCCTTTTGAGACATATGTCCTAACCGGCGATGCCACAAAGAAACACTTGGCTGCTCGGTTACAAATTACATGGTTTTTAACATTGGATACATGTAGCATGTACAAAGTCCCAGACTTTGAACCATCTACTACCACTAAAGAACCTTTGGTGATCTTCCACGAACTATCACCAAATGTGCAGTAATATCCTGCGTCATCCAGTTGTCCTGTACTAATCAAGGTTTTGGTAAGCTTCGACACATGTCTCACATTCTTGAGCATGAATGAAGAACCATTCTGAAATTTCAGTTGCACATCGTCGACACCAACTATGTCGCAAGCAAAATCATTGCCAAGACGAACACGACCTTTACGCGTCGCATCATATGTACCGAACCACTCTCTGTGAGGAGTCACATAAAACGATGCACCTGAGTCAATAACCCAATCCTATAAAGCATAGCCATCAATGGCAACCAAAAATGTTGAATCCATGGCAGATGTGAGATAAATATCTCCATCAGAATCTTCAACAAAAACATTGTTGATCTCTTCAATCTTTATACTGCTTTCCTTAGTCTTGCCTTCTTCTGACTTCTTGTCTTTACCTTTCTCTTGTTTCCACTTTTAACAGTCTTTCTTCATATAACCCTTTTTGTGACAATGATAGCACTCGATGTCTTTTCGGCCACGTGATTTGCTACAAGATTTTCCTCTCTGATTCTACTTGCCCTTTTCTTGTGATCGATCACGAACAACGAGAGCATTGCTAGTACCACGAGAAGTATCAAGATTCTTCCTACTAACCTCTTCAGTATGCAAACTGCCCTCAACATCAGCACATGTTAAACCATCAGGAGGTGCTGAGTTACTTATGGCTGTGCGAAAAGTATCCCAACTTTCTGGTAGCATAACTAGCAAGGACATTGCTTTGACCGAATTGTCAAAATTGACTCCCTGTTACCATATACATGTGGTAGTGATGTGTGTGAACACACTAGGACCGCCGGGGCATATTTTCCCTCTTTAGGAGGTTTTTTCCCTCGTGCATTGTATATACGCCCATCACTCTAGGGCTATCTATCTTTCCATTACACACTAAGTAACACACTCTCAATTGTGTGCCTTGAGCTTGCTTCGTCTTCTCCAAGCTGTGCGTGTTTCTCTGCAACCCTAATTCCAACAATTGGTATCAGAGCAGGTTGTGTCCTCCCGGGCTCAGTCACTAGCTGCTCCAGTACACACCTGCTCACTTTCTCCGATTTCAATGAGGTCAGCTCGTAGAGCTGAGTCTACTCAGATTTTTGATTCGGGCTCATTTCGGCCTCCATTTCCACTACAGGCAGGTTTGCACAGGCAATTTTGTCATTTTGTGCAGAAATCTGTCAGTGTTGATTTCTACATAACAGGTGCCTTATAGTCTTCTATGGTTTGTGCTATATAGCACGTGTTGTTCCCATTCCATTTCTCCTATTTTCGAGCAGTTTTCACATCAGGTGCAACATTTACCATGGCTGGCAACAACAACACAGATGAGTTCAAGATGTTTGCTGCTAAGGACAGGTTGGATGGGGATAATTACCCTATGTGGGCTTATATGATGCAACACGTTCTTGTGTCAAAGGGCGTCTGGAATATTGTGCAGGGCATTGATGTACGTCCTGGTTCTGAGGATGTAGGCGATGTTGAGGATGTTGCAGGTCTTGCTGCAAGGATTGCTGCTGTTAGAGTTGTTTTGCCTTCGGCAGAACAAGCTCGTTGGGATGTTAAGGATGCGCAGGCTCATGCATTGATTGCGTTGTCTAAGAAGCGCACCATTGATCCTCACATCTGTTCAACAAAATCTGCAAAACAGGCTTGGGATAGTTTGGCTGGTCTTTATGCAGGTCGCAATGAGGCTAAAATTGCTTTGCTGCGTTGTCGAGAAATTTGCGGTCTTGCCAGGAAAGCACCGGGTTTATGGCTGTGAGAGTTTGTGAGAGAACTCAACAAAAACTATATGAAGGAGTTAAACCATAGATGCCATGAAGACTAGGGTTTGGAAAGAAGTGCAATCAAAGAAGACTCACTCTTTCTCTCTTGCACTCACACACACAAAGAAAGAACACAAAAGAGAATGTCAAAACAATACGAAAATGAAAACATCAAGGCTATGGTCATATCGTATCATGGGTAATATGAAAGGGTTATTAGATGAGTTAATGGCATTCAATCTTGACTGACCAAATAGGCTACGAATTGTTCTTTGGAATTGTAGTTTTGTGCTTACCATAATATATATTTTTTGTCTAGTGATTGGGATTAATTGTGTGTACAAATCCTCTTGGTTCATAGCAAGATAACTACGCTTACGTCAAAAGAAAAGTTATAGTCTATGAGAGGTAGTATGATGGGATCCGGTGATAGAAGTATTTCATTAAGCCTTTCTGGGCCAAAGAGAAACACTACACGTTGTTGAAAGTGTATTTTTGGGCTAATCCATATGTTAATTCTAATAGATCGTACAGAGTGAAAGTGATAGAAATGATCATCATGTGGGTTATTCATCTAGGATAGTATGTGAGAAATGTAGATATGAGAGAAGTGAAGAGATGAGAAGTTTCCCTCCCAAGCCCTATTCTTGCCCGTAAGCAATAAGGATACTGCGGGGAGAGATGTACCTGTAGAAAAGAGAACCTAGAATTTGCAGAGAGGATGAATTACTAAGAATGAGAGAGATAGGTTTGGTTAAGGAGATGAGATTAGATACATAAATATATATATATGTCGGATTAGAGATGAAAAAGAAAACAACAAGAAATCAAGAAAACATCAATGTAGAACACATCTTACTTGACAAACCCTTCGGCACCATTATTGATGGAGAGAGAAGAAGAGGGGAGCACTCCACTTTGATTGATACGCCAAGTACAACACCTTCTTTGATTAGAGTTGATCTTCCAAGGATAGCGTACAAGAATGGCTAGTCTTCCTCTAGGAGAAAGTGTAGGCTTGGGCTTATGTTAATGGGGCTAAGTACAATTAGGCATTACTACTCACTCCCTCAAGAATTCCTCTCATCAATGGCTTGAATGCTTGAGTTCCTTTCAAGGAAGAAGAGGCCCCCTTATATAGGTGAAGGGAATCCCCAATGGTTTACACAAGAAGAGAAGAGCCAGTGTGAATAGGAATTGGAAAAGTTGGAAATGAGCTGTCCCTGCATAATGTGGGCAGACTGGGGTCCAGTATTTTGATCATATCTCCTCAACCGTGGCTCCAAATAAAAAAGTAAAAATATGGGCAGAAACTTCAGCTCATTAGCTACGATTTTCATTTTAAAATCATTTTCCAATTCGGATTGGAACCTTGTGTAAAAAATTCATCAAAATAGGGTCCGTTTTTGGCAGCAAAAGTCTTCCCGTGGTCCCCTTAGCTTAGACTTTCATTTAATTCCAAAGGACACCTCATGCCATATGAAAGCATGAAATTGCTCCTTGACAAAGTTTTGTAATCATGCTTGCAATAATGCATTAAAATAAGTGTATCTTTGAAATCATGCCACCTAGTGTCCCACTAGGATTTGATTCCCTCCTAGTAGCTATTTAAAAAGAAATATAAGAAAAGTATAAAAAATACATAGAATATATATATATATATATATATATTGGAGTTTACCCTAGATATAGGATCTAGCTAGAGTGTGAGATGATAATGAGATAGTAGAAATAAAGAATCAATGCTTTTTGCCCCAAGTTAAAGAGGCGGAGCTATTGAACTTTTCCCATAGTATTTTCTGATGGTAAAGTAAGGATAGGTTACCCTTGAGAAAAATAATAGGATGAGATAGAAGGCTTATTATTATACTTAAATATGCATATGTATATTATAGGAAAGATAATTATGTATCTAAAAAGTTACAAGATAGATCTTGTAGCATGCGTTCCCACTATGTACGTGTCACAACACGACAACGTAAAGAGCTGGAGTCGAAGATTATGCATGAGGAAGATGATATGGACACTTTCCTTGCTAGTGTCAAGGATATCAATGAGCAGCTTATTTCTACAGGAGAAGTCATTTCAGACAGTTCCCTTGTGCAGAATGTTCTTGAGGCCTTACCAGACTCTTACCAGACTTTTGCTAGTACTTGGAGACTTATGACCCAAGGATATCCAGAAGTTGTCAAGTTTGATGCATTATGCACATTGCTGCTGCAAGAGTCACTTTCTAGAAAAAACAGGACTAGATAGCGTGTAGTTGAACATGCTTTTATTGCTTCTCAGAGAAAAGGTGGTAACAGTAATGCAACCACTTCTTATGGTTCTACTGCGAGTGGCAAAACTTCTGTTCCTAATGCTTCTGCTGGCAGCACTTCGTCTAGCAATTCTGGTGATACGGGCAAAAAGAAGATGCGTTGCCATTATTGTAAAGCTAATGATCACTTGATCAAGTCTTGTCTAAGTTGAAGGCCAAAGAGGCTAAGAAGAAAGAGGGTGGTTCCACTGCAAATGCTGGTTCCACTACAAATGCACCCATTGTTGAGTCTTTTGTGAAAGGAGACTGTAATGCTGATGTTGATGCAGAATGGGCTTTGAGCACAGAGTGCACTTACAATCTTGCTATCCATGATGCATGCTTCTCAGTATGCAATCATTTTAATGTATAACGTGAGCTCGAAAGGAGGGGTTTTAAAATACAAAAATTTTAGGCAATTTAACAGAGATACATTAAAATAAGGGGTTTTAATATTCAATTTTGGAAAAATTTCCTAAAATAAGGGGTCATTTTATTCATTCTGACATGTTAAAAGAGAGGTTTTTCAAATACCCCGTGAATGCACGTCATATAGGGGGGTATTGAATGGTGAACCCCCCGAGCTGCAGATTCACATGTGTGGTATTTCGACAGTGGTTCTACAAAGCACATTACCTCACATCGTGAATTGTTTACCTCTCTCGAGTTTGTCCCTCATGGGAATTCAGTCACTTGTGCCAACAATGCCTCTTATCCAGTTCAGGGAGTTGGAAAGATTGTGCTTACTGTTGCAAATGGCAGTTCCTTCACACTTGTTGATGCACTTTATGTACCTGGGATCAAGAAGAATCTCTTGTCTGTATCTGCACTTGCTAGACTTGGACTTGTAGTCAAATTTGTGGATGACAGATGTACAGTTCATGATCTCAGTTTTGGTGATGAAATTGTTGCATCTGGCCTTTTGTGCCGTGTGCTGTATAAGCTCACTTTGTATGACAAGTGTGGATAAAATTTTACAAATGCTGTTGCAAATTCAAGGGCTATTTTAGATGCAAAACTTTGGCATGCACGTTTTGGTCATCTGAATTTTGCCAGTTTGCTGCATTTGTAGAAATCTGATATGGTTGATTCTTTGCCGCCTCTTGAAGCACCTGTCAAACATGTTTGTGAAGGCTGTATTTTGGGTAAAATGCAGCGTTCTAAGTTTCCAAAGGATGGTTCAGTTAGGGCCACATGCAGATTGCAGCTTGTGCATAGTGATATTTGTGGGCCCATGCAAACTCCGTCCTTGGGCAATTACCTGTACTTCGTGACTTTCATTGATGATTACTCCAGGCATGCATGGGTATTTTCTCTTAAAGCAAAGTCCGAAGTTTTTATGTGCTTCAAAAAATTTCTAGCTATGACTGAAAATGTCTCGAAATGTACTATGGGCACCCTTCGTTCCGATCGAGGGGGGGAGTATATGTCTCATGAATTTAATGCATTTCTGGCTAGTCGTGGGATAAAACACCAATGTACAGTGCCTTATACACCTCAGCAAAATGGTGTTGCTAAGAGGAAAAACAGGTCACTGACAGAAATGGCACGATGTATGGTCAAAAGTTAAGCTTTACCACATTCTTTTTGGCTTGAGGCCATCATGTGTGCCACTTATGTACTAAACAGGTGTCCTACAAAAGCTTTGCAGTCTATTACTCCATATGAAGCATGGCATGATAGAAAGCCTTCTATTGAGCACATGCATGTTTTTGGTTGTTTGGCATATGCTTTGGTGCCACAAACACAGTGCAGAAAATTGGATGATAAGGCCGTCAAATGTATTTTTGTTGGTTATAGTGCTGAAAGCAAAGGTTACAAGTTGTATCATTCGCAAACAAAGCGTATTCTGGTTTCACGGAATGTAGTGTTTGTGGAAGATTCTGTTCAACCCTTGCTGTCATGTACGTAAGCTCACAGGACATTGTTGACACTTTGTTGCCTCTTTTCAGTGGAGGAAATACGAATGTAAGTTCCAATGAGGCAAATGTACAGCCTATGGGGGTTTCTGAAAATGTTACAGATCAGCCTATTACTGATGCAGATGTACATGATGTACTTGATGAGGAAAGGGCTGAAAATGAGGAGGCTAGAGGTATGCCAAAATGGCTGATGCACACTTTGCATGATAGTAAATTGGATGCACCTTTGTCTAGTCATACTCGTTCAGGCTCTCGCCATGCATCTTATGCATCAGATTGTTATGCTTTGGCTGTGTCTAGCTTACATGATGTTGAGGAGCCTGTGTCTTTTGATGAAGCACAGAATTCAAAAAATTGGATGGCTACCATGCAATCAGAATATGATGCACTTATAGAAAATGACACATGGACTTTATGTGATTTGCCTCCTGGC
The DNA here is from genome assembly GCF_014529385.1 of Adiantum capillus-veneris. Classification (NCBI taxonomy): domain Eukaryota; kingdom Viridiplantae; phylum Streptophyta; class Polypodiopsida; order Polypodiales; family Pteridaceae; genus Adiantum; species Adiantum capillus-veneris. Next base: position 57,897,612 of record NC_140935.1, on the reverse strand, counting down.
AAAAAGGCCATTGGTACGAAGTGGGTTTACAAGTTGAAACGCAAACCGGATGGTGAGATTGATCGCCATAAGGCTTGACTTGTTGCAAAGGGTTATGCACAACAAAAAGGCATAGATTATGAAGAGACTTTTGCTTCCACTTGTCGTATGACTACTATGCGTTTTTTATGTGCATTGGCAGCTCATTTTGGTTGGGATGTACATCAATCAGACATTGTTACTGCTTTCTTGAATGGTGACATATTGAGGAAGTTTATGTAACGCAGCCTCGCGATTTTGTCATAAAAGGACAAGAGGACAAAGTGTGAAAATGTAAGAAGGCTTTTTATGGGTTGAAGCAATCTCCTCGTGCTTGGTATGAGAAAGCTGACACTCATTTGGTTAAACGAGGCTTTCGTAACAATCCAACAGAAAGCACATTGTATGTAAAGCGTGAGGGTGATGTACTTCTCATTGTGGTTCTTTATGTCGATGATTTGTTGATCACTGGACCAAATGAGAGACATATTGCTAAATTTAAGACTGATTTGAATGCTACTTTCAAGATGAAAGATTTGGGACTGTTGCATCATTACTTGGGTATACATTTTAAGCAGTGTGATGGTGGTATTGCCTTGTGTCAGAAAAGTTACATAGAGACATTGCTATGTAAGTTTGGACTTGAGGATTGCAAACCTAATGCCACTCCCATGGAAACAGGTTTGAAGTTGAGTCTACATGATGCTGGCGATCCTGCTAATGTCACTCTTTACCAAACTGTTGTTGGCTGCCTCATTTATGTATGCAACATGAGGCCAGATATTCAGTTTGCAATCTCACAAGTCAGCAGATTTATGCATAGCCCAGGGTCTAAGCATTGGCAGGTTGTCAAGAGGATTTCCCGCTACCTTAGTGGCACTTTACATCTTGGCTTGTTTTATCCCAAGGGGGGATCATTTCCGCCAGACTTACATGTTTTTTCGGACTCAGATTGGCTAGTTGTTTTGACACGCGAGTGTCTATAAGTGGTTTTTGTTTCATGCTTGGCAGTTCATGTATATCATGGTTGAGCAAGAAGCAACCTACTGTGGCCACTTCGAGTTGTGAGGCTGAGTACAGGGCAGTCTTCACAGCTACGGTTGAGTGTGTATGGCTCAGACGCCTTATGGCTGATTTGGGTGTTGGACAGGACACTGCCAACACTATCTACACTGACAGTTAGAGCATTGGCAGTTGGGAGGAACCCAATTTTTCATGCTCGCACAAAGCACATTGAGATGCATTACCACTATGTTAGGGAGAAGCTCTCAGCAGGAGAGATTAGCTTGGCTTATGTGCCAACACAGGACAACCTTGCATATATTTTCATAAAGGCATTGTCTCGTGAGAAGCTTGAAGCTTTCCGCAAAGCTTTGGGCTTACTCCCCTTGTTGGACTGATCATGTCCTTAGGGCATGACACTTCCCTTTACTCATGTGCCAGCTCTCGTTCACCGCATCACTCCAGGGGGGATTTGTTACCATATACATGTGGTAGTAATGTGCGTGAAGACACTAGGACCGCCGGGGCATTTTTTCCCTCTTTAGGAGGTTTTTTCCCCGGTGCATTGTATATACGCCCATCACTCTAGGGCTATCTATCTTTCCATTACACACTAAGTAACACACTCTCAATTGTGTGCCTTGAGCTTTCTTCGTCTTCTCCAAGCTGTGTGTGTTTCTCTGCAACCCTAATTCCAACACTCCCTGCACAGAAAGCTGACTAAAAATTGGGCTGAACTCATTGAGATGGTTGCACATGGGTGTGCCCTCATCCATCTTCAAATCAACTAACTTTTTCAACCAATAAACCTGTGATGCTGCACTTTTCTTCTCATACAGGTCACATACCTTCTTCCACAGCTCATAACTAGTCTTTTTCATGTTCACATTGAAGTACACATTCTTTGACAAATTCAGCATGATGGTGGACCTAGCAAGCTCATCCAACTCCTGCCAATCATACTCATCCATATCCTCAGGCTTTATCCCTTTCATCTTTATCGACCAGATATGCTTCTTCTGTACTAAAACATTGTAAATTTGTTCCTTCCAAAATGGGAAGCTAGGGCCATCTAACTTCTCAATGTTGAACGAAGAGTTCTCCGATGATGAAGCCATCACTCGACAAGGAACAAAAGTGAAAGATGCGCTTCAATAAAGAAGATGATAGAAAACCTGAAAAATTTCGACAGAGTCTCCCCTGCAAAACTGACTTTTGAACCCAAAACAAATGTGTACAATGACTGAAATGCTGATCAAAGTGGCTAACTGGCAATATAAAATCTCAAAGAACTGTCACTGCCAATGTCTCCAACTCTAGAAGAGTGTCTCTGACCAAATGAACACTGTCAAAGGCATATACATAAAGATGACAGCAATGCCAACAATGGCGGGTCAACAATGCAATCCTATATTGATGCCGAAACTATGGGGATGTCGGGGGCTCGCTCCAAAACCTGTATCATCGAAAGGATCTCCACATTTGAGAATCCTCCAGCTCAATAAAACCTTACCACAACCCTCAACAATAGGCTTTGCATATTTCCATCACAATACATAAACCGCATAAGATCTTACATCTGAAGGAGTACGAGCGGAAGTGCGACGCGAGAGAGAGTGCGAGAAGAAGAGCACGACGATATGGTGAACTCGCTCTACTGTAATGTGTAGAGCATAGTGAGTTCTTATTAGGTTTTTACAAAAGAATATGTGTACATACCTGGCGGCCCGCCCACTTACTTGGGCGACCACATTGGGCTTTATACCCCAACAACCTCCCACTTAAAGTCCAATGTGGTACTTTAAGTGTGAGAGAAGCTACTATACAAGCCAATATACAAGAGATGTAGAGAAGTGATGTACTACCCTACACCTAACTGCTTGCGAAAATGCGCAAAGCTCTATGAGGGAAGTCCTTTTGTAAGTAGATCAGCAGGATTTTCTGTGGTGTGAACTTTGACAAGCTGAAGTTGCTTATCCTCGAGCATTTCCCTGATGAAATGATACTTCACATCCACATGCTTTGTCTTTGAGTGATAAACTAGATTGCGAATTGTATAGCACTTTGACTATCACAATATAACACAGGCATCTCTTCTTTGATTCCCAAATCTGTTACTAGTCGATTAAGCCAAATTGATTCTTTTCATGCCTCTGATGCTGCAACATATTCAGCCTTTGTAGTAGACTGAGTAACACAATCTTGTAATCTAGAACGCCATGATACTGCTCCACCAGCCAATGTCAAGACATACCCTGACGTAGACCTTCGGTTGTCTAAGTCACCTGCATAATCTGAGTCTGTAAAACCCTTTACACTTAGCTCCTGACTCCCATAGCATATACGCATACTCTTTGTAGCTTTCAAGTATCTCAATATTCCTTTCACTGCCTCCCAATGTTTCTTGCCTGGGTTTGACATGTATCGACTTACTACTCCCACTGCAAATGCAATGTCTGGGCGAGTAGCAATCATTGCATACATCAAACTACCCACTGCAGATGCATATGGAATCTTATCCATTTCAGCCTGTTCTTCCTCAGACACAGGACAATCTTGTTTGCTAAGTTTCACATATGGTGGCAATGGAACACTCAATGCCTTTCCCTTCTCCATATTGAAATGTTGCAAAACCTTGTCAATATACTCTGTTTGAGATAACCAAATCAACTTCTTTGATCTGTCTCTCTCAATGCGCATACCAAGTATATGACTTGCCTCACCCATGTCTTTCATGTCAAACGATTTTGCCATCTTTGACTTCAAAGCTGAAATTTCTTCCAAGTGCTTGCCAACAATCAACATGTCATCCACATACAAAATAAGGATCAGCCAACTACCATCCTTAGCCTTCTTTGTATATAGACAGTGATCGAACTCACTACGTTTGTAGCCTTGAGAAAGCATAAACTTGTGGAATTTATGGTACCATGCCCTCGATGATTGTTTTAAGCCATAAAGACTCTTTAACAACTGGCATACCCAATCTTCCTTGCCTTTCTCAACAAACCCTTCTGGCTGCTGCATGTAAATTTCCACATCTAAATCACCATGCAAGAACGCTGTCTTGACATCCATTTGGTGCAACACCAAATCTAATATGGCAACCAATGCAAGAAAGCATCTCAATGTAGTCATCTTGACCACCGGAGAGAAGACTTCATCAAAGTCAATGCCTTGTTCTTGCTTAAAGCCCTTGGCAACAAGCCTTGCTTTGTACTTTGGCTGACTATCATGAGCGGTGATTTTATACCTGTAAACCCATTTACAAGGTAGAGCCTTTTTGCCCCGTGGTAATTTAACTAGCTTCCATGTCTGGTTTTTATGCAGAGCTGTCATCTCTGACTGCATGGCCAATTGCCAATTCCAGGAGTCCTTCATTTGCACTGCTTCCTTGTAACATGAAGGCTCATTGCAATCGGTCAACATGACATAGTTCATAGATGGAACAAACCTATCAGGAGGTCGCGTGACACGTCCAGATCTACGCACAATAGGTGGCTCAGGCTCAGCCACAACCTGCGGTTCCAATCTATCCTGTCCTTGCTCCTCTTGAGCCCTGACATTTTGTCTTGCACGTGCAGGTCCATCTTCTTGGAAGACAACTCTTCTAATCTCCTCAACCCTCTTTGGTTTAGAATGATATTTGGATTCATTAAAGTGAACATCATTGCTGCAGACAACCTTTCTGGATTCGGGATCCCAAAGTCTGTACCCCATCTCACCAGAATTACCATAGCCTAGAAAGATGCACTTTCTACTCTTTGGCTCAAGTTTGTTCCTAAATTCCTTTGGAACATGAGTATATGCCTCACAGCCAAAGACTCTGAGATGCTTGTATGAGGGCATTTTGCCTGACCATACCATCTCTGGCACTGAATCCTTTTGCAAAACCTTGCTAGGAGATCTATTTACAAGATGAACAGCTGTTGATACAGCTTCAGCCCAAAACCCATTTGGCAGCTGTGCATTAGACAACATACTTCTGACCTTCTCTTGTATGGTCCTATTCATCCTCTCAGCAACACCATTTTGAGGAGGATTGTAAGGAGCAGTAAGTTCACGTTTTATACCTTTTGACTCACAAAAGTCCTGAAAGGCCTTTGAAACATACTCTCCACCATTGTCAGTGCGTAAGCATTTAAGCTTCTTGCCACTCTGATTCTCCACAAGTGTCACAAACGTTTTGAAAACACAAAACGCTTCATCCTTGTGCTTGAGAAAGTAAACCCATACTTTCCTCGAGTAATCATCTATAAATGTCATAAAGTAAGAAGCTCCCCCTAGAGATAGGTTAGGCATAGGTCCACACAAATCACTATGAACAAGTGCCAACTGTGTATCTCTTCTACTGCTTCTATGCTTATGTGGCTGCTGTGTTTGCTTACCATACAAACAATGTTCATAGAATTCAAAATCATTAAATGAAAAGCCAGGCAAATAACCAGAACGAGACAAGATTTCCATTCCCTTCTTGGACATATGTCCTAACTGGCTATGCCACAAAGAAACGTTCGGCTGCTCGGTTACATTGATTACATTTTTAGAGACATTTGATACATAAATCATGTAAAGTCCTCCAGACTTTACTCCATGTGCTACTGTCATAGAACCCTTGGATATCTTCCACATGTTCTGTCCAAAAGTGGTGACGTAGCTAGCATCATCAAGTAAACCTGTGCTGATTCTGGTTTCAGATTCTTCATAAATTTCGGCAGAGTCTCCTTTGTAAAATGGCTCTGGTGTACTCAAAAACAGACCAGAAAACAGCTCAAAAACACTGTCTCTCTGACACTGTAAGTTGCGGGTAAACTTGTCCTGCACCTGTACTGTCTCTGACTGTCCTGTCACTGTCCTGTAAGCATAGATTGCGACAATGCCTCAATGACAGTAAAGCAAAGATGCAATCCCAACTGTTTAACTCACAGTCAATACATCCTAGCTGCCTATCTAAGGGTGCTCGAGGGATCGCTCCAAGACCTGTATCACTGAAAGGATCTCAACATTCGAGAATCCCCCAGCTCAATAAAACCTCACTCGACCCTCAACAAAGGCTGCAGTAAATCTGACAGTACATAGACTTCCCACAAAGTCATACATCCACAAATTTCCCACTGTATGCTGTAACCGCTGCGGCGGTTGTTTGCTGCGTGACTCACAGCCAGGAAACCCTCAACAGACATACATCATCTCTGACAATACATCCCATGTGGAAGTACCTGCAATGTCAGGATGAAATCTGGAATATCAAGTAGCAAACACAAGCTACCTGATGAACCAGTGGATGTCGCCTACAGTCTGTGTGTAGATGCACCCGTGTCGTATGTGACACGCCTCCAAGAACTGTGAGCCGTCCTTCGATGTGTAGACAGCCACAAATCAACACTCTGGGAGTGTCGATATCCTCAGCACCTGCAGTCGTAGGCCGAAAACCCCAAATTTGCAGAGTCGGATCTGTACCTGTCGAGACCACGTAGTCGAAAATGGCCTGCGCAGACCTTTGTCGAAGCCGAACGGTGGCCGAGATGACCTCAGAATGAAATTCTGAGAACACCATGCCCTTTGGGCTTACCCACAGGACTTGGGGCCGTGTCTTCGCCTGTCGAATTTCACTCCAATCTGAGCTGGTGACTCTAGCCTCCTGTAGTGCTGCCCCGAGCCTCGATCTGAGCTCTGATACCAGTTGAAGGAGTACGAGCGGAAGTGCGACGCGAGAGAGAGTGCGAGAAGAAGAGCACGACGATATGGTGAACTCGCTCTACTGTAATGTGTAGAGCATAGTGAGTTCTTATTAGGTTTTTACAAAAGAATATGTGTACATACCTGGCGGCCCACCCACTTACCTAGGCGACCACATTGGGCTTTATACCCCAACAACATCAACCACAGAAACCCTTTTCTGTAACCGTTGTGGTAGTTTGTTTGATATAACAAACCCTCAAGACCTTACATCAAATATGCACGTGACAGACATTGCAAAAAGAGTCTGCAACGAAAACCTGTACGTAGAAGAACCGACGAGGGTAGACCACCCTGCTGTCTGAACTGAGTATCTCTCAAACTGTGCAAAATTTACAGAAACTTCCTTCTGTAAAGTTGTAGACCATGCAATAACAATTGGGGATCGTGGGAATGGATTTGAAATAAGTTTTTTTTACAGATTAAAACAAATCTGTAAAAATTTGCAGCTTCTTCTTCACGACCTATAGGCAGTCTGAGTGACGTAACTCAAAATTGGTGAAGATTTTGAGCAAACTTTCTCCAACAAAGTTGAAGAGGACGAAAAACCGGTTAGGAGATGCAAGAATTGGCTTAAATGAAGACATTTTGGTAGGCCAAGATAAATCTACAAAAACGTGCTGTAGTTTTTGCTGCTTCTCCACTTGGCTCCCCACTGAGCTCCAATGGTGCTCCCAATCCCTGAGCTCTGATACGAGTTGAAGAGCATGTGCGAGAGTGTGCGTGTGTGTGTAGCAATGGAGAAGAGAGGAGACACAGGTTTGGGTGGACTCCAAACACAATAGTGTTAGGGTTATGAGTCCTTATTCTTTTGTATAGAATGAATGGTCAGTGTTGGTTCCCAGTTAGTCTCTGGCCGCATAACACTCAGGCGCAGCAGATTGGGCTTTACCACCCCAACACTAGTAACCCTGGGTGTTGCCTTTGTAATCTACACCTGCTGTTTAAAATTTGGACCGTAAGCCCTTGGATAGACTCTGTATGAAAACTGCTCAAACTAGCAGCCAACAGTGACCAACACACTCTACTGTATCTAACAGTGATTGGAATCAACTTGAAAGTTGAATTTGTCCACTACCCCTTGGTAGATTGTAGACTTCTTTCCTTGAAAGTACAAATGTAATGAGCTCAACCTATGAGCCCTCAATACCTATGGAGTGATTGTCTATTAGTTGGGTCATACCCCTAAAAATACCACTCCTAGAGACAAAATCAGTTTTTCTAACTAAGCAACAAATCTTCTCAAGTTGGAATCTTATTCACCATTGAATCATGAAAGAATCTTCTCTCCCCACAAACAGAAGAGAAAAATGTCTAATATCCCCGAAAAGGTGGTCATACAAAAAAAAATTTGATGTTCAATTTTGTGATAAAAACCGATCATCAGAGTTTGTGGTATTTCCTTACGCAATGGAAGTTGTTTGAGAAACAAATGAGGTGGGATAACTTTTTGTCCATGTTTCACTTCTAGATCCTTCATACAACTGGGAGTAAGAATGTGGCTACAGATGCATTGTCTCGATGGCCTAGGGTGAATGCAGTTACTTCTATATATCACCAAGAATTGAAAACACTTCCAAATTTGTATCCGAATGACCCATAATTCTCCTCTATTTGGAGCAAGTTACAGAACAGAGAGAATAAATATCCCTATTCCATTCGGGATGGTTACCTCTACCACCACTAAGCAATTTGTGTGGTGGTACCTTTGAGGAAGAAAATCATGGAAGAAGCACATGCTTCGCCTTATGCGGGTCATCAAGGTATCCTCCCTGTGACTTTAGCATTAGAAAGATATTTCATTTGGCCAAGCCTTAAAGCATACATTGATCAATATGTCAGGAAATGTTTGGTTTACCAAAAGGTAAAGTACGATCGGCATAAGACGGCTGGGTTACTCCAACCTTTGCATGTGCTTGATCAATCTTGGGAGAGTATTGCCATGGATGATGTACTTGCCAAATCCATGGCGATAACCTATGAACAAGATCAAGCACAAATTGATTTACTAACAATAGCCAAATCTTGGCTATCTCATACACCAAGCATTGTCAAAATACAACATATATTTTGGCATAAGCTGTCCAAGAGAGCTGTCAACAAATATGACAATCAATGAGACAAGTGAGCAAAGCCGCTCAAATGATGCCAAAAATTGCTCTAATCAAAGAGCACTATGCAGTAACCGATGAATCTATCATCCACCTTCCTGAAAGAGTATCGCATACATGTCAAATGACATGATCTGATGCGAAAACACTCTCACAATGAGATGCCAAAACACTATGGTAAAGCAACCACTGAGTGCAAAATGCAATCAAAGTGCGACTGCAAACCATGTGCATGAACACACAAATCGTGGAAAAATCTAACAAAATTTTGGCTATATGATTGTAATAACCATACATGCCATAAACATGCTCAAAATTATGAGAAAATCATGCACAAAATCCACACTTAAGCATACATGAGCTGTGAGTCCACGGTGCAGAGTGTGCGAGTTGACGGTGCATGAGGGAAAGTGGGTGGAGCAGACCTCCAAGAAGTGAGGAGATCCTTATTCCTTGGTATATAAAGAATAAGGTATGTACAAAAAGTGGGCAATTGAACACCGGACACCCAACCCTGGGTAAAGGTGCAACGCCTTTACCCCAACAAACTCCCACTTAAAGACAATGCACTGATGAGTGGGACCTACTAGCAAAACTACTAGTATATGTACAAGAAAACAGGTGAGAGACTCTCAACCTACACCCACTAGCTCTCTCAGTTGACCTACATGCAGTCATATCGGCTCTAGTAATAAGCGAGCGTGTGTGTATCCACACTAGAGCCTTCATGTAAATCCCACAGACAACTCTGTATGGTCTGCAAAGCTCCATGATGCATCATGCAAGTGTCATTCACGATACGATTGACAATCTTTGCTGCAAATGCTTCCACTGCAGCTGCTAGGTCGAGCCTTGACACTAGTAGGTCGTACATGAGACAACTAAAATGTTGACAAAATCTATGCAAACGTGGCTATCCTAGCCTCCTTGCACTATCTATATGCAATGAATCATTAGGACTACTCATCACAAATGGATGTGTCATCATCAACACTGGGACGGCTATGTCTCTCTCACCCATAAGCAAAACTCTGTGTCCTGGCATCAACTCATTAGCCTCTAGCATGAGCATATCAAAGAACTCCATCTATGTCATATTTGTCTATGTCTCTAGGGAGCTTATCCGCTCTAACTCTGCTTGCACAAACTTTGACAAGGCCTGTTGTATCTCACTAGAGCACTGCCACCCTACCTCTGTCTCTAAAAAATATATTGGCATGTCTTGCACACCTAAATGCTCCATCTCTTGAGCATGGTGGAGCTCACTCGCAAAGGAGACATGTCTCGTCTCTCGCTCAATGCATGCCAATAGCAAAATTGAGACTATCACGTCTTGTACCTCATATACCTACAAAGGATATACCAAGCTGCTACAAGCTCCCGTAGCAATCACTAACGACCTGAAATGCATCTAGAAAGACTGCTCTTTAAGCAATGTATGACACCCACAATTTACTAATTGTCTCACTGAGATCAAGCTCTATCTTAGCTGAGGAACATAGCGCACATGTCGTAGCGTATATGATGCACTACTGGGAAATGACATGCACCACTTGGAAATGACATGCAAACATCTCCTACACCTGCAATATCAAACACCAAACCATCAGCCAAGTGTAGACAACCAAAGCTCCCACTAGAGCAAGCGCTAAACCACTCAAGATGTGGTGTGATGAGGAAAATTTCAACCTTATCTAGCAACCAACAAGAAAACGTGTCACCTCTCTTAAAGACATGTAAGTAGGAGGAATGCTAAAGGCAAACATGACATCACCTGTTGTAACCTTGGGCTATGGTGGGTGCCACCGAGGAGCCATGGCGAGTAAGAAGGTGTGCAAAAAAGGAGGACAAGAGAGGGGAGATTCAACACACAAAAGCAGCAAAAATAACGCTATTTTCTTTGATAGCTTAGAATGTATATAAAGCTAAAAAAGTATCATGCAAACTGGACTTACAACTTTTACTTGTGACTGCATGGCTATAAAAGCTATTTCCTATGGGTGTCAACAATCTGGGCTTGAAACCCAACAATCCCCCCCTCAAGCCCGAACTAGACAGACCCTCTCATGATACCTCAAGTTTTTGGTATACTCGGCAACCGTGAGTTTTAGGTTCTCTCACAACCAAGGATTTCTGGTGTATCCATAACCTGGTGCTAGATGAGTAACCCCCCCTTGAAAAGATAGGGTGTAGGCCAAAATATTTAGCTACCAAAAAATGGAGTTTTTGGTTCAATGCCAAACCTTGGGTTTTAGGTGTACCCAGTAACCTCATGAGAAGCGGGACAAAAAATGGGACTTGAAAACAAAAACTGATAAATTGGGAGGTCTTACCACTCATATGTGGTGGCAGTGTCTATAGCCCGTGCAAAATTTGGGGTATGATGGCGACATTAGGTGCGACAGGTTTGGAATCAACAAGCTCGATGCAATCAAGATTTTTGGCTACCTACTTGATTAGTGCATGCAAGATAGCATCAATGCTAGGACGTATGAATATGGCAACTCTTTGAAGACTAGGTTAACAATTGTTGCTCTGATACCAGTTGATGGTATTGCAGTCAAGAAGATCTAAGTCAAAAACCCATCCAAATTTTAAAATCTTTTGGAGGTTGGTAGCAAAAAACGCTCCAATTGATAATGTAAATTGGTCACCGCTACCAAACTTGTCGAATCTAAATACCAAATTTGACTCTTCAGAGCATTCGATAACAAAATTTTGGGTATGGATGACACCCATGTGGAAAGATCGAATTAATTTTATACCTTTTGATTTTATCACATCTTCAACATTCAAACTGAATTGCCTTGCTTGTCAAAAATTCAAATGTCAACCACTTCTCTAGTCGCCAACGCCTCCGTTGTGAGCGTTTTGAGATGCTTATGAGCCGGTTTCACAATTATGGCCGATGCTGGGTGTGAAAAAGTTCTTGGTTGAAGACAAAATGGAAGGACCTTTGCTTAATTGCTCAATTAAGTATGAAAAGATTTTTTTTTTTTTAATAACCATATGCAGAACCCGATGAGCAAGGAATCTGCGTGCAAAAGCTGTTGTCGCTGGTTGAAGCAAGGTTGTGTGTGCATCCCTCAGGCTCGCCTTCTCTTGCTGCAGTTCAGCTCTTAGCTATGCAAGGTATCTTGTTGACAACGTCGCTCACAAACTCCTGTGATGATGACCAACTTGAACCTGCACTCAAGCTTGCTAACAAGCTCGTCAATATCACCTAGAGAGTTGCCCTTTGTACCTGGGATGTGCACTGAGGCAGCGTGTTGTATGCAATCGTCTCCCAATTGTATGCACCTATGGCCCCCTCTTGAGACGCCTACGTCTTCACCGCTTGCAACACCTCAAGAAAGCCCCTGTTGATAGGCACGCCTAGGAGCCCGCCTTTTGAGACGCCCTAAGGCTCTTCAAAAACACCTGTGATTGACAGTGCCAAGGATCACCTTGCCTTGGTGGCCCACTTGGGCTCTGATACCAGTTGTTGTAACCTTGGGCTATGGTGGGTGCCACCGAGGAGCCATGGCGAGTAAGAAGGCGTGCAGAAAAGGAGGACGAGAGAGAGGAGATTCAACACGCAAAAGTAGTGAAAATAATGCTATTTTCTTTGATAGCTTAGAATGTATATAAAGCTAAAAAAGTATCATGCAAACTGGACTTACAACTTTTACTTGTGACTGCATGGCTATAAAAGCCGTTTCCTATGGGTGTCAACAATCTGGGCTTGAAACCCAACATCACCATCACTGGCATATGAAGCCACTGCTCTAGCATGTGTTAAAACCTCATCTGCATCACACATATATCTCCACTATTTTCTCATACATCTAAAACATCCACGTCTAATGTGCCCTGTGTGATCATAATGCCGAAATTGCATATATCAGCAACTACGAGTTCGTCGTCTCTCACGAATCATCACTGACAACTCTGAACTGTCACACATATCGCTATATGGATGTCAAGAGACTATGGTGAGAAATTGTGGGAGAAAATTGGCAAAGTCTCCCATGTAACATTGAGCAAGACCTCAAGCAAAATCTCAACCATAGACCATGCCAAACTGTTGGGATCGGAGAGCACACACACAGAGAGCCAACACGAAGAAGGAGATAGACACAGTGTGTGGCGGGGCGGTACTCACACTACAATGTGTAGTTGTGAGTATAGTTATTATGAATGAGTAAATGAATGGCTGTACATGGGCGGCTGAACAACGGGCAGCCGGGCACACGGGCCTTTAACCCAACAATCTCCCACTTAAAGGCAGTGTGCCTTTAAAGTGGCCAAAGTACAGCAAAAGAAGTCAAGCCATACCCATCAGCGATCTACAGTGTGCAAACCGCTGTGAGGCTAACGACTTCGTGAGTAGATCAGCAGGGTTATCGTCAGTGTGTACCTTGACAAGCTCTATGCGCTTGTCCTCTAGCACCTCTCGTATGAAGTGATACCTCACCTCAATGTGCTTTGTCTTCGCATGGAAGACAGGATTCCGTGCCAACGCTATGGCACTCTGGCTATCACAATGTAGAATCGGAGCATCACAAGCCATACCAAGATCTCCCACTAGTCGTGAGAGCCATACGGCCTCCTTGGCAGCCTCAGTGGCAGCCATATATTCAGCCTCTGTAGTGCTCAAAGCAACGCATGGCTGTAAACGTGATGCCCACGAAACCGGTCCACCTGCAACTGTGAACACATAGCCGCTAGTAGACTTCCTCGAGTCCACTGACCCTGCATAGTCTGAATCTGTATATCCGCAAACAGACATATCCTTCTCACCATAACATAGGGACAACTCTGAAGTCCCTCTCAAGTATCTGAGAATACCTCTCACTGCATCCCAATGATGCTTGCCCGGGTTAGACATGTACCTGCTAACCACACCAACTGCATGAGCAAGATCTGGACGCGTAGCCACCATGGCATACATCAAGGAACCAACAGCTGACGCATAGGGAATATGAGACATCTTTGTAGTCTCCAAATCTGTCTGAGGGCAGTCATCATGGCTGAGTTTTACATATGGAGGCAACGGGGTACTAATGGCCTTCCCCCCTTCCATATGAAAACGCTCAAGCACCCTGTCAATGTACTTTTTCTGACTAAGAAAGAGCATCTTGCGAGAACGATCACGAGTGATCCGCATACCCAAAATATGACTGGCATCCCCAAGATCCTTCATGGAAAAGGTCTCATGTAGCCTATGTTTCAAGGCATCCACATCAGAAATACACTTCCCTACGATCAGCATGTCATCCACATACAAAACCAAAACAATAAGACTACCATCTGCAGCCTTGCGAGTATAGAGGCATGGGTCCTCATAACTGCGTACATAACCCAATGAACTCATGAATGCATCAAACTTACGATACCATTCACGAGATGATTGCTTCAGCCCATACAAGGTCTTAAGAAGCCGGCATACCATCTTCTTTGAACCATGAATAACAAACCCACTTGGTTGCTCCATGTACAAATCCTCGTGCAAGTCCGGATGTAAGAAAGCTGTCTTTACATCCATTTGCTTCAACTCCATGTCTTCTGTAGCTACCAAGGCAAACAACATACGCAAAGTAGACATCTTCACCACTGGGGAGAAGATCTCGTCAAAATCAATGCCCTTCTGTTGCTTGAATCCTTTAGCCACAAGCCTTGCTTTGTACCTAGGCTTTGCATCCATTGAACACAATTTTATCTTGTAAACCCACTTGCATGGTAGTGCCTTCTTACCCTTTGGCAAAGGAGTAAGCTCCCAAGTTTCATTTTGGATCAACGAATCCATCTCTGACTGCATAGCCTGTTCCCACTTGAGCTTGTCAACACTAGACATGGCCTCATCATAACATGATGGCTCCCCGCAATCAGTCAACAATACATAATCCATAGAAGGCACAAAACGTTGAGGCTGTCTTGCACGCCGCTCTGAACGCCTCAAAGACTGTGCAGGAGGTGCATCTGGCTGTCCCACATCTACATGATCTCCCAACAAGGGCTGATCTCCCACTTGAGGGTCAATGGGCTGCCCACGAGTAGCCATGGGACCATTATACCGATGACCATCCTCCTCAAATATCACACGCCAAACCTCAACCGTTCGCGGTGATGCTCTATACATAGAGTCCTCATGAAAAACAACATCATGGCCGCGCACAATCTTCCTGTCAATAGGATCCCACAATCGATAACCCATCTCACCAGAGCTACCATTACCCAAGAAGATACATCTCTTGCTCTTTGGATCCAATTTGCTGCGTTTTGCCTTAGGTACATGTACATAAGCTTCACAGCCAAAAACACGAAGGTGACCATACGAAGGTGGCAAACCTGTCCATACCTCTTCAGGCACTTTGAAGCCCAAAGGAACACTAGGTGAACGATTTATCAAATGCACAGAAGTGGCAACAGCTTCAGCCCAAAATCCATTTGACAAACCAGCCATAGAAAGCATACTACGGACTTTTTCCTGTATAGTCCTGTTCATGCGCTCTGCCACACCATTTTGAGGAGGTGTATAGGGAGCACTAAGCTCGCGCCGTATACCCTTCTCAACACATAATGTTGTGAAAGCATGAGACATAAATTCACCCCCATTGTCCGTACGTAAGCACTTCAACTTACAACCTGATTGGTTCTCAACAAGAGCCAACCATTGCTTAAATATATCAAACACCATATCCTTCTTACGAATGGGGTATGCCCATACCTTCCTGCTAGCATCATCAATGAATGTAACAAAGTACATAGCACCTCCAAGAGAAGCATTGGGCATCGGCCCACATACATCACTATGCACCAAAGCTAGCTTTTCCAAAGATCTGTGTGGAACACTTTTCTTATGAGAAGACCGAGCATGTCGACCATAAAGGCAATGCTCACAAAACTCAAAACCACCAAAATATGAAACGGGAATGTAATCCGCACGTGCCAACAACTTCAAACCTTTTAGTGACATATGCCCCAAACGCTGATGCCATAAAGAAGCAGGAGGTTGCTCAGTGATCCCCACAATGTGATCAGCCACACTAGCTACACAAAGGGAATACAACGTATTCCTCTTAGCACCTTTAACCAAAACAAGGCTGCCCTTAGTGATCTTCCAACCTCCATCACCAAAAGATACATTGAAACCAAGTGAATCCAACTGACCCACACTAATCAAGCTTTTTGCAAGAGCCGGCACATGATGCACACGCTGCAAGACAAACGTAGTAGAGTTTGGCATAGCCAAATGAATATCCCCAATGCCATGAATCTGCATAGAACGCCCATCGGCAATCCTGACAATACCTGTGCTCGAAGCATCATAGTCATGAAACCACGACCTATGAGGCGTAACGTGAAAAGAAGCACCACTGTCAATGACCCAATCCATAGGCATACTACGCTCATGAGTGAGAAGAAAAGCGTCATCAAAATAGGATGCAAGCAACACATCACCAAGCTCTTCACTAGTAGCACTAGTCGGAGCACATACATGGTCATCTTGAGAGCTACACTCTCCCTGTGTTGCATTTAACTCCTCAATCTTGACATTGGATTTAGGCTTGTCCTTAGCATCATGGTCTTTCTTCTTACCATCTCCATTTTACCTTTTCCACTTGTAGCAATCCTTTTTGAAATGGCCTTTTCTACCACAATGAAAACATTCCACATCCTTTTTACTTGTGCCTGCACAGGACTTGCTTCTAGATTTACCCCTGTTGGACTTATACTTGTCCATAGTCCTGCCTCTGACAACCATTGCACTAGAAGACTTACTACCTGCATTATTCTTTCGATTAATCTCTTCCGTGAGAAAACTAGACTCCACATTAGTACTTGTCAACTCATTCGCAGGAACCGAGTTACTAATGGCTGTCCTAAATGTGTCCCATGACTCAGGCAACGTGACAAGTAAAAACATAGCTTTTACATTTTCCTCAAACGTAATTTCCTGCGTAGCAAGTTGGCTGAAAATTGTATTGAACTCATTCAAATGCGCATTCATGGAAGCACCTTCCTCCATTCGCAAATCAATAAGCCTTTTAATCCAATACACCATAGAAGCAGCTGAATGCTTATCATACATATCGCAAATCCGCTGCCATAGCTCATAAGCTCCACCCTGTGCATCTTTCACATTGTAATAAACAGACTTTGAAAGGGAAAGCCTAATGGTAGACCTGCACATCTCATCCAACTCCTCCCAATCATCCCTCTCCATGTTCTCTGGCTTAACTCCCTGCAACTTTAGAGGTCGAATCTGTTTCTTCTGCACCAAGACATCCCAAATCTGATCTTTCCAATACGAGAAGTTAGCACCATCCAACTTCTCAATATTGAAAACTGTGTCCTCTTTAGTGCCCATTACAACAAGAATGCAACAATGAGAAACCTGTAACCAACCAACAAACTGCCACAACAAAATAGTGTTGCAAATCTGACAACACCTGCTGCTCAATCAAAGAGCAAACGCATAGAGTATAAATCAGCCCATAATATGGTCAAAAAACGTACGTAGAAATCCACAAACAAATGCATAAACCCGTGACACCTGTAACTCAACCGGCCTAGGCAAACTGTGCCACAAAATGCATCAACAATGAGCTGTCATAGAGGCATAAACATACTCCATGTCTGAATAACCACAATAGAGACATAAGCTGACCAAGCTTACACAAATCCGTGAGCATAAATGGATCCAAGTGAGCATATAACCAATGCACAAGCTCAACGAAGTCCAATCTCTACTGTCAACCAAGTACCTATCTGTACTCAAACCGCAACACTGCAAGCAAGAGCAAACCTGCTCTATGTATAAGTGAACCAAATCTCCACAATATCATGCATAAAGAGTGTCTGTCAAACTGCCATATCCACATCCATCAACATACATAGATGATGTAAACCCGTAGCTCAAGAACACGCATAAACAGACTGCCGAGAAGAGTAGAAGCTCCCACTCAAACCACAACCATATACATGGCTGTCCCACAGTCAAAATACATGTTTTGTAACCACAGAAGAAACCTGTATCCAAAGCTCCCTGTAACCTGTAACCTGTACCCGTACCTGTACCTGTACCTGCACCTGTACCTGTACCTGTAGTCGAAGAAGACAATGTCGCCAAACTCCCACTCTATCTGTGTGTATGAGGCCACTCCAAGAAGAGGCTACACACTCTCAAATGAGATGTGGGCTCACGTAAGTGGAAGACACTACAACAATGGCACCTGTAATGGCTATGGAAGCTCTGGCAGCAGAAAACTACCAAAGAGAGCTGAAAAACGCAGCTCCTAGTCTGTAGCTCGGATGGGATTTCTGATGGCACGAATGGCTCCAAAAGGGGGGTTAAACCCTAGGATGCTTGAGGATGCCTGGTGGAAATACTCGCGGAGTGCTGAACCTTCCAATGCCAAGCTCAGAAAAACCTTCTGCTCTTTAGAAATGCGCGCGTGCGCGAAACCGAAAAACGGCAATGAAACAGCAGCAAGTTTCAACACACTCAACAATAATGATGAAGCTCTCAATGCTCTCACTACCAAGCTCTGAGACCACTTGTTGGGATCGGAGAGCACACACACAGAGAGCCAACACGAAGAAGGAGATAGACACAGTGTGTGGCGGGGCGGTACTCACACTACAATGTGTAGTTGTGAGTATAGTTATTATGAATGAGTAAATGAATGGCTGTACATGGGCGGCTGAACAACGGGCAGCCGGGCACACGGGCCTTTAACCCAACACAAACTAGCAACAAAATGCAAGATCACTCAACCACTACACAATCATGAAAACCATGATCAATTGCATCAAAACCGATGCTTGCATATGCATAAAATAGCTCCACAATCTGCTATGTGACATACATACAATCTGGGACAAACAGCTCAATCGAGCATAAAGTGCATAACCATATATGCAAGTAGTGAGCAAACAAGCTCAAAATGCATCCCACAAGAAAATGCCTTCCATCGTCGGACAGAAGCACCGATGTCGTAGCTGCATAATTGGTATCAAAACCCATGCCAAGCCGATGTCGAGCCACCACAAAGAACACTAAAATTTCAAGAATCCATAGAAAGTGTGCTTGCCAAAGCCGGATCTAAGTCAAGAGCTGATTTTCTCTCTCTCTCTCTCTCTCTCTCTCTCTCTCTCTCTCTCTCTCTCTCTCTCTCTCTCTCTCTCTCTCTCTCTCTCTCTCTCTCTCTCTCTCTCTCTCTCTCTCTCTCTCTCTCTCTCTCTCTCTCTCTCTCTCTCTCTCTCGCTCTAGCGCCAAAGTCACTGAAACCTGTCGATGCTCGAAGTCACGGATGATGCCGGTTTTCTTTCTTTTTGTCGTGATCAAAAGACTTAGCACTACCCAATCTCGGGCATCCTACTGCCGTCTCCAACCGAATATGGCCTGCCCAATTTCCTTGTCTTTGGGCTTGCAATAGAGAGTGTGGGCGGAATGCCGAGCCAATGGAAAGTGAGTGGTACACTATGTGTATACACACTTTATCTTTTTCTTTTTTGATTAAATCGATTCTAGATTGATGCTTTCAAGCTTTGTAGAGTTGTGGGGAGGGATGCCAATTTGCCTTGATAGTGTGTGTTTGTGTATGTGTGTATGCACATAACCACACATACTCAAAAGCTTCCAAGCTTTTGATTTTCCCAGCTTGCTTTCAAAACGACACAATTGTGCCAGTTTTGCCCAGTTTACGAGGCTTGCCACAATCTACTCACCCACTTGATCACTTGCTTGTTTGGATTTCTATTGCTCGGTGCCCAATCACTTACTAAGGCTGTGCTGTTAGCTCTTGCTACAACTCCAAGTGCATGTTGTGCGGATGCATGTGTGCATGGTGCGGTGCAAGAGTGGGAAGAGGAGAGGAGAAGAATTATGTGAGTGGAGCAGACCTCTAAGAAGTGAGGAGCTCCTTATTCTTTGGTAAATAAAGAATAATGTATGTACACACAGTGGGCAGCAGGGCACTGGACATCCAATCTCGGGCAAAGGTGCAACACCTTTATGCCAACATGAGCTATCTCAAAGTCTCAACTCTCTGAACCTAGAAAATAGTCTTGCAATCCAAAACACAAAGTGCATCAACCGCACTCTACAAGCAAGGCAACTACTGGCAAGACCTTGGATTCAAACCAACCGAAATATGATACAAAATGATTCTGAAAAAATAGCTAATCAACCCACATATGCCATTGAAAAATGGAGAATATCATCATAAAAAAAGCACACATCATGTGCATCCACATGGCAATACAAACGAGCATCAAAGCATGCACCAAACGTGCATCAAAAGAGCATCCAAATTAGTTGAAAAATCACCTCACATTCATGCCAAAATGCTTGCAAAGCTCTCTACAAATCCATGCACCCACACTCTCCGAAATCGGCTCAATCGCACGAGTCAACACGCATAACCTATGATGAATCTGCTCTCAAAGCCCGAGAGTCCACAAGAGTGCATACATCCACCAAAATTTCTCAGCTTATGCACATAAATTTGCTAAAAATTTCAGCCCACACTCTCTCTATTGAGAGAGAACCATCAGTGCACAAAACAAGATAACAACCACGCTCAATCCGAGCTTGCTGGATGTAATAAACCAACTCGAAATGCATTCTAAATCACCACAATGGGATTATATGGTCTGCATATTAATCTACAAGGTTATGTTTGCGTATGCGTATATATACACACGCCAAAAACTCATGCAACGCAAAGAACCTATATATACAAGAACCTGCAAAAGTAGGCCACCCTGCTATCTGAAGTAGATAACTCCCAAACCGTGCCAAATTTGCAGAAATTTCCTTCTGCAAAGTTGTAGAGCATGCACAAATGGCTAAGAATTGAGGGAATCAAATGACGTTTATGATATCCTTAATTCTCCCTATTTTTGCCCTTCCTTAATTTACAACTTCTCTACTCTTCCCCTTCTTCTTCTTCTTTTTTTAAAAAATTGGGTCCCTCCATCTAATAAGTTTGATCTATTCTAAAATCCCTAGCAATCATAGCATGGATATCTTTAAGCATCAGACATAGGCTTATGTGTGATTAACATAATTACACTAATTTCCATACCATCATGAGAAGGAAAGGGACTCTAATTGATCCAAAAAAATCCACCAGCAAAAGGACGATTATGGACGATCAAGACTAATTTCTACAAGTTTAATCAATTAAGGCATGTGAAAATAGAAGGAAAAATAAGTAAAGTGAAATACTTAGCGTTTGATTATTAAGGTCTTTAGTTGTTGGAGTGTAGCCTATGCTCTAATACCATTGTTATAGACGGGAGCATCGAGTGCCTAGAAAATGCAACAAAGACAAATGAAAGTTAGAAATGCATTTTGGGGCTTGTGCCAAAGAAACCTAAATCTACCTTCTCGAACCCTGCATAGATTCACATATACAAAAACAAACTAAAACTTCTTGACAGCCATTAAATTGCCACAAACTCCACTAGGTTTAGGTATATGTATGCTTAGGGTTATGTATGTGAGGGCCGATCCAAGGTATATGTATTTTTAGGTTTAGTTTTAGGGTTTATGATTATTTAATTTAGCGCAGACTTTCAAAACGGCTTGTCCATGAGCTGTATGCACATTTGAGCTTGCAAATAGCTTGCATGTAGTTTTCTAGGTTTGATTATGTAGTTTTTTGCAAGCTCACATGCGCAAACAACTTGCACCAAAGTCATTTATGAAGTCCACTACGTTTTTGCATCCCAAAAACGACGCGGACTTCAAAAATGGCTTGTCTGCAAGATGTTTGTGCATGTGAGATCGCATGTAGCTTGTTAGGTTTAGGTATGTAGCTGTTTGCAAGCTCACATGCGCAAACAACTCGCAAGAAAGTCGTTTTTGAAGTCTGCTATGTTTTTACGTCCCAAAAACACTGCCCGTGAGCCGTTCGTGCATGTGAGCTTGCAAGTAGCTTGCATGTAGCTTCCATGGGTTTAGGCATGTAGTCGTTTGCAATCTCACATGCACAAATGACTCGTGGGAAAGTTGTTTTTGAAGTTTGTTGCATAGGATTTGGCATGGCTAGAGAATTTGAGGTAGTTTACACTAGGGCATGGCTAGAGCTGACAAGAGGCAAAGAGGTTTTTTTGACTACATGCATTGTCATGTAGATGTGGGTGTGCATATTTGTTGCACCTAGAAATATAGGCATTGACCAATAAAGACAAGATTATAACCTAGTGGTCCTGATCTCCGTGCACCTCTAGACCAAGGAGTGCAGGGATTGCGCATGGCTAGAGAATCTGATGTAGTTTACAATGTGATTTATGGTTTCTTGATTGCTACTGGAGGGGGCGGGGGGGGGGGGGGGGGGGGGGGGGGGGGGGGGGATACATATCATTTCCCAATAAATAGAATTTTTTTTTCCTTTGCCATAGATAGCTTTGCATCATATTATCTTGTGACACTGGGGTTGTGCATGCGGATGCAAAGCTTGCAAGCTCAACATCCTCATGCAAGAGAAATCGTGTATTATAGTAGAAGATTTCAATGTTGTTTATGGCCTCTCAATGGATGGTGACACCCGGTGAAGTGGGACAAAATCACTATTGTGGAATGGTTCAGTCTATTTAGAGAGCCAAAGGATCACAATCGATATCGCATTAAATGCAACTGAATACGTAATGATATGTATGACTAGGTGATGTAGTTGCACTATAGGGTGTACCAGAAGGCTCCAACCAACATGGAGATCAACTCTGCATTTGCGAAGGGGTTTCTAAGAGAATTTAGTCTGGTGGCAATTGCAAGCGGTCCAACCATGCAGTTCAATTGGACCGAGTTAGCTGTCCAAGACCTTCAAGAAAAAGGATACTATGAGGCCCATGTCAAAAAGTGGAGGATGCGTAATTCCCATCATTCATGTCAAAACACTGAGGAGGGTTTTACTAAAATGAAGTAGGACTACTTGGGCCGAGTAGCTACGAAACTACCAAGGTGACACCCCTCTCTCACCACAACACTCACCAACGGGCACAAACCCTATCATATTTTGGCCTTGAGGATTTGCAACACATAAAGGTTGCCGGTGATCATGCCCACAAAACAAACGCAGGATGCTAAACAACATCTCGTGAATGCAAGATAGGAGTTTAAAGCTGCAACAATTTTGAAAGCAAGCAATGCTAGGATTAGCCAAGTTGTGGTTGCTATGAGACAAAAGCTTCATGATGCTAACAATGAATTGCAAAGTTTACTATAGAGCCACAATGTGGATGTAAAGAGGGAAATAGAGCTCAAAGTGAAGATTGATACATTGGATGGTTTGGGTTTTTTTCATAGTGAGGACACCCCCATTGATGCTGAAATTGACATAACTTGTCATTGTGTAAGTGTCTGACTTTTGTGCTTGCACCTTATGTTTGAAATATGTGCATAACTATCCTATGTACTTTACCATGCTTCTCTTTTATTTGTTTTTTAGATTAATGTGAAGGTACATGAAGCAAAAGTGCATGCATGTGAAAGTCAATTGCAACTACTCATGCACATAAGAAAGATGCTACATGGTTCCTTCTTCCCCACTGCACTCTGTAAATTAGCTATGGACACTGTTACAGAAAGGATAGGAGGGGTATGCGATGGGACGATGATCAACTAGGGTACTGGCTGTGGTTTGCTACTAGAAGTACATGAAATCATTGGAATGATTAAGATTCCCTATGCGCATAACTATCATCTTCTATGCTTTGCTTTTGCACGTTCCCTCGGGACAGAATGTAGAGCCTCCACCTACCAGCAGAGGATACCAACAAAATGGTGTTGGAAGCTCATAGGGTAATGATGTCCAATCACACCAATCTGTGGTAAGATAATCATAAATGGAAACATGTTAATTAGTAAACCAACATAACAAGACAATATTGGTATGCTAGCTAGAATACCGTGAGTGCTTGTTAGCATATTGTGTATGCTAGTTAGCATATCCAATTAGCAGTGGGTATGGTGGCTAGCATACAGTGTATGCTAATTAGCATAACCAATTATGCTAGTTAGCATACCTAGTTATGCTAATAAGCATACCCAGTTTGGCTAATTAGCATACATAGCAAGCTAGTTAGCCTACCCAGTTGTGCTAGTAAGCATACATGCTACTGTGTATGCTAGTAAGCAAACCCAATTATGATAGTAAGCATACATGATACTATGTATGCTATTTAGCATACACAGCTATGCTAGTAAGCATACATGCTACTATGTATGCTAGTTAGCATACCTAATTATGCTAGTTAGCATACCTAGTTATGCTACTTAGCATACATAACTACGCTAGTAAGCATACATGCTATTGTGTATGCTAGTTAGCATAACCAATTATGATAGTAAGCGTATGCTAGTTAGCATACCCAATTATGTTAGTTAACATACCCAGTTATGCTTGTTAGCATACATGGTACTATGTACGCTACTTAACAAACCCGATTATGCTAGTTATCATACATGGTACTTTGTATGCTAGTCAACATACCCGATTATGCTAGTTAGAGTAGACATGCATCTGTGTATGCTAGTTAGCTTACATGCTAATTATGCTATGTATGCTAGTTAGTAGAGTTGTATGCTAGTTAGCATGGGGGTATGGTGGCTAGCATATATTTTTTATTTAACATACCCACTTATCTTATTTAGTATACCTACTTATATTGGTTAGCATAAATGCTAATGTGTATGCTAGTTAGCACACATACTAGTTATGCTATGTATGCTAGTTAGCATATTGACTATGGTGGCCAACATACCTAGTTATGCTAGTTAGCATATAGGGTACTCTGTATGCTAGCTAGCACACCCAATTATGCTAGTTAGCATACATGATACTGTGTATGCCAGTCAGCATAGTTTGTATGCTAGTCAACATACCTAGTTATGCTAGTTAGCATCTATTCTACTATGTATGCTAGTCAACATACATAGCAATCAACATACATTCTTGTTATTCTATGTATGTATGCTAGTCAATATTGTATGTATGCTAGTTAGATAGTGGGTGTGCTAGCCATGTATGCTAGTCAACATAGTCTGCCTGCTAGTTAGCATAGTGGCTATGCTGGCTAGCATACCCATACATGCTAGTTATTCTCTGTATGCTTGTTAGTATGGTCTTTATACTAGTTAGCATAGTGTCTATGCTTGCTAGCATACTATTCTGCTAGTTAGCATACCCAATTATGATAGTTAGCATACGTGTTATGTTGGGTATTTTGAGTATGCTAGTCATGGCATTGTATGCTAGTTGGCATACTATGAGAGAGTAAAAGCATGCTATTTATGCTAGTTAGCTTAGTCTGTATGCTAGTTAGCATAGTGGGTATGGTGGCAGCCACCATACCCAGTTATGCTACTTAGCATTCCAAGTACATGGGAAAGCGCACATGACAAGAAACATGTCAAGCAAAGGATAGAAGAAGAGAAGTCTTGTAATGATGACTTAGATGAGCTGAATAGAATGCATGAAGGGGTAAATGTGACACCGCAGCAAGCAAAATTGCCCAGGGGTGCTATAGACAGTAAAGAAACAGATGATGATAATGACTTCATCATGATTACTCATCCTAAACCCAAGCCCTCTGCAATTGATGAAATAAGTGCTTCAGAGGAAACATATAAGAGCATGCAAGAGAAAGCTGTGAGGATAGATAGCAAGCAGAATGTGCAATATGAAGGTGATGACAACCCTCTCCTAGGTTTTGTAAACAAAGTGAAGTTGAAGAGGAAAGGTGTCTTGGAAGAGAATCCATAAGAGCCTCGAGACAATTCTTGTGTTGCCCTAAAGAGCACCAAGGATGACATAACCTACCTTATCAAAGGTGAAAAGAAAGCCACTCGCTCACGCGCTTTCAAGAAACCATGTTGAACCTATTCTCTTTTGTGCCCAAATTTGTAGTGCTAGCAAGATGCACATCTTATGGCATGTATCTCTCTAAATGTTTATAATGGAGAAAATATTGTTGGCATAATTATGTTTATGTGCAACAGTTTAGTAGTTTTTTCTTGTCCTTTATGATGTCTTCATTCGATATCTTTATTGTGTTGTAGGGAAAGAGAAACTACAATTAATTACCTTGCATGATATGAATGTTTCCATTGCATTGAAAAAGATACAAAAAAGGCATATCCCCAAGGCTAGACAACTAAGAAGAGAAAAAGATGAGATTGAAAAGTGACTGGACCGCTACCTTGAACACCATAGGAAAATTGATGAGTACTTGAATTTTGTTCATCCCTTGGGGGAAGCTATTTAAAATTTTTGTCGAGTCATATCCACTGCCAATACCCAATATGGGTGCCAAGCTATTGGCTGACAAGAAGCGCACTGCGGTTCTTGATTTGAATGGCATGCTAGTTAAAGTTGTAGAGTCAAAGCATGATGAAGTTCCCCCTAAATATGCAAGGGATGTTCTTTGCACTTTCTATTTCCTCACATGTTTTGTTGGACCTTGGCAGGGTCACTATGTATAATTTGTGTATATCATGTGCGCTGAAAGACTATTTTTAAAACTCCTTATCTGTGAAATTTTTACAAATAAGGTACACCCTTTTCATATTTAATATGTAAATTTTTTCTCCAATTTCATTTTATGGTACCCTTTTGTATGTGAAAATGTGAAAAACAAAATTTAATAACCACTTCTACTGCACTCACGTAATAGTCACATAATTATTAAGTGATCCCCCGAGTGTTGGAACTTGACATGTGTATCTTTATTTGCTCAAGAATTTCATGTTGTCTAATTAGTCCTACATGGCATGTAGTTGTCATTTCATTGTTTACACCATCAAGTTGCCCTGTGACCATGCTGGCACCTCCCTATGACATATTAGCATCCAGAGAAGTCAAATTAAGGGGACTGTTTTGTCATCTGCCACCTCTTTATTTTATTCTCACAAGAATTCTTGTTCTTCTCTACCCTAGCCATAACTGACTCTACATAAACTGCCCATGCTGCCTTCTTCTCTAGATCTTCTTCTTTGCTATGACATTTTTCACACACAAAGCCCATTGCAAAGGAGACCCCCACCCTCCCCCCACCTCATAATTTGGTGGAGGTTGCTGATATACATGTACATGGAGAAGCATAACCTCGTCAAAAAAATATTTCTTGATCATCTATAGATGGACCTTCTCACTGCTAACACTACTATGCTACATATAGTCAACTATATTTTCTCAGTCACTTATGTAATTGTGAAGAGCTACGAATTCACTCTCCCGACCATGTTCAAGCCATACTATCTATTGAAATCCTCTAGTGTAACATAAAAGGTATCCAAGCTGGGTATCTTCACCTCCTTTGGAGCACTCCAACGCATCCCTTTGTCGCAATGGGCGGTGCAATATTTGACTTGTGGCTTGATTTTTTGGCGTTGCTACCGTTAGGGACAGGTGGATTCTTACTGGATCTCTTTGCTGACATCATGACTTGAACACAAATATGCACTTCTTCATGAGTTCCTTAATATAATATGCCTTTCAACTGTGAGAGAATTGCTCTAATTAATATACATAAGCACTAAAGCCATAGAATATTGGTGCAATCTTTACTAAATGATGAAACCCTAATAAATCCATGCAAAAAAATGTATCCCTTAAATCCATACAATCTAGGTGCAATCTTCACTGAAAGATGCAATCCTTATCAGTCCATGCAAATGGACAATAATCCATGCATCCCCTAGCGAGACAGAGATAGAGAGAGCATACGGAGAAATTTTTCTCATTACTTAGATATGCATTCATGCATTCCATTGTCCCTAATCATGCATCATGCCTCAGGTGGGGGGGGGGGGGGGGGGTCGGGTCACTTACAATAAAATATTGCCTATGTGGGTTCAAATGTAGGGATTATTTTATTCCACATTTTCTCACATTTTCACATACAAAAGGAAGTTGAAAAAATGATCTTGAAAAAAATTTATAGATTGAATAGAAAAAGCATCCCTATTATTGATGGAAAATCCATAGCTAAGGGGTTTTATAAATAGTCCTTGAACACACGCGATATATAGGTTTTACATATAGTAACCCTCCTAAGATGCATGCACGAGAGAGAGAGAGAGAGAGAGAGAGAGAGAGAGAGAGAGAGAGAGAGAGAGAGAGAGAGAGAGAGAGAGAGAGAGAGAGAGACGCATGCCTTTGTTTGGTGGAGAAGCAGAAGTCCATCAGGTACAATACCTCTTTTAGTTGCTGGTGAGGGAGACCTTGACAATTCTAGTGGCCTTGCTAGTCCAAAGTGCAGGGCAGAGTAGGGCTTGAGCCATTGAGTACTTGCCCGCTAAGAGTGTGGGAAGTTGAAGGGGCAGTTTCAGTCAGACCAGTTCCCTCCCTACCCACTACTCTACATGATAACTAAACATTCAAGTAGTTTAATCGGGCCCAAAGTTTTTCAAAATTTGCAATATTTTAATAAAGGTATTTAATTTATTTCTCCCAAAAATTTAAAGTTCAGAATCTTTGAGTGAAATACCCTCAAAAACCATGATGCATATCACTTTAAACTCCATCTCTATAAAGGACTTCTTTTGTACATGTATCTTTTCTTTCACCCACACACCATGTTGGTGAATTCTAATTATACTCATTCCATTTTCAAACTTGATAATACTATATTGTGTCAGACTATTTTCTTTCTCACAACACCCCTGTGTATGACAACATTTTTGAGAATCGTATGAGCTTGTCCTTTTAGCTTCATAGCTCTAATAAGTGGTGTAAGATCAATTTGAGACTCTAGGTCTAATCCGTTGTGAGCGGGATGAAAACACACACAGCGCCTCTATAATGACCCGACACACACTCTTGGAATGATACACACACACACACACACACACACACACACACACACACACACACACACACACACACACACACACACACACACACACACACACACACACACACACACACACACACTATGGGGCACCACTCGGCTTATACAACCCGCCTGGCCGAGACAGGAAACACACAGACGGAGTGAGAAGAGAGAGATTTCCCACTTGCCCACTCACCACTCACATACACACTCTCAATTCAGCTCAAAGGAGGCAAATTCCTGTTAGACTCAATGAAGCTCAGCCCAACACCAATGGGACAAATAGGTTACACAGTATTGAGGAAATACACCAGATACAACCACAAAGTTAAGCAGAAGGCTTCACTCATCGGAGAAGATTACACAGAAAAACAACAAAAAATCTGTGAGGAATTTGGAAAAATGGACAGCGCCATTGCGTTTGGAACGCCCAAAAACCCCACCCTGCAATGTCACAGCGCTCAAATCCGACCTCGGATGAACAGTTTAGGGCCAAAAAATGCTCCAAAATGAGCAAAAAACACAGTTGCGGCTGTTCCTCCTCTCTTCTCCACGTTTTTTCTGGTCTTCTCTCCCTTTTTTCAGTTCCCACACTTAGCTTTATTAGTTGGGCACCCGTGGCCTTTTAGATGACCTCAAAGGGACCCTGAACAGGCCAAAAATTGACCTCGCAGTGCATAGTTGTCACCTTTTTGCATCATCCGCACACCTGGCACTCAGTTTTTCCAAATAATGCATCTCGCAACCTCGTGAAGTGGCCCCAAAAAGTGGTCCTAACACTACAAGAGGCTCTTCACATTAGCGACGCTCACACAGCGACGCTCAAAAAAAAAAATTCCCGGCGTCGCTATGAGCGTCGCTATGAGCGTCGCTATGAGCGTCGCAAATTTACAAAGAAATTGGCGACGCTCATAGCGACGCTTATAGCGACGCTCATAGCGACGCCAGCTGGGGTAAAAAAAATAACCGAGCGCGCCCAAAAACTCAGATCTCAGATCTGAGTTTTTCGGCGCCCTCAAGCAAAGAGCAGGTAACGCTCTCCCTCACTCTCTCTCTCTCTCTCTCTTTTTCTTTTACACACACACACACACACACACACACACACACACACACACACACACACACACACACACACACACACACGAGGAGAGGAAGGAGAGCCAGGTATGCTCCTTCCCTCTCCTCATTCTCATGTTCCCTTCCCCTCTTTCTCTCTCCCTCGCTCTCTCTCTCACACACACACATACACACACACACATAGTGTTTTTTAGAGAGAGAGAGAGAGAGAGAGAGAGAGAGCGAGAGAGAGTGCAAAAACGCACACACATACATAAACAAAGAATGCACACTCACATTGAGAGAGAAAAAGAGAGAGAGAGCATGCATAAACAAAAAACGCACGCATTGAGAGAGGAAAAGAGAGAGAGAACATGCATAAACAAAAAACGCACACATTGAGAGAGGAAAAGAGAAAGAAAACATGCATACGATCCAAAAAAACGCACACACATTGAAAGAAAAAGAAAGAGAAACTAAGGGAGCGTCGTAGGAAACTAATTAAAATTAAAAGACCTAAAGATCTAGCCGACGAAGAGTTGAACTGAAGACCTATTATTCAAGAGAGAAATGGCATAATCAATCTATCATACTTGGCATGGGTGATACAAAGGTTATACCATTTATCTCTTTTTATTGGCACACACATCCACACACGCGCACACACACAGGAAGAAGAGAGTTATAACGTCGTAGGAAACTATCTTAAAAGACGTTAAAGATTAGGTTATATGTAGACTTACATTAAATTAGATTTAGGTTTATTTTTAACTAGATTTACGTTTATTTAAGCTAGATTTAGATTTACGTTATATTAGATTAGATGCGGGTCTCCATAGACTGCGATGCCTGCATGAAGCGGGTGAAGAAAGCCCTCAATGGAATATAGGGTATTGCTGCCTTCACTCATGGTGGGCTCCGTCGATCCAAAAGTACTGGTGAAATGTCTTCAGAAGATAGGGAAGAAGGTGGATCTTCAGGGCGGCAAGAGTCACTACATCCCCGACACAATGACCATCTAGACAACCTCTAGTCATTAGACTTACGTTAAATTAGATTTAGCTTTATTTTTAGTTAGATTTACGTTTATTTAGATTTACGCTTATTTACGTTAGATCGAGTCCACGCAAGAATTACTTACGGTTTAGGGTTTAGAGTTAGACGAACAGTGAAAAGATCTACTGTGAAAAGATGTTAAGATGAAGTGAAGTGCTACAGCTAGAGAAGAGGCAAAGGGATTTTGTCCACTACATGCAGTATCATGTAGACGTGGGTGTCTAGATTTCTTGTACCCACAAATATAGGTATTGACCAATAAAGACGAGATTATAACCTGGTGGTTCTGATCTCCGTGCACCTCTAGACCGAGGTGTGCGGGGATTGGACATGACTAGAGAATGTGAGGTAGAGAGAGAGAGAGAGAGAGAGAGAGAGAGAGAGAGAGAGATAAGACGAAGAATGCCAATAGAATATTAAATTTGTTGTCCAGGTTATAAGTTTTTTATCCTCATTATGAGTAGCGACGAGGATGTGGGACCGTCCAACCGAAACACCTATCTCTCAACGAGGGTCTTATGTCCTTGTAATCAATGCAAGCATGCTGTGCGACGGACAAGACGTGTTTCTTTGCAGCACGTTCGCGAATTTGGCGAGTTCGATCCATCTATTATAGATCGAGTTGTTGCCAATTATAACTCGTCGGACTCTGACGCTGGCCAACAAGCAGCAATCTTGCAACCCAATAGACGTATTCGCAGGCGCTTTGGTCAAGCAGCATATGTGAGGCCACAAGATGTAGCCTCTGACAGCTCGGGGGATGATCATGCAGAGCACATTCCCAACGAGGCAATGTTTGAGCCCGAGATTGATGAAATGATCGAGACGATCATGGATTCAGAAAGGCTTATCTATGATGATATGAAAAGTGAAGCCGATACATCATTGTATAATGGAGCACGTATGTCTAGATTGAAAGCACTCCTGGTTCTTCTCAACATGCAGGCAAAGTTTGGATGGAGTGACACTAGCGTCACAACGCTTTTCAGGTGATCTATTACAATTAGTTTACTTTAATAGAACTCTAAATGTATAATGATTTGATAGATTTTTACACGACTGTATCATATTTTTATGTTGTGTAGATTGCTGAAAGAGCACATTCTACCAGCTGACAATGTGATGCCAGATTCCCGAGATGAATCAAGAAAGATTTTGCGAAACTTGGGGATGGATTACAATTCTATCCACGCTTGTCCTAATGACTGCATTCTTTTCAGAGGGGAATACACAGACATGGAGAAGTGTCCGAAATGTGATTCTGAAAGATATCGAGTAGATCTCCACGGGACAAAAATTCCACAAAAGGTTTTGCGACATTTTCCTTTGCTTCCTCGCATCAAGCATTTCTTCGAATGTAAGTCCATGGCCGCCCTAGCATCATGGCATGAGGAGAATAAATCTTCGGATGGTGTGCTACGAATTCCTGCAGATTGCGCAGCCTGGAAACATATAGATGGAACATGGTCGGATTTTGTCAGGGAAGCTCGAAATTTGCGCTTAGGCCTGGCTATGGATGGCGTAAATCCATTTGGTCAAAGATCAACATCTTACAGTGTATGGCCCGTTGTCATCGTCAACTACAACATTCCCCCGTGGTTGACTACGAAGAAGGGGCACCTATGGCTAAGCTTGATTGTGCCAGGGCGATATAAAGTGGGGAATATGGATGTGTATCTTCGTCCACTATTGGAAGAGCTACAACAATTGTGGATTGGCATAGAGGTGGTGGATATGAGCCGACACACAGGACGACGGAATGCTTTGATCAGAGGTATTCTAATGTGGACCATGCATGACTATCGCGGGCTAACAGAATGCTCAGGTGATCTATTGACACTCCTCTCTCAGACACTGTAAATCTTGTTTTTCCCCATAGTTGATCTATTATCATGTGTATACATGCAGGGCTTCAAACAAGCGGATACAGAGCATGTGTCACATGTGGACCTAGACTGAATGCACGTAGGGCACCCTCACTGAAGAAGCAAATCTACGAAGGTCATCAAGCGTATCTTCCGGAGAATCATGTGTTACGCGACGGCTTTTTGGGAAGAGAGCCACCAAGGATGTCTGCACAAGCATGGTTAGAGCAGAAGGAGATGTGCGATGACGGATTGCCTCCAGGGATGAAGAGACTATCTCTATGGTACGAGTTACCATACTGGCCCCGACTCGTGATCAATCACTTGCTCGATCCAATGCACATATTCAAGAATGTGGGTAATCTACTATGGGACCATTTGACCGGCAAGAAAGATACTTTGGGAGCCAGAGTTGACCTTAGAAATGTGGATCGTATGGAGCAATATTGGCCGCAAACAGCGTCTGATGGATCGATAAAACTTCCTAAAGCACCATGGATTTTCACAGGAGCCCAAGAACGCAAAGTAAAAGAGGCCATTCGATCTTTGCGGACCCCCACTGGCGTAATGCACTCGCTCCGAACGTGTTTTACTAAAGAAGGAAAGCTTACCGGTTTGAAGTCACACGATTGGCATAAAATGTGTCAGGTACGTTCATAGTGGACTTTAATATCATTGCATAAAATGTGGACTTTAATATCATTACTGCACATACTTTACAGTTTATTTTACCGGTTGCCATTGAGGGATGTTTGTCTCTCGACATCCGTAACACAATCTACAAACTTGCAAAGCTGGTGCAATGGATCTCACAAAAGGAGATCGACGTAGACTCCATACCATTCGCCAAACTAAATGCTGCGGAGCTTGTGTGCATGTTTGAGAAACATTTTCCTACTACAATGCTAACCATTCAGGTGCATCTTCTTATTCACATAGTTGACGAGGTGGAAATAGCTGGCACAGTTCATTCCAGATGGATGTTCTTCTTAGAGCGTTTCATGAAAACGCTTAAGGGATATGTGCGTCAAAAGGCACGTCCGGAGGGTAGCATGGCAGAAGGTTGGTTGGTATCAGAGTCCCTAGTGTACATTGGAGAGTGGCTAGACGGATTTGATAAATCCCGGGACACGCTATGGCGAACCATAGATGATGAGCGCATATCTGGGATTGTCATGTGCAATCTCGGTGTTGAGAAGAAGATGACGGAAGATCTAGAGGCTAAAATCAACCGATTTTGCATGCTTCACAATCCAGTGATGCAAAAGTGGATTTCACAATATGAGGATGCAAAGCAAGAGCGACAAAGGGCACGAATCGAGTGGAGATGGGGAAGACGACCACCGATGCACTATCCAGCGGTTCTGGAGAGCCTACCAACCTTCATGAGCTTAAGATGGTTGCACAACCAATTGAAAAGCGCACAACAATGCGGTGACGAAGTGACTGAAGAAGAGTGGGAGTACTCTCGGGGTTGCGCGACCAAGGTAAGTTTGCAATGTACGACTAGCAAGTGACTTTATTTATAAACGTTTGAACGGCCACTCATAATCTTTGTTCGTTGTAGTATAAGTCATACACAGCAGCATGGTGTAAAGGTCGACATTTTAGGGTGGAACGAATCGACAAAAAGCGTTTTACTCAAGATTGTGGAATCATGGCAAAATTTGAACAGTCTAGTCGACGACGTTCCTCTGATGCAGATCCCGTGGTGGCGGAACTCACTTACTTCGGCACGCTGCAAGAGATTTTGAGGATCGATTACAGAGGATTTTTTGTCGACTTGTTCGACGTGCAATGGTTCAAGATAATCATGGAGGGTCGAAACGCTACTGTGCGTAGAGGAGAGTCTGGTTTTCTTGAGGTGGATTCTACTAAGAAATGGACTAACCTAAGAGACACTTTCGTACTACCCGAGCATTGTGAACAAGTAAGTATATAAATATTTAACATCCCCCTTTTACAAGTTATGTGCTTGAAAGCTCTCATGTAAGTTATGTGGCTCTGGCAGGTAGTATTTCATCCTACAAAGTCTACATCAAACTGGTGGTACGTCATAGAGGTAGCCCCTCGTAGTGCAAGGACGTATGAAGGCTACCATGTGCCAATCACAACGACATCAATGGAGGAGATCAGAGAAGATGCTCAATCAGAAGCCGCTGCGGTGGTGCCAGACGAGCATCAAGATGCTACTACTCTATATGGGGTGCATGCAGAGGAGCTACAAAATGAAACAGAGGATATGTGTTTAAACGGAGAGCTCTATATAGATATAGGAAGTTATGTTGAGTTATGCGAGGATGAGAGAGAGATCTCTTAAAGCCAGAAATATTGTATTTGAACAATTTTGCTCCGTGCTGTAAAAGCTCTAGCTCTCTAAGTAGCTTCCATGGTGTGTAACGCTCTTTTCTACTCGCGCTCACATCTTTTGATTGAAAATTCTGAGTTTTCGACTTGCCTCTTCTACCACTCGATTCATTGCGTCATTGTATTTATATGCGTCATTACGTCATTGTATTTAATGGTCTTTGCGTCATTGTCTACTCTATTCATTCAATATTAAGTTTAAATATTCGTGTGTTTAATGCAGGTATGGATGATGAGGAGTTTCTTTCTTCTTTGTCACCGCAGCAGAGACAGTGGTACGTGGAGCGTCATCGCTCTGGCGCATCATCGCGCGTTCCTACACCATCCGCATCTCCCTCTCTTTCGGAGCATTCGGCGCGCTCCGAAGCTTCGGCGTCGACGAGACGAGCGTCACACTCGTCTAGACACCGGCGCTCTAGTGGTGGCGGTGGCGGTTGTTGTGGGGATTCCGCCACCGATGCCTCCACACCGCCTCGTGTTCGACGAGGCTCTTTACCCTCCCCTTCTTTGCCCGCCCCCACACCAGCCACAGCATCGCCGTCTACGCCAGGTTTTGCACGGCTGACTGTTCCTAGAAGCTACACACCTCTACCTACTCCGCCAGGAGCCACCCCACTCGACACTCCTCGCTTCGGCGCCCAGACGCCGATGGAGACACCTGACGTCCGTACCCCCATCGACACGCCGCTAGAGACCCCTGCCGGGACACCCAGGTTCACGCGTCACCGGCCAGAGGGCTTGCCTTACTCCGTCGACATCAGCGGCGGCATCATCATGGATGATGACGGCAAGAAGGTGATCTCGCGCATGCGTGGTCTTTGCTCTCAGCTGTTTAGACACTATATACTAAACAAATGGAGTGAAGTACCAAGTGATTTAAAAAACAGAGTCATCAGCATACTTCATGATGAGTTTCCCGTTCCAACACGGGATCAGCGCTTCAATGAAGACCTGATGAAGATTTGAATGCACGAATACTGCAAACACAAGCGTTCCGAAGTGCAAAAAGCAATCAAGAATGGGTGGAATAGGCCAGATTGGCTGGCCAAAGAAGATTGGAAGAATGCGAAGAAAGCAGCGCGCGAGAATCTCGACAAGTGGAAGCAACAAAAGGATGCAGCCAGAGCGCGAGTAGAGGCAGGGAGCTCGCACCACTTGGGGAGCGGTGGATGGGCATCATTTGAGGCCGATTTTGTAAGTCTTTTCACATTGCTCTTTATGCATGTTCGATAGTTTAGGGTTTATGAGTTTTTTAGTTCTAACATAATGAAATCTTTGTATGTTTTGACAGTGGTCGATGACAGGACGTGATCCCACACCGTACGAGCGCGAGTACGCAGGCAGGAAGGGCTTAAACGCCCTGATGGACATTCTCAGTTCTCGCGGCGGCATGGTTAGTATTAGGGTTTACTCTTTTTTATTTTTTGTATTGTTTTATAAATGTCGTTATATGTTTATATTTACTGAAAACTGTCTTATTGTCTTTTTTTGCAGAATCCGACAGATACGCCGCTTGGACGCGATGAGACGTCTGATTAGACGACGTCAGTTTAGCCGTAGCTAGATAGCATTAGTTTAGGGTTTCTCATAGCTTATGTATCATGAGACGGATTTTATACGTCTTTTTGAACCATGTATATTATTACATTTGTCACCGCAATTCCTTTTGCCAATCAATTTTTTATGCCTATGATGTTGTACAATTGTCATTATTACATTTGCCAATCAATTCAGTTTGTCTATGATGTGTACAATTGTCAATTTTGCAAACAATGCGTCTTGTGGGTGACTATTTTGGGTCTATTATTTACCTTTGCACTTTTTTTAAAAAGTGAATCAAGTACAATATGGTTGATGGGTGGCAGGGCATTCAATGCCCTGCCACCAAAAAAATATTCTCTCAGGCGTCGCTATAAGCGTCGCTATTTATGGCTCTGTAGCGTCGCTATATGCGTCGCTATACTCTTCTGTGAGAGCGTCGCTATAGGCATTGCTATGAGCGTCGCTATATAGCGACGCGTATAGCGACGCCTATAGCGACGCAGATAGCGACGCTCTCGTAGCGACGCTCTCGTAGCGACGCTTTTAGCGACGGTTATAGCGACGCCGGGGGTTATAAAAACCCAGTGTATTTCCGTCGCTAAGAGCGTCACAAGAGCACACAACCTCTTGTAGTGTAATGATGACCTTTCTGCATAACTCTCACAAGAAAACACCCACGTTGTGTCCGTCCTCATCCGCGTGCAAATATTGACCCCGTTCGCCCTCCTGACGCCACTAGATGCCATCTGACGCACTTTCTTACCTCATGTCGTCGGCCCGCAGATAGCTTCCTCGAGAATTTTTACGCGCTACCAAATCCTCCTTATTGTAGAAAAAACACAGTGGTACTGGTAATAGTGAAAATCGATGCACTATGTACACCCTGTCCTACCTGTACACATGTGGGCCCCACGTAACCACCTGGCTCTGAAAAATGGGCAATTCTTTATTTGATGCACCATGCATGTATATGTACATATGCGCAATCCATTTCTCCAAAAAACTCCTGACATAATTTGCCCATCCCCTAGCTTGCTAGATCATTCATGATCAGCAGTAGCAAAGAGAGATATGAGACTCGCCGCATCACAGGTCTCCTCATCCTTCACCAACATTGCTTGCTCCACAGACAGCTCATCTTGCTCCACCATCATTAACCTGGCATGATATAATTTAAGATGCAATCCATTTACCCTTGACTTATGTAGAATCCCATCCAGGTTAGCCAACTGATAAGTACCATTTGGAAAACACTCAACTACCTTGAAAGGGCCTTCCGACTTAATCTGAAAGTTCTTTTGGAAGGTGTTGTCCAGCTTACTGTTGTAGCGCAAAACCAAGTCATGTTTCTTGATACCCTTACTTTTGACCTTTTCATTTATCTTTGCCAAAGCCTTATCCTGCATCTGCCCATAATGCTCCAATGCGCTCATCCTATCCAACTCGACCTCTTGTAATTGCAAGAGCCTCTCTTTGAATGCATCACTAGGCGGCCCAAGCAACTTCTCTAACATCTTGACCGCAGACAACTCTACCTCCACAGGCAATAGTGCTTCCTTTCCATACACCAAATGAAATGGAGTAAACACTGTACCTGTCTTCACCGAAGTACGGTAAGCCCATAATGCACTAGGCAATTCCAAATCCCAATTCTTTCCTTGGTGCTCTGTCACTTTCGAAAGAATCTGTACCAGCTCACCATTGAATCTTTCATTTAAGCCATTACACTGTGGGTAATAAGGAGTGGTATGCTGGTGCCTAATCTTCATCTTTGCGCATAAGAAGTCTAGCAGTTTAGCTCTAAATCCTGGCCCCTTATCTGAACTCTAATGGCACCCCAAACTTGCAACATATTTCATCATACACAAACTTTGCCACATCCTTTGCAGTGATCTGTTTTACTGCTATAGCCTCTGCCCATCTAGAAAGATAGTCCACTGCCGTGAAGATATAGCTTTTGCCCCTCCTTGTGATAGGTAACGGGCCTATTGCATCAATCCCCCACTTTTCAAACACATCAAACGCCATAATGGTTTTTCGTAGCTCTGGCTTCAACACTCTCTTCCCAAATGCTTGACACCTATTGCAAGACCTACACCAATGGTGAACATCCTTGTGCAAACTAGGCCATACATACCCCTCTTGCAAAATCTTATGCAAGGTGATCTTTAGAGCAAAATGGCCACCACATGCGCCTTCATGATTCTCTTCCAACACTCTGTAAAGCTCCTCCCGCCAAGGTACACGTCTCAACATGAGATCAGCCCCTTTCATGTATAAGACATCACCAATCAATTTGTACCTGTATGCTCTACGCACAAAGCCATACTTCTTAGACTTCTGAATCTCCTTTGGAATGATTCCTGTTAGAAAAAACTCCTCTTCTTGAGCCAAACTTTCTCGGCCATGATAAAGAGGTAAAGTGGTCCTCAACACAAATAGCTCCCCAATCATGCCTTGAGCTGCTTCATGTGCCTCTCCATTTAGAGCACGTTCAATGTGTCTGATGCTCCATGCTTCGAACTTTTTTAATAGGCCTTTAATTCTGAAGCACAGTTCCTTCAATGAGGTGTTCTTGCTCTTCCACACACCTAGCACTTGCTTCACCACTAACAAGGCATCACCTTTTATGCTCAACCTTCGAACCCCATGCTTCAAACAAATGTGTAATCCGGCTTTCAGAGTAGCATATTCAGCCTCATTGTTACTATGAGCATCCAATTTGAACCCTCTCTTGCATACTAGCTTCCCCTCTGGATCATAAAGTGCTATACCCCTTGAAGCTGCATCATGGCTCCTTCTGTATGAACCATCAAAGAACAACACATGTGCATTGCTGGTTTGTGGCACTTCTTCAACTACCTTTCTCACCACCTCTTCCTTAACAATAAGGGGATTCTCCTTGTAGGTCAACAAATCAGCTAGGGTAGCCCTTGTACTATCTTTCACTAGAAAAGAGAACTCAAACTCTTGCAGCTTAATTACCCATTTCTTCACCACATTTGACATGTTAGTGCCATTAATTAATTGTGGCAAAAAGGCATAACTCGTCAAGAAAACAAAAGGCCGTGGTAGCAAGTAATGACGAAATCGTCGACAAGCAAATATTACACTGGCCATCACTAGCTCTACTTCCGAGAACTTTCTCTCCGCTACCAACTTCACTCGGCTTGCACAATACACTGGCCTCATATAATGGCTGCCCTTCTCCTTTTGCAATAGCATGGCTCCAATGGCATCAACCCCTACTGATGGATTTACATAAAACACTTTCTCCCAATCAGGAGCCTACATGGCTGACAACCCCCCTAACACCTCTTTCACCTCTTGAAACACTTCTTCACACTTGTCATCCCATTGCAATGGATCATGCTTTGCCACTTGCTGTAATGGATAAAGAAGCTGCGAAGACAATGGAATAAACCGTGCCATGTACTTCACTTTGTGTATAAAAGTTGCCAATTGCTTCGTACTCGTAGGTGATGGAAGAAGAATAATAGACTTAACCTTATCTGGATCAGCCTCAATGCCATTTTCTGACACCATATGGCCCAATAACTTCACCCTTGGCTGTGCTAGATGACATTTCTTTGGATTTAGTTGTCCTCCACATTCATCATATCGAGCCAATACCATCTGCAGCTTCTCATGGTGTTCAGCCCTACTGCTATAAACACAGAAGTCATCCATAAAAGCTTTAACACAACTACCAATGAATGGTTCCAACACCCAATTTGCTCTCTCTTGATAGAAGGAAGGTCCATTTGACAACCCAAATGGCAATACTGTGTAGCAATAGCAGCCCCATGGCATAATAAAAGTGGTCTTTGTGCGGTCTTTAAGAACAATCTTCAATTGAAAATAGCCTGAAAAACCATCACACACACTGTACCTCTCATAACCTGCCACTGAAACCAAGATCTGATCGATGAATGGAAGAGGATATGGGTTCTTCTTAGTGGCTGCATTTAAGGGTTTAAAATCTACACAAATTCTCCACTTCCCATCCTTCTTTGGACTGACTACAACTGGACTCACCCATTCTGTGGTCTCCACAGGGACTATGAACCCTGCCTTCAACAACTTGTCCACCTCTTCTCGCAAGGCTTCCATTTGCTCTTGACCCATCCTTCTTAGCCTTTGCCGCACTAGTTTAGCACCTTCTTTCAGCTCTATATGCATCTCTTCACCCTTGAACCCTCTGATCTCTTCATATGAAGTAATGAACAAATCAGGAAAACTAGCCAGCATGTGCAAATATATCTCCTTCTCCATAGCTGAGAGGTCTCTGCTGATCATTTGTGTCATCAATTCCTGCTTCTTTGACAACTCAACCAGGGTTTGCATCAGCCCTTCAATCACTTCATAAGGCCCTTCACTTTCATCTTCAACCTCATTCGCAAATGCAACTAAACCAAACTCCTGGATTTCTTTGTCCATCAAAAGAAATGCAACATCAACATCCTCATCACTGCTGGTAGTG
This sequence comes from Adiantum capillus-veneris, assembly GCF_014529385.1. NCBI lineage: Eukaryota > Viridiplantae > Streptophyta > Polypodiopsida > Polypodiales > Pteridaceae > Adiantum > Adiantum capillus-veneris. The sequence goes on along the minus strand of NC_140935.1, from coordinate 57,856,543 downwards.
CTATCACTGTCCTCATCTATCACCGTGGAAGAGTCTTCATCACTAGACTCATCCTCATCTTCATAAAGCTCCTCTAATCATTTCCTTGTGTCCATATTATAAAGCTTCTTGGTACCTGTCTTTCCATAGAGGCTAATCGTACCATGTCACCAATCTTGAACAGCTCCCATTGCACGTAACCATGGTCTGCTCAGTATAATAGGATATGCTCCCAACCCTGCTGGCATCACATGAAAATCAACCACTGCCTTTGCATCATATGCCTCCACTTCGAAGCTCTTTACAACACCCAAGCATTTTACTTTTTGATGGTTTGCCAATCTGATCCGAAAACCTGACACCCCAGCCGCTGTGAGACCCATCTTCTCAATGCATGAGTGTGTTATGACGCATTTTTGGGCTCCGCCATCCACATAACCTTGTCCCAAATTTTTCCTTTTATGCCACACATCTACTATTGGACAAATGTCTGGTAGCTCATCCATTGCCAACACCTTTACTGAACCTCTCTCTGGCTCTTTCTCCATTGGGTTAACCATCCTCTTCCACTGTCGCTTTAGCTTAGGCACCATCTCTATAAGCTTCCCAAAAGTAACATCTACCTTCCTGCTTGTCAAATCCTCCTTCAAGTCATAGCTTAATTGCCCATCCCCTAGTGGAAAATCTGAAACATGAAACTTTCGACGAGCTCTCCTTTTCCTCTTGGCCTTGACATCCTCGCCTTCATGGCTCTTTCCTTTCTTCTTACTAGGACCTGGGGCACTTATTCCTTCTTTATCCTCGTGGACCTCTTCCCAATAGGCATCACTAATGTATCCTCTAGCTTTGATGCCTTCTCCAAGGTGACTACACTTAGCACTTCTGTCTTTCCCTTTTCCTCCTGGGTTAGTCCACTGGTTCCTTCGTCTCCCTTAATTTCGATGCCATAATCATTTGACCTAGTTAGCACCTGTCTTGGCAATGGATACATGTCACCCCCCATCCTTGGTGGCTTATCACATTGGGGGCTGATGTGACCCAACTTCCCTTTTCCTCGTGGGTCAGTCCACTGGTTCCTTCATCTCCCTTAATTTCGATGCCATAATCATTTGACCTAGTTAGCACCTGTCTTGGCAATGGATACATGTCTCCCCCCATCCTTGGTGTCTTATCACATTGCGGGCTGATGTGACCCAACTCTCCACAATTGTAACATGTGGGCGTCTACCTCCAAAACCTACCATTGCTTTGTCCAACACCATTCCTAGGTCTTTCTTCATCTCCTGGCTGATTTGCATACCTCCCTCGACCTCGATTATTTCCCACTTGACCTAGCATGTTTAGGCTGAGATTCTTCATCAAATCTACCACTTGCCTCATGTCTTGCCTTAGCCCATCATCTTGCATCGATGTAGTGACCACTGCTGGCATAACCTGAGTAGTAACAGGAACCACTGGTTCATGATGAACCCCTGACATGCGACCTTGTAAAGACTTTAGAGGCTGAAATTCAGACCTCATGGGCAAAGACTCCAACCCTAATTGGCTCATTTTCCTCAACTTCCACTCTTTGTTCCTTGCTACCTCTAGTGCATCTTCATATGTCCTAGGCTTCTTTAGCTCCACTCTCCAAAGTATATTCTCCCAAAGACCATCCAAGAACCTGTCCTTCTTCATCATGTCAGGCGGGGGTACCTGTGGTGCTAAGGCCTTGCACATCCGCTCCCATGCCAATGAGAACTTACGTATGTACGCATCTACTAGCTCACCTTCCTTTTGCACCAAAGCCTGTACTTCTTGCCACACTTTGTTAGGATCTTCTATCTTCACAAACTCCACTTCCAACCCATGTCGTAGATTGTCCCAACTCAATCTTACAGGTGGATCCGCTATACGCAACTCCTCTTCAAATGCTTTGGACCAAACTCATGCATCACTCTTCAAACAAATTTGGAGAAGGCGTAACATCCGCGCAGGGTCATGAATCTGCTTGCTAATGCAGGCAACCTCCATCTTTTCCAAAAAATCTTCCACATCTTCATCACTTCTTCCATGAAACTCCGGATAAGAGAAAGCCATGGCTACCCAAGTTACAATGCTTTGAGAATCCCTTTGAACACATGTGCAAGAAACCAAAACTTTTGACTACCCAATCCCCAGAAACTTCAATGGAGCTCAACTTTAGATAAGGACAAACACATGCACATCAAATGAGTTTTCATAGTTGATCATCAGAATTACAACAGGCAAAGGACATTCCAAGATCTCTCGTAATCTTCTTGGCCCGAACATAAAGACTATGCACTGCTGGAAAAAAATCTTCCTGGACACATGAACATTTATCTGGATTCTTTGAGTTAAATGAAATGGAGTGAATTGAGGGCCATTTTGATCATCCATTAAAGCCAACCATGAAGCTCCCAAGAAGGCACACCTGACTTAACCTCTGATTTTGCCAAAATTTCAGCAGCATAAAAGCATAAATGGCTCAAAAGACCAAAAAACCAGCCATCATAACTTGGAAAATTTTTGGCAAAGTTTCCCCAGAAATAGAGCAGTAGGAACCCAAAATATAGACTGTATATGTATTCATAAACTGTCAACAATAGAACCCGAGCATCAAGTAGGACTCACTAGTACATAGCCTATGGCGAGGTCACAAAAAGGGTGCTCCAACTACCTGTATCACTGAAAGGATCTCCACATTTGAGAATCCCCCAGCTCAATAAAAACCTCACGCTATCGACCCTCACACGAAGGCTAATGCAAATCGCGTATAGACAAGTCTCAGAAATGACTATCTTCTAGACCAAGTCTCAGAAAAAGCTGGGACTGCCAAATACAACCAAGTATGGCTCCACAAATGCGTACAATGGCGGTTTCCACAAGTAACGTACAATCCAGCAGACAATGTGCTCAAATAGGCGCCAAGTGATGCATACCCACAACAACTGCAAGTGACATCACTGCTAGTATATCACTGTACTCCAGCTACCTGTAGCTGTGTGAATCACCTGTACCTCTCCCTGTAACCTGTACCTGTAGCCCCGAATCTCGAAGCTCGAAGCTCGAAGCTCGAAGCTCGAAGCTCGAAGCAGAAGGTACTCGAAGAAGATCCTTCGTGGGGGCACCAAAAGAATGTGAGCGGGATGAAAACACACACAACGCCTCTATAATGACCCGACACACACTCTTGGAATGATACACAGACACACACACACACACACACACACACTATGGGGCACCACTCGGCTTATACAACCCGCCTGGCCGGGACAGGAAACACACAGACGGAGTGAGAAGAGAGAGATTTCCCACTTGCCCACTCACCACTCACATACACACTCTCAATTCAGCTCAAAGGAGGCAAATTTCTGTTGTTTAGACTCAATGAAGCTCAGCCCAACACCAATGGGACAAATAGGTTACATAGTATTGAGGAAATACACCAGATACAACCACAAAGTTAAGCAGAAGGCTTCACTCACCGGAGAAGATTACACAGAAAAACAACAAAAAATCTGTGAGGAATTTGGAAAAATGGACAGCGCCATTGCATCCGGAACGCCCAAAAACCTCACTCTACAATGTCCCAGCACTCAAATCCGACCTTGGATGAGCAGTTTAGGGCCAAAAAATGCTCCAAAATGAGCAAAAAACACAGTTGCGGCTGTTCCTCCTCTCTTCTCCACATTTTTTCTGGTCTTCTCTCCCTTTTTTCATTTCCCACACTTAGCTTTATTAGTTGGGCACCCGTGGCCTTTTAGATGACCTCAAAGGGACCCCGAACATGCCAAAAACTGACCTCGCAGTGCATAGTTGTCACCTTTTTGCATCATCCGCACACCTGGCACTCAGTTTTTCCAAATAATGCGTCTCGCAACCTAGTGAAGTGGCCCCAAAAAGTGGTCCTAATGATGACCTTTCTGCATAACTCTCACAAGAAAACACCCACGTTGTGTCCGTCCTCATCCGCGTGCAAATATTGACCCCTGTCGCCCTCCTGACGCCACTAGATGCCATCTGACGCACCTGCTTACCTCATGTCGTCGGCCCGTGGATAGCTTCCTCGAGAAGTTTTACGCACTACCAACTCCTCCTTATTGTAGAAAAAACACAGTGGTACTGGTAATAGTGAAAATCGATGCACTATGTACACCCTGTCCTACCTGTACACATGTGGGCCCCACGTAACCACCTGGCTCTGAAAAATGGGCAATTCTTTATTTGATGCACCATGCATGTATATATACATATGCGCAATCCCTTTCTCCAAAAAACTCCTGACACCATAAATTACTTTAAATTTCAAAATTCCACTAAAGTGTTGCATGCCTTTTGTTGCAAGGACAAAACTTTAAAAAGTTACCTTTGTTGATAGCTTTTGAAAAGCTTTAAAAAAAATGATAGAGTTGTGCTGACAAGACCATTAAGGGAACTAATGCTTGGGAGGACTTGTACACATCCACAATGTTTTAAAACACTGGGAACAAATTTTTTTGCCAACAATGTCTTCACTGCCTTCATCGCCTCTACACAGCATAACGCGTTTTGACACTCCACAAGTAGGAGCTTTTGACTTGGTTGCTCCCTTGCCTACATATAATGATAGCGATTATGTACAGGTCACAATGTTTTAGAACACCACGTGCAAGGAGAGAAATGACATATTCACCTGGATTTTAGAATGCCCACCACCTACTGACCTGGGCTCTAATGCAGCCACCACCTAGAGCCACACATGGCCTTTGATACCATTGTTAGGGAACAATGGCTATGGTGGGTGGTAGCATATGCAATTCATGGGAGATGGAGAGCAAGCAAAAGTGGATGAGCAGGAACAAAATAGAAAGACAGAGACTTGATTGACAAAACAAATCACGCTATGCTTATTTTTGCATCTTATGCATCAGATTGTTATGCTTTGGCTGTGTCTAGTTTATGTGATGTTGAGGAACCTCTATCTTTTGATGAAGCACATAATCCAAAAAATCGGATGGCTGCCATGCAATCAAAATATGATGCACTTATAGAAAATGACACATGGACTTTATGTGATTTGCCTCCTGGCAAAAATGCCATTGGTACGAAGTTGGTTTACAAGTTGAAACGCAAGCCGGATGGTGAGATTGATCACTATAAGGCTCAACTTGTTGCAAAGGGGTATGCAGAGCAAAAAGGCATAGATTATGAAGAGACTTTTGCTCCCACTTGTTGTATGACTACTGTGTGTTTTCTATGTGCATTGGCATCTCATTTTGGTTGGGATGTACATCAGACAGACATTGTTACTGCTTTCTTGAATGGTGACATATTTGAGGAAGTTTATGTAACGCAGCCTCGCGGTTTTTTCATCAAAGGGTAGGAAGATAAAGTGTGCAAATGTAAGAAAGCAACTTTGTATGGGTTGAAGCAATCCCCTCGTGCTTGGTATGAGAAGGCTGACACTCATTTGGTCAAATGAGGCTTTCATAACAGTCCAACAGAAAGCACACTGATGTAAAGCGTGAGGGTGATGTGCTTCTCATTGTGGTTCTCTGTGTCAATGATTTGCTGATCATTGGACCAAAATGAGAGACATATTACTGAATTAAGGCTGATTTCCATGCTAGTTTCAAGATGAAAGATTTGTGATTGTTGAATCATTACTTGGGTATACAATTTAAGCAGTATGATGGACGTATTGCCTTGTGTTAGACAAGTTACATAAAAACATTACTATGTAAGTTTGGACTTGAGGATTGCAAACCTATTGCCACTCCCATGGAAACAGGTTTGAAATTGATCATGAGTCTTCATGATGTTGGTGATCCTACCAATGTCACTCTTTACCAAATTGCTGTTGGTTGCCTTATTTATGTATGCAACATGAGACCGGATATTCAGATTGTAGTCTCACATGTCAGCAGATTCATGCATAACCCAAGGTCTAAGCATTGGCAGTCTATCAGGATGATTTTTTGCTATTGAGTGGCACTTTACATCTTGGCTTGTTTTATCCCAAGGGGGGGATCGTTGCTGCCAGATTTACATGCTTTTTTGGACTTAGATTGGGCTGGTTGTTTTGGCACACGGGTGCCCACAAGTGGTTTTTGTTTCATGCTTGGCAGCTCGTGCATATCATGGTTAAGCAAGAAGCAACCTACAGTGGCCACTTCCAGTTGTGAGGCTGAGTATAGGGAAGTCTTCACAACTACAGTTGAGTGTATATGGCTCAAATGCCTTATGGATGATTTGGGTGTTGAACATGACACTGCCAGCACTATCTACCCTAGTCAGAGCGCATTGGTAGTTGCGAGGAGCCTAGTTTTTCATGCTTACACAAAGCACATTGAGGTGCATTACCCACTATGTTAGGGAAGGGATCTCAGCAGGAGAGTTCAACTTGGCTTATGTGCCAACACCGGACAACCTTGCAGATCATTTCACAAGGCATCGTCTCCTGAGAAGTGATAAGCTTTCAGCAAAGCTTTGGGCTTACTCTCCTTTGTGGACTGATCATGTCCTCAGGGCATAGCACTTCCCTATATGTGCCAGCTCTCGTTCACCACATCACTCCCAAGGGGAATTTGTTACCATATACATGTGGTAGTGATGTGTGTGAACACACTTAGGACCACCCGTGCATTTTTTCCCTCACTAGGAGGTGTTTTCCCTCGTGCATTGTATATATGCCCATCATTGTAGGGCTATATATCTTTCCAATGCACACTAAGTAAAAGACTCTCCGTTAAGTGCCTTGAGCTTCCTTTATCTTCTCCAAGCTGTGTGTGTTTTCTTGTAACCCTAATTCCAACATTTGGTGTGATGTATCTAGCCTATCTTTTAGCTGTAAAATGGAAGTGTTGATGGAACATCCTTGTAGGATCCTCTGCAGGTTTATGAATCATATCTATAAATGTTGCTTCTACTATGTTATTTGCAAACACTCTAGTGTGCTCCTTTTCTTTGGATCTCATGGATACCCCTTCTGATGGCAACTTTGGTACCCCATTGATCCGAGCCTATCACAAATTTTTGTTTATCATATTTTGTTGGTTTTCCTTGCTCCTAGAGGTTTACAATAAAAGAAAGAGTGAGAACAACCTCTTGGGAATTTTTTTTTTAAAAAAAAATGATTTTTCCTTGACTAGTTCACCGGAGGTGAAAGGTAGAGGGAGAACCTAGTGGTAAAGGGAAGGGAAAATATGTAAATGTGAAAAGAAAAGATATGATGTGGTTGTGGAGCCATGCACCCATGATTCAAGGGTCATGAGTGGCTCATATCATCATGGCTTTGGAGCCATATGATGATTCAAACAAATGGGACCCAAGTGGAAGACTTGGTAAAGGAAGAAACCATACATGATTTTGCTGAATTTTTATAAAATACTTCCACTCCGATCCAAGAAAAGTTGTCTTCATCAAAGTTGTAGCTGATGAGCTGGAGATTCTGGCCATATTTTTTTTTTTGCATCTACGGTCTAGGAGATATGGCCAAAATGGTGGACGCCAGTTTTTTCAACTGTGGTGGAGACCACCCCCTCTACCTTTACACACACACACCCTTCCTTTTCCACATTGAGACCTTCTCTAAACTCAGCCATTAGTCTTCTCACCCTCCTCTCCTTCCTTCTCTCTCTCAAGCTCAAAAACCCATCAAAGTTCCTCTTCTAATCACCTCTCAAGTCATGCTTAATCTTGTTGTAATTCATAAGTTCTCATTCAACCCCTTCCTATTATTACTAGATATGTATTGATTTTATGTAGATTCTTTACATTTTAAAATAAGGAAGCTCTTGGACTCAAGCTATGGAGGAAGGAGTGAAGACAACACAAGTGATGATGGAGCTAATTGGTCAACAAATCACATGGAAGGAGCTTCTTCATTGGTTGAATGTCCCTAATCAAGCTTCATTTGTACAAATTACACTTGGATCTTAACCTCACTCCCAATCACTCTCTTTCCTATATAAAGAGGCCTTCCCCTTTGTAATTTCAAGCCTCCCTCAGCCCCATTGAGCCTTTGTATCACTCACCATGAGCCCATAAGCTCATTCATTCACTCTATTCTTGCACATCCTAGAGTACAAATTGTTTCATGCTAGTAACCTCTCCTCCTCTTACTTATGTTAATTAAGAGAAATGTTTTATATGTGTGTGAGAATGCTTGATGTGATCTTGGTTAATCCTTGAGTGATTATTTGGTAATCTATATGCTATTTGTGTTGGGAGTGTTTGAAGTCATCCATTCCTTGTACACACACTACGGTTAATGCTTCATTCATAGTGATCTCTCTCTCTCTCTCTCTCTCTCTCTCTCTCTCTCTCTCTCTCTCTCTCTCTCTCTCTCTCTCTTTGTGTAGCGGTCCTAGTCCACGCTTCCAAGACTAGGTGGTGCCCTCATCTCATTTCCCTTGTGGCGCAATGGAGTTTGTTTTGGTGTAGAGGCCGCCATTCCAAATTTCCTTCGTCATAAATTGGTGCCCCCAGAGAGGAGTTCTCAAGCAGCGCTCTATCAATCCTATGAAGGAAGATCCATCAAATTCTCCGAGACTTCCACTATGGTCTCCCGAAGAAGCTCGAGAAAAGAAGCGTCTTTATCGACAAACGGCACGTATGCGGGTAAAGAGAGTTAACTACACACACCCTTCTTTGCTTCAAGGAAAATCTTGTAGTCATCAAGTTGCTAGGTCAAAAAATTGTGTTGAGTGCTTTGTGGCTAGTGTGAAGACACTTCCTTTGAAGCCTCGACTTCAGGTGGTGAAAGCACTCTCAAACTCAGGAATTAACAAGTTTTTGGAGGGGGAGCTACACATCAATGGGGTGTGGTATTGGCAAGAGGCTACATATGGTGATGCACTCCAACTACTACTAGCAAGAAGGCTCAAGGTGGTTGAGAGGGTAGCCATCGAACCGTATGAACTCTACAAAGCTGAAGATGGTCACACCAAAGCTAGGCTAATCACTGGTGAGCAAATTCTTCGCATCTCTCAAATGGTGGGATCCAAGAGAGCTCAACTTCAATGAAGTGCTTCATGGAAGTTTGTAATTAATGCACCAATGAATAATCCCATTTTCTACAACTTTCAATCAGTTCAGAATATTAGGGTGAATGTGCGCATTGATAGAAAGATTTTTTTCCAACAAAGATTGGTCTTCTATTTTGGAGCTGAGAGGTTGAGAGAGATATTGCTGTCCCCTGACCCTATAATATTTCCTATTTTGGAGTATAATGTATCTTTTGATGTTCACATCTTCATCTTGCTTTAAGCATACTCCATGAATCATAGGGATTTATATGGACCTTTCCAACCTCTTGCTAGACAAACTGTGCATATAATAGCTAGCACAAAGCTTAGGTTCCAAAACATCATAAGGGACTTACTAGGCCCTCGTCGTCTAGCTGAGATTAATGCATCTATCAATCCATTTATTCTACCCTTAATAAGATATGATTTGGGCCTAGACGTTTTCATCTTTGTGCTGTATTGAGAGGAAGGCAACCCACTTTTATGATGGCTTTCCCAAATTTTTTTGGGCGTAGTGGGGAAAATGCTGGGGATTTTTTGGATAACTTGGAGATGGCTTTCCTTGTCTCTGGGAGGGATGACGAAGCATTGAAATTGAGAGCTTTTCCTTTGGTGCTCAAAGAAGAAGCTAGGGTATGGTTCCAGGCTCTAGATCCAACCCAAAGAATTGATTGGGAGGGATTGAAGGTGGCTTTCCTACGAAGATTTCAACGAGCCAATTCGGCAGAAGAACTATGGCAACGGCTTCTGTCCCTTCATCAAGTTGACCCTCATGGTAATGCAACCTATGAGGAAGGTTTTTTGAAACTTTGGGGCCAATGGTCAGACTCACTAAACCCTGGTGAGCGAGCTCCCAATTGCCTCCAAAAGGATCGATTTATCTCAGGTTTGTACCCCTTGCTAAGGGAGAAGGTAAAGAGCAAATTTCCAAATGCTTTTGAAGATGCCTTAAGAATTGCTAGGGAAAAGAATAGAAAGATTCTCTATCAAGCCCAAGCTAGCCAGCTAGCTTTGGGAGGCAATATCACAACTATGGAAGCTTCTCACATACCTCCAAATGTGCCTAATGCACCAGACCTCAATAGAGGTCAACAAGAAGATATGCTCCAACAAATAAACAATCTCACAAACCAGCTAGAGGGGTTGAGAGTAAATCTTGTGCAGGGTGCAAGAAGGCCTATTGAGGGAAATGGTGGGAATCGGCCACCAATGCGACGTCAAGCAAGGGAAATGTTGTGTTACAATTGTGGGGAAATTGGCCACGGCATGTATAATTGCCCTCATCCCAGAAGATATGACTATCCTGTCAGAGGTCCTCGACAACAAGTAAGTCCACCCCGTGCTAGAGCTCAAGCACAAGAGCAACCGCAACCTCAAATTTTGCAGCCACCTCGTGCTCAAGCTCAAGCCCCTGCTACTCAACCAAATGTGAGCATCATAAGGATGGAGGAGGTCCTCAAGGGCAGAAGCAACCAGGAAGAAATAGCTAAAGGGAAGATGAAGATAGATGAAGTGGCTACAATGCCTATCAAACGTGTGCGTGTCCAAGAAGAAGTAGGTAAAGAAACAAGCAAGGATGCAAGCAATGAAGCAAGTACATCTCGGGCAGCTAAAGATGAAGCCAAGAAGAGAAAGACCCGTACTAGGTCTCAAATTGACATCTCTGATTTCCCTATGGGATCTCGGACACAACCTTATGACTTGACAGCTGATGTGAGTTCTCAAGGACCAAAGATTACTTGGCCACAACTACTTCATATCTCCCCAAAGCTTCGACGACAATGGTAAAAAATGGTGAGCACGAGGGCAAAGCGAAGTAAGCTAGTAAGTGTAATCAAAGCATATGGTCTCAAGGATATAGTGCCTTTGGTGGAGGCTCAAATCAAGGGACAACGGATTCCAAAAACTTACATTGATAGTGGAGAAGAGGTTTGTGTCATGACAGAAAAGCTAATGCATCAATTGGGTTTAGAGGTAATGGAATCATCAAACTTTAGGGCAAAAATGGCCAATAATGTCTCTGTCACTTGTGTGGGTGTAGTGAAAGCTTTGAGAGTTTCTGTTTTTGGAATCACTACAGAGGTTGATGCTTATGTGATGCCAGTAAAGGGAGAAGGATACCCCCTTATTTTAGGAAGACCTTGGCTCATGGGTATAGGAGCTAGGCAAGATTGGGCAACAGGAGACTTGGAGTTGAGGCCTCGCATGGGTGGCCATAGTCGGAAGGTGGTTTATAACCTAAAGAATGGGCGACAAGAGAACCTTGAACTAGAGACGTCAGCTGATGAGTGGAGCTCAAGTGGATGCTCCTCATCTATGGACGAGGAAGAGAGTTCAAGTGAAGAGAGTGATAGCACTCTCGAAGTCATGGGCGTCACCATAAAGGAAACTACCTCATCAGAAGGCAACCCAAGGATCCAAATGGAGAATGTGTGGGATGCCAGCCTAGAGGAGATGTTATCCAAGGATATAAAGGAAGAAGAAAAGGAGGGTTATGTAAATGTTCTCAAGAAGCATGCATCATTGTTTATTTCTGATTACACTCACATTACAGGTGTCACTGCAGTGAAGCATCATATCCATCTAAAAGAAGGGAGCAAGCCAGTAGTACAAAAACTAAGAAGATTAGGAGTTGTGCAACAAAATGCACTGTTGTCTGAGGTGAAGAGACTCTTAGAAGCAAGATTCATATACCCAGTAGAAGATTCAGAATGGGTCTCCCCAGTAGTGGTGAGGCCAAAGAAGAATGGTAAATGGCGAGTGTGCGTGGATTACAAGCCACTAAATGCTGCAACAAAGAGGGACCACTTCCCTCTCCCATTTCAAGATGAGATTCTAAATGAAGTAGCAGGCCATGAGAGATACACAGTGTGTGATGGCTACTCTGGCTACTTTCAAATACGCATTGCAGAGGAGGACCAGAAAAAGACTACTTTCATCACACCATGGGGATGTTTTGCATTCCGAGTCATGCCTTTTGGTCTCACCAACGCTCCAGCCACCTTTCAACGATTCATGAACATGGTCTTCCAACCTTACTTTGGTAAGTCCATAAGGGTTTTCATAGATGACTTTTGTATTTACAGCTCCAAAAGTATGCATCTCGGCAAGATTGATGAAGGATTTACTCGTTTAGCTAAGCTGGGTGGACAACTAAACAAGGACAAATGTCACATTGGGGAAAGCAAGGTTACACTATTAGGGCATGTAGTGTCCATTGATGGAATCGAGGTAGATCCTGAAAAGATAGAAACATTGCTAAATCTACCTTCCCCAACTTCCATCAAACAATTAATCTCCTTCTTGCAAAAGCTAAGATATTTGAGTAGATTCATACACTTATTCTCCCAAGTGATATTTCCTCTACAACAGCTGTCTCGTCAAGAGACGCTTGTTTGGAGTGAAGAAAGTGAAGGGCATTTTAGAGAGATTAAAAAAATGTTAGGGTCACTCCCTATAATCCTCCAACCTTGTTGGGAAGAAACATTCTTTGTAAACCCAAGTGTGGGAGAAGAAGCCATTGGTGCTGCCCTCCTACAAAAAGATCCAAAAACATCCTTTATGAGGCCCGTGTATTTTGCTAGCCGCCTCATGGAAAACACAGAGAAGGCCTACACCCTGATGGAACAGCTAGTGTTAGCTCTCATGTTTGCAGTAACCAAATTTCGGCCATACTTGCTGCCGAAGAGGTTTGTAATTATCACTGTGGAGGATATGTTTCCCTATGCACTACAACATATGGAAATCTCTGACAAAATAGCAAAGTGGGTGGTGCGACTTCAAGAGTTTGATTATACAATACAGGTTGAAAGAACAACTCGAGCATGCTTAGCCGACATTTTAACAAACAAGTGCTATGAAAAAGTTTTCCATTTGAAGAGAAAGGAACTTCCACCACCTCCATCTCCAGAGGCTTTGGTCAATGCTTATAGCCTCTACTTTGATGGAGCATACAAGAGAACCAAGGATAAGGCAGCTGCAGGCATTGTGGTCTTATCTCCATTGGGAGAGAGGATCCATGGTGAAGGGATCACTCTAGAAGATGTCCACTCCAACAATGAAGCAGAATATTATGCTCTAATTCATGGCCTTTGTTGGTGCCTCAATAATTCAATTAAGAGATTAAACGCTTTTGGTGACTCCATGCTTTTGGTAAGGCAAATGCAAGGTACATGGGCTTGCAAAAATGCCCGTCTCTCTACTAAAATGAGAGAAGCCAAAGCTCTTATGAGGAGATTTAGGGAGGCACAAGTACATCATGTGCCAAGAGACCAGAACAAGGATGCAGACCACCTAGCATCATCAAAGTTAAATGAGTCAATAGTGGGAGCAGTGGCCATCAAACTTCCACTTCAGCAAGGCAAGGAGGACTTGGAAGATATTATGCACATTCTGGAGCAAGGAGAGGCTCCTAAACACTCGAATGTAGGGGAAAGGCGATGGTTAGCTAGGAAGGCTACCAGGTATCGCATAGTAAATGATGACTTGTATTGTCTAGGTAAGGATGGTGTGCTTAGGAGAGTGCCTTTGAAGAGTGAAATTGAAGAAATTTTAAAAGCTTGTCACGATGATATATGCGGAGGACACTTTGCACACGACGTCACTAGTAGAAAGGTTCTACAAGCTGGGTTTACTTGGCCAAGTCTTCATCGTGATGTCAAATACTGGTGTCAAACATGTGATGAATGTCAGAAAGCAGGACCACGACGGCTCATAGCTGAACCTCAGAACCCAATAAAGGTATATGGGCCCTTTGAGAAGTGGGGAATTGATGCCATAGGGCCTCTACCACGCACTCAGTCAGGTAAAGAGTACATCATCATGGGAGTAGACTACATGACTAGATGGGCTGAGGCTATGCCGACCAATAGAATTACTGCTAAGGATGTGAGTCAGTTCATCTTTGACCACATCTGTTGCTGGTTTGGCACCCCTCTTGAAATACTATCTGATAGAGGACCAGGGTTTAGAGCAGACTTGGTAGGAGAACTCATGAAGAAGCTAAATATTCAGCATCAACACTCTACTCCTTACTACCCTCTATGCAATGGTTTGGTGGAAAAAGTAAATGGAATCATTTGCAAAATTCTCACCAAACAGGTACATGCCAGGCGCCAAGATTGGGACAAACACTTGAATGGAGCTCTATGGGCCTATAGAACCTCCTTCAAAACCACATTAGGGTACACACCCTTTCATTTGGTTTATGGAAAGGAGGCGCTTTTGCCCATTGACGTGAAGTTAACAAGTCTTCGAATATTGGGTAGCCAGGTAGGCTCTCAAAAGGAGAAAGTACATCAAAGGATCATGGATCTAGAGAGGCTGCAATTGGATCGTGAAGAAGCCATCAACCACTATTCTCAAGAAGCAGAGAAGCGCAGAGAAAAGTTCAACAAAAAGCTAGCATCCAAAGACATCAAAAAGGGATCTCTGGTGCTTCGATATGACAATCGCTTCGACACTCGTAAGGATGGAAAGTTTCTTTTCCGATGGGAAGGCCCGTTCTTGGTCACCAAAAAGTTCAAAAATGGCTCTTACAGACTTCAAGACATTGATGGTAAAGTGCACAAGACCAGGACAAATGGATGGCGTCTAAAGCCTTATCACATCAGGATAAGGTCAGCTCAAGATCAAAGAAAGTAGGCTAGAGGCATAAATACCCCTAGCCAGGTTTGGGGGGGCTATGATCCGAGCCTATCACAAATTTTTGTTTATCATATTTTGTTGGTTTTCCTTGCTCCTAGAGGTTTACAATAAAAGAAAGAGTGAGAACAACCTCTTGGGAATTTTTTTTTTAAAAAAAAATGATTTTTCCTTGACTAGTTCACCGGAGGTGAAAGGTAGAGGGAGAACCTAGTGGTAAAGGGAAGGGAAAATATGTAAATGTGAAAAGAAAAGATATGATGTGGTTGTGGAGCCATGCACCCATGATTCAAGGGTCATGAGTGGCTCATATCATCATGGCTTTGGAGCCATATGATGATTCAAACAAATGGGACCCAAGTGGAAGACTTGGTAAAGGAAGAAACCATACACATGATTTTGCTGAATTTTTATAAAATACTTCCACTCCAATCCAAGAAAAGTTGTCTTCATCAAAGTTGTAGCTGATGAGCTGGAGATTCTGGCCATATTTTTTTTTTTTGCATCTACGGTCTAGGAGATATGGCCAAAATGGTGGACGCCAGTTTTTTCAACTGTGGTGGAGACCACCCCCTCTACCTTTACACACACACACCCTTCCTTTTCCACATTGAGACCTTCTCTAAACTCAGCCATTAGTCTTCTCACCCTCCTCTCCTTCCTTCTCTCTCTCAAGCTCAAAAACCCATCAAAGTTCCTCTTCTAATCACCTCTCAAGTCATGCTTAATCTTGTTGTAATTCATAAGTTCTCATTCAACCCCTTCCTATTATTACTAGATATGTATTGATTTTATGTAGATTCTTTACATTTTAAAATAAGGAAGCTCTTGGACTCAAGCTATGGAGGAAGGAGTGAAGACAACACAAGTGATGATGGAGCTAATTGGTCAACAAATCACATGGAAGGAGCTTCTTCATTGGTTGAATGTCCCTAATCAAGCTTCATTTGTACAAATTACACTTGGATCTTAACCTCACTCCCAATCACTCTCTTTCCTATATAAAGAGGCCTTCCCCTTTGTAATTTCAAGCCTCCCTCAGCCCCATTGAGCCTTTGTATCACTCACCATGAGCCCATAAGCTCATTCATTCACTCTATTCTTGCACATCCTAGAGTGCAAATTGTTTCATGCTAGTAACCTCTCCTCCTCTTACTTATGTTAATTAAGAGAAATGTTTTATATGTGTGTGAGAATGCTTGATGTGATCTTGGCTAATCCTTGAGTGATTATTTGGTAATCTATATGCTATTTGTGTTGGGAGTGTTTGAAGTCATCCATTCCTTGTACACACACTACGGTTAATGCTTCATTCATAGTGATCTCTCTCTCTCTCTCTCTCTCTCTCTCTCTCTCTCTCTGTCTGTCTCTCTCTCTCTCTCTCTCTCTCTCTCTCTCTCTCTCTCTCTCTCTCTCTCTCTCTCTCTCTCTTTGTGTAGCGGTCCTAGTCCACGCTTCCAAGACTAGGTGGTGCCCTCATCTCATTTCCCTTGTGGCGCAATGGAGTTTGTTTTGGTGTAGAGGCCGCCATTCCAAATTTCCTTCGTCACCATCAATGACTTCTTTTGTGTTGTCCACTTCAGTGGGTTGCTCTGTAGAGTCTATGATCCGTGTTGCTCCATCTTCTTGAATGGTGCTCAAGAGCTCATAAGATCTCTGAAATCTACTCCACATGGTTCCATCTCATAAAATGTGAGTAATCCCAATTTGTGGTTGGTTTCCATTGTGTTTGGTGCCTTGGCAACATCATAGATTTCTTTGAGCATAAGTTGTAGCTCTGCTAGTTGATTGTGTGCACTCTCAAATTTGCCATGGAAGATGTCTCCTTCATAAAGTCTTCTTGGCCACTTTGATGGATTCCTCTTCTAATTGATATAGTGGGAGTTGTTTTAGCTTTTACTTCATGGTTTTCTTATTTTGAGCATCACTTTGTGAAGATTGCATTGAGCATGTAGGTAGAACGCAGAATTTTGCAAGTCTAGTACATTTCAGAGTTCCATCATCATATATGCACCTCTATTGCTTGAACTTGGAAGTGTTAAATTCAATTGTAGTAGCTAAAGATTATCAATGAAACCTGTGCAAACACATGATGCAACTCAAAAAACCAATTTTGGATAAAATTTCAAAGTAAGATAATAATCGCAATTATTATCTGGGCTTGATTTTGATATGAAAATTGAACTTTGGCCTTGCGCATGGATTAAGGGAATCATAAATAGACAAGTTTGGCTTTTAGAAAAAATTGGATGAACTAATGCCTAGTTGAGGTCATTTTTTGAACAGAAGGCTTCTCAAAGTGGTTAACTATGAAATGGAGTACTCTGTCAGTCCAAATTGATCTTTCAAATTTGGTGTATGGGCTTGTGACGACATGTTAGAGCAATAAGTGGCAAGAAAATGTGAAGTTGGACTCATTTTGGCTCAAATGATACTAAGCGTGATTATTATCTCTTGGTACCTTTTTCAACTTTTTTGCAAGTTTGACATTGTACAGTGATAGACTGTGTAATGAAGCTCTAAATGTGGTTTTGGTAAAATTTGGAAATTATAAGTGCATCTTATGTCAGATTTTGGAATTTGAAGCCTTCGTGCATTTTTAGTACAAGGTTTGGATTTGATGGGAGTCACATTTAAGTAAAGATAGAATTACAACTTTTGGGCTCAATATGATTGGAAATAGTATGTGAGGGCCATGCCCGGGGACCACCGATTGTACCATCTCCACATGGATACACCGTGATCTCCGACATCCCTCTTGCTTGAGACCGACACCAAGACAGGACTCCTCCTTCTCTTCGATGCTTAAATCAGTGCACTCTGTCAGAATGGTGGATCCCGAAAATACGATCTTTAGGATTCTTAATCTTTGTTGGGTTGAATGACCTTTTAGTTGAAAGGATAGGTCTACCATCTGTTCATCTGTCAGAATGGTGGATCCCGTTGCTAGAGAAACCCGTAACTTACGGCCTGTGGGTTGAGAGGTGACTTGCAATCTTTTTACAGTGTTAGGTGACAAAAATGAATGTGAGCTACCCGAATCAATAAGAAAGGCCCAAGAGGTTTACCCTCATACTCTCCCTTAGTCTCAAGAATGGAGAATTGTCGATTTCGGCCACTGGGGTCCAAGGCAGCATAGATGTGGGCTTGCTCCTCCATCTCATCCTTTACTGAAATGAAGTTCACAGATGATGATCTAGGTGGGTTGTTGGTTGGATTTTGTCCATGAAGATGAGGCATAGGATTAGGTCTTGCCTGTGCTCGATTTCTCCCTCTGGTTTGAAGGTTTCTAAATTGTCCCCCTTGATTGGGTGGATTCAGACGGTTAGTAAGAGGCACCAAATAATTTGAGTCATTTCCTTTAGGGCATTCGGACTTCTTATGACCAAACTCTAGGCACTTGTAGCGTTGAATTTGTCTTCCACTTTGAGTGATAGGAAGGGCATTCACACGAACAAGGTGGGGTGGCGGTTGGGTGGGCTTGGGTTGTTGGCTTTGGGATAAATGGTACTTTATTTGCTTGACAGGGCTGACCGTGGTAAGAAGGAAATTCCCACTTCTTATTAGTTGTGGTGCTTCCCTTAAAAAGGCTCTTATGTTTTGACTTGGCCCGAATTAAAGCGTCTGCGAGTGAAACAGGTCGGAGGGACTCTACTTCAGAAGCCAAATCTCCTCCAAGTCCAAGGATGAAGCGACTTAGATTTTGTTCCTCTGTCATGAGAGGAGCATATCGTGAAAGCTGGAAAAACTCCTCATAGTAATCTTCGACAGACCTATTCCCCATCTTGCATGAAAGAAACTCATTCATCTTAGTGGTGGAGTACTTTAGGGGAAGATAGCGTTCCTTGAGAAAATGCTTTAACTCATCCCAAATTTGAGTCACTTCTGCTACCTGGCGAGTTTGACAGTTGGGCTTCCACCATGTTTTTGCAGGTCCTTCTAGCTTGGCTCTTCCCATTATTCCTTGAGCTACTGAATTATAACGAGCAAGAGCAAAGTAGTCATCCATCTGAATTATCCACTCTTCTAGTTGGGTAGGCACATCATCACCCGTGCCTAAAAATGGATGCGGTTGCACAGATTTGAGAAGGGCCTTGAGATCTTTCAACACGCCCAAAATCCTCTACAAGGGCTGCAGCAAGCAACATTTGGTTGGAACGTGGCACAGGTGTAGCTTGGGGTGTTGGTGGCACTTGTGAATCAAGGGGTGCATGATCTGAAGCACTAACTGATGGTACATCCTGAGTAGCCTGACTCCTTGTGAGTCTATGTGGCATTTTGCCGCGCGAGACAAAAAAAAATATCCTTTCTCTTAGCAATCGAGTTAAAAAACCTTTCAGGTATACAAGACTAGTTAAATTCTTTTTAGAGATAAAAGGTAAACTCTTTGTTATTTTTTCTCTCTTTCAAAACTTTTTTTTTTCTATTATGTCAAAAGCTTTTTACATCTCAGGAAAATACTTATTGATATAGGCTTGCACTTCTTTAGTAATTTCTATACATCAAGTTCTTCCATCTCCTGCTTTGTCAGTATGGACTTTAAAGCCCTAAGGTTACAATTCACTGAAAATACAAGTCTGTGGACTCGAGAAGAAAGTGACTTGCGAGCAAATATAGCCTCACCAACTTGTTTCCAAGTGTTATGTGTAAATGGTCCAGTAAGTGATGTTCTTTGTCGTGGGTAGAGAAACATCTTATCATGACGGAGATTGGTTATTAATAAAAGAAGCTTGCTTTCATATTCTATGGCATGAGAACTAATAATACAATAGCGATTGGGACCTAGTCACAATTTTTCCCTCATCATGGCTAGGCGAAGATTATTTAGAAGGTGTTCATGGCCCCAAAGAGTTACTTCAGTTATGTTGCATTGGGTCTTCCACATTTGTTGAGCTCCGGTTGTCCCTTTTGCAGGAAAAATAAGGTGAACAAAGTGTTCTAACATGGCCTCCTTTTGTTCCATAGTTGCTTCGTCCATTTGCTTTTGGACAATTTTGAGTACTTCCTCATTTTGAGAGGTTCACGTCATCTGAAATTTTTCATGCAATTTGAGAAGTTATTTTTGATTATCTCACTCTCTTCTACAAGAGTCAATTAAGACCTTTATCTATCCAAGGATAGAAACCGCGCTCTGATACCACTTGTGAGGGCCATGCGTGGGGACCACCGACTCAAAGGGGTGATAACATTCAATTTCTCTCATATGGATCCCTTAGCCCCGAAGAACCTTGCTTATCGATCAATCCTACCACTCGAAGTCATCAGACTAACGTGGAACTCAACCTCCCAGGGTCAACTGGAAGAGTTCTCTAATTCAACCTTGGTTCAAGGTCATTGACGTTTCTTTCCCGGTTAGACCGAGCACAACCGTCAATGCGTTCCCCTAAGGTGAGTGTATTATAATCTACACGAATCCCTCGATCCCAAGTTGTTCCCCGCTCTGTAGATCGGAATCCCTTTTTCCCCCGCTTTGAACTTAATTGCTAAGACAACATAAAATCGAGTCCAACTTTCCGGCCAACAATTAACCGTCCGGAATCCTCCCACCCACCAAACCGTTTGATAAATGCACCTTCACAAGGTAGTACTATGCTACTAGAAAATAGTATTCCAATCATGGCGAACCAAGAATACATTTCAAGCATTTGAAAGCAGCATGCAAACTGTTGCATACCCTTGCAAATGTGCATTTATCAGGTCGTTCCCACCTTTTCCTTTATAGAGTATTTTCAGTTCCTTTTTCCTTTAATATTAGTAAGATTATCTAGTTATCATTCAAGCAATCACATATACTTCTCCAAGCATATCCCGATCCTTGTCCTAGGACTTGGGTATCCTGTCTCCTCCGCTACGTGAGAAGGCGGCGCCTTTACAGAGATTCCAATTCTTATTTTTCGTTATCTTGTGTGGGAAAGGATTCAAAAATAATCTACTTTAGGTTCCTTTTAAATCACTAATCCCGAGAAGAAGAGCAAAGGTCCGGCTGATGAGGACAATTGCGGAATAGCCTATTTAGGTTCCTAGCCTTTCCAAGGTTCCTTTTTCCCAAACAATTTGAAGAGTTCCTTAATTAAATCACATCCTCCTCCCTTATCATGATCCCTCCATGGATCCTTTTTACTTCCTCCTTTTCCCGTCGACATCAGGCCTACCCGAACTAGGCCGATTTCCAGATGCTCCGTGGGTCACATCCACCCGATCGGGACACTCTCCCATTCAATCCCATTTCTAGGGCAATGAATGAACCCTGAGCTCAAACATAGACCAACGGTTATCAGCCCTAGCCGAAAAGGACCATCCCCCGTTGTATCCCACAGGTAAACACCTGCGCCAGTCTTTTTCCAAACAATGAAGACAAGTTCACACTTAAATCGCTATGTTATGATAGGGCTATCCACATCATTCTTCTCGGTAAAGCTTTTAATCCTAGTTTAAATTTTTAGATTAAGCTCCTTGAGTTATAAACCCTTAATTCCTAATTCCTTTTAATTTTCTATTCAAACAAGACCTTAAGAAAACAACGAATCTCATGGAAGTTTAAGGTTTTGTCTCTATGTAAGTTTCAAGTTATCCCCGACTTCGATGAATCCCATTTTGGTCCCTTTTCATCATTTGCAATCCATGGGGCATATCCATGGAAGCGATGGGAGTTTTATGTTCAAGCAACACGGTCACGACATCCGTGAAGCTATCCCCTTACTCCCCCCTTCGAATTTGCAAAACAAACTTGAAAGCAGAAAAATTTGAAATGGACAATGCATATGCTTTTTATAATGAGTTTTTGCTTTGGTGTGATCTATGCGTGATACACACAAAACATTCGAGATGCACCAACTTACAACCTTGGGCAACTAATCAAAACTTCCTTTGAGCACTCATGCAAGAGTAAAACCCGTCTATGCATTGTAGTGTAAAATGGCAAAGTTCTTAAGAGTGGATTTGCTAGTGTATCGTAAAATATGTATGTAATAGTATATGAATGAGTAAAAAATTCTTCTTTAGAAAGGAATTTAGGCATACCTTTAATATTGTGGAGAGGATTAATCAAGTGGCTTAAAGAGTCTTAAGGTTTCGGAACCTTAATGTGTAGAACGTAGGGTCTTCTCCTTGCTTTGAAAGAGTAACAGCAAGTGTATTGATGTGGACGAATCTCTTCTGCTCTCCTTTGCTTGAAAAACCAATTTGGCTATGGGAATAGAAGAGATTAAGAAAATTCAAGCTATGGAAAGCTTGTAGGTTAAGAGAGAGAAGGTGAAGAGATTAATGGTGATTTGGATTATGGTTATGGCTTCTCTTGAGGAGAGAGGGATGTATAGGTGTGTGTGTGAAGGAGGATTAGCATTGGCTTTTCATGGCTCACTATCAAGCTTGCACTATCAAAATGTGTAGAGAAATGAAGTGAAGTAAAGCGTAGCGAAATGTAGCGAAGTGAAGAGAAGAAGTGTTTAATGAGTAGGGAAGGCCTCCTTTTAAGCTTAATCTGATAAGGCCTTTAACTTATCGTGATATGTTACTTTACATA
This sequence comes from Adiantum capillus-veneris, assembly GCF_014529385.1. Taxonomy (NCBI): domain Eukaryota; kingdom Viridiplantae; phylum Streptophyta; class Polypodiopsida; order Polypodiales; family Pteridaceae; genus Adiantum; species Adiantum capillus-veneris. The sequence continues at coordinate 57,834,388 of NC_140935.1, read as the reverse complement.
TTTTGATAAGCTTTCTTCCTTCTCAAAGCTTCTCCAACAAGCTACTTATGCAAGAAGCTAATTTCCTACAAGTGGGCTTCTTCAACAAGCTACTTTCAACTAGTGGATTTTTTTTTCAACAAGTTACTTTTTCACCTTACCCTATTCTTTCTTTGTTTTCTTATGCACATTTATATTTTCTTGAGATAAAACTAATATCCCATGCATTGGTATATCCACGTTCCCATGGTGTCTCATGGATAGCTTTGCATTGATTATATCCATGTTCCCATGGTTAAAACCGAAAGCATCTCGTGGGTAGCTAGGGTGCTTTACTCGATCGTATTCGGAAAGTCAACGCTTAGATACTTCAGCAAGAGTAAGGCTAAGAGGAGGACCTTACATAGGAGCTATGTTAGCTTGGGTGCTAACCATCATGTTGATCAAAACTAGTCATCTCGTTGAAGGAACTAGGTCAACATGTATATGCATGCCTGGCTCTATGAGGTTGATGGGGTATTTGTGGCCCTCAATGGCCTTGCCATTCATCCAATCAAGTCACTCCTCCTCCCTGTTGGATGCCTTACATACCATTTTCCACATCATTTCCCTCCCAGAACCTGAACCCTAGTCGCAAAAGTACCTTCAAATTGGTGGCCTTTCAAAATGCTTATCAATTTGAGATAAGCATTGCGTGTGAAGCTTGATTGTGTTTCAAGATGCAACTAGAAAGGAAAAATCCTTTCCAGTTGTGTTTCCAAAATGCCAATGGATGGGCTCTTCTCCATTGGCTATATGTCCCTGTAACTCCTCCCACGATCAATGAGCCAACTCTCTAATACCATGTCAAAGTCGATGATGTGAAAGCGTACAATGAGGGAGAGAATACATGAGAGAGAGAGAGAGAGAGAGAGAGAGAGAGAGAGAGAGAGAGAGAGAGAGAGAGAGAGAGAGAGAGAGAGAGAGATTGAACCACCAACTGGGAAATGGATTAAAAGATTATTATACAATGGGAACTTACGGTGCACTTATATACTAACCTTGGGACCTTATGTACCCCTCTAAGTAAATTCCCTGCCCAGAATCATGTCAAATAAGTAAAATAAATACCTAAGAAAAATAATCAAATAGAAACACATTGGCCCGTTCACTTGAGATGTTTGAACTTTTAATAAATTAGCAGAGGGTTCTCCTATGGTGCACTAGTATAGTCCCACTTTTCTCTGATCTTGTTTTTTAGCATGTGAGGAATCAATTAAGGTTTTATCTCTTCAAAAAGGTCTGCGGACTTGTTCATGGAGATTCTTAACCTTTCATAACATTATCTCAACAAAAAATTGAGATCAAAAGCTAGGGTTTTCTACGAAGCAAACAAGCACTATATCTGTGCAATTAGGGTTGAAGCTACATGAAATAATCACACACACATGAGTTTTGAGTTGATCTTGACTTGTGTTTGAGTGGAGATTTGATGACTAAGCTAAAGCTGTTCTTCTTTGAAATCTCACAGTTAGAGATCCGATGCCTTCCTACAAGAGGGGCATTTTAATTGACTTTTAAAAAACAGTTAGCGGTTTATGAAGAAAGAGGTGTACTTTTATTCCAATCCACAAAATCTGTAAAGGGAGTTTTTTTCTTAGACTCTAATCACATGTAATATAGAGGATTTGTAAGGTGCATCCCTCGAGGTTATAGCATTGCTGCAGATGCTACTCGAAGAGCAATTCACCCACTATTGGTTTCACATTAATTTATGTACATAGTCTCTTATTATGCTGTTTTTCTCACTTAACATTCGTAGATCATATTATCATTTTGAGACGTGAAGAATAACACTCATAGCTTCAAGGCTCTATATGTTTACACCAAGAAGATTAGATTTGTCCACATAAAGGATCAATAAGTCAATCATTCCTAGTGAAGGCAAAAACAATCACATCACTAGACTGTGAGGTAGTCGGCTAGCTTAACAATGCAATCGAATATCAATGATCACAATTTCCAATCACACACAAATGTTTTCGTGTGAACATGGCATGGAAGTTAGGTATTGAATAGGCTCTCAAAGATAATTGTCGTATTGACAGGTTAAGGAAAATTCAAGTATTGATTGGTAGGTAATTAGAATAAATGAGAATTTGTTAGCCTAATTAATATTGAGAATTGATATGATGATCTCATAAAATTGGAGCAATGTAGGTAGGTGGTTATATGTATATGAAGTGCATGTAAAAGCACTAGTGTAGTCACTTGCAGTTAGAAGTTTGCTAGTTATGAATGAGCTAGCTAGAGTCATTTACACATTTGATTTTGACAACTAGTCACAAATCATCTAATTAGGCTTGGATAATTATCTGAGTGCAATTATAGAACTAGCCAAAGTACAGTTAATTTTGCAATGAAAGCTACATGAGGAAGAAGAGTGAGTGAATGGCTTTCTGCATCGGTGTCAAAGAGCATAGATAATTCAAGGACTCCATAGTCATGCTCTCTGATAAGATGTGGTTCAAAATTAGCTCAAATTGGTCGCTTAAATGATGTGGTTGTGAATATGATGGAGGAGTACCAATGGGGAACAATACATACGGAAGAAGAGCAAGAACGAGTGGAGTGCTTGGATAACGGGCGAGACAAAATGGGCCGCTTCTTTCTTAGGGCATTCTTCTTCTCCTTCTTATGCTTGTGCTTGAGCTTGTGAGGGGGAGGGGGGCATGCTGTGTACATGTGGGAAGGAATGCTACTCTCTGTGCCTGTGGGAGTTGCATACCCTTCTTCTTCTTCTTCTTCTTCTTCTTTGTCTTTATCTTTAAAACTAGTAGATTTACTTAGCTGCTGCGCCTCATCTGCATCAAAGCCTGCACTCTCCGCTTTACCTATATCGTGAGCTGCTGCGCCGCTTATAATATTCATCATCATTTGCTTAATCCTTGCGTATCTAGCTGTGTGCAGCTTATAAGCTGTCGATTTGACGACGGCAATATAAAGATACTTAACAGCTGCTTAATTAGAAGAGAATTATGGGCCGATTGTAGGGTGGGTGGGTGTGCGCGCGCGCGCGCGAGAGAGAGAGAGAGAGAGAGAGAGAGAGAGAGAGAGAGAGTTGTTGTTGTGAGAGCAGCCCTTACGTTATATTATATATTGCCTGCGAAGCTGCTTCTTAAGAAAGCAAGACAGTACCATCTACGACTCAGAGAGAGAGAGAGAGAGAGAGAGAGAGAGAGAGAGAGAGAGAGCGCTTTCATTTGCAAGTAGAGCATGCTGCAGAAAGCAACTAGCTCCTGCAAAGTATAGACTGTAACACGATAGAGATTGAAAGTGGGATTTTGGTAAGAGACAGTGTCGTGGTCAACATGAGAGTTTTCTCTCCCTTTTGCCAACAGCTTATAATCTTCCAAAGGACTCGGTACAGCTGCACGCTGCCCTGGTACTCAAAGCTCGCTCGCTCACCCTCTCTCTCTCTCACACACACACACACGCGCGCACATTACTGTTAGCGCTCTCTCTCTCTCTCTCTCTCTTGCACACACACTCACAGTGACACACATACATGCAAGCTTTCCCTTTCAGAGAGCTTTACGTGCTCACTGCAATATAGTTCAGTTGGTGGGGCAAAGCAAAGAGAGAGAGAGAGAGAGAGAGAGAGAGAGGACACGAAGGTCTTTGCGTCAAAAAGAAACCCGCTGCTAAAGCTAGCTGAGCTATGCTCCTCATTTCGCACGTGTGCCCTTCCATGAGGACCCGCAAAATCACCAAAATACTCCTAAATTTTGTGAAAAATCATAATATTTCATTAAAAAAAACAACCAAGCGAATAATTTTGGATGGGTTGCTCCAATCGTTGCATGATGCATTCTTTCTTATCCATCAAAGTCAGAAGGAGGGGGGGGGGGGGGGGGGGGGGGGGGGGGGGGGCCAATCTGAGCCGTGCATTTACCGCTCTTTCCTACGCAGAATTCAGAGGGTGTCGGTTGGATGCATGCCATCTCAGCAGGGGACACTAGCAGCCTGCACACGCTTGGCACATCAACATCCGTAATCACTCAATTACTGCTACCTCAACAACCATAATATCTATGCCTCCCCAAATGAAAACATCCCAATTCCGCGTTGGGAATTCAGATCACGAGCTTGTGTTGTCTACGCAGCACTATTGTAGTGTCCCATCGTGTCATGCGGCATGCAACTATTGGCCCCCACTCCCCTGGACCTTTGATGGCCGGGAATGGTTGCTTAGTGACCATTCCCGTAATCAGTGATCTGGACCTTCATCGGTCGCCCTGATTATGGGGTATGGACACCAAGCGATCATTCGCTGCGCCATATGTTTACTAGACACAAATTTTCACTAATCACCTCGAAAATAGAGCCATTTGTTTTCACAAATAATGCACTAATTTCTCTCCACAACCAACAACCCATGACACTAAGAGCACATGGTCTTTAACACTAGTTCTGTAATCGGACACTCAAATGTTTAGAGGCACTAAAGTGTCTTGTTTTTCTAACAACTTGTCATAATTATTTGGTGAATCTAAAAAAAACATTCACGGGTCAAGTTCATATCTTAGGTCAACTATGAGGTGAAGAACATAGCCAAATTTTACTTTTGTCAAAATTAATACCAAATTAAAATTATAATGATAAGTTTTAAGATGAAAAAATCATAGAAATTTAATGCAGTTTTAAATTTTTTTTCATAAATTGAATATAACTTTTCATCAAAATAAGAATTTTCATAGATTTCAAGGTGTATGAATATGAAAAAACTTATTATAACAGGAAATTGAGCTTCGTAATTTAGTTATGGGACTAGATTTTTGTTATGATAAAAAGACCAAAATCTTGAAAATGCTGACAAAGAGAAACTTTTTGGTTTTTCAAGGCCTTTTTCATTAATATGATGAGGTTATGGGACAAAATTTGAGGTGTATAATGTATCTATAGGTCAATACCCATCAACTAAGAATTTTTTAAGGGTTCAAACTCATAGGCATCTTGTAATTTAAGCTCAATTTAAAAAATTATAGTGCATAATTTCTTGCAAAAAAACCATTGCTATGAAAAACTAATAAAAGTGTGTATATAAATCTTCCAATTGTGTCTATATGAGGTATTTGTATACAAATAAGTGAGATGAACAAAAAAATCCAAAAGTGGACTTTATTTTAAGGCTTATCTTTTTAAAAAAAAAATCATAATAACAACATGCGCAGATTTATGGATACGCCATAAATCACCAAATGTGGCTTGCATAACCATTAAAAATTATCACCTTATGTAATGGAGTCATAGATCTAACATATATGCATCATAAGACATTGTAAATTTAGACGAACTAAATGTTTTTTGTGATCGTTAATTGAATTTGTGAATGTTGCATATTTGACTCACATGACTTTCTATATTTAATTCTAGTCACAAAAGATTTTTTTCTCATATGAAAATGGCAAAAACATCAAACACATATATAAGTAGTTAACATGGATTATTGCATGCACCCTGCTCATTTTTTTCTTAAGCTAGAGTACGAGTTTTGATGAAACATCAAATGCTGTTTTGCGTAGGTTCTTTTGATGAGTGTAATTACTATTGAGGTTATGATCAAAAGTGAGGGATTATAATTTCTATGAGTACTTTGAATAACAGTTTATAAGTTTGCAAAAGCATTTCTTGAGATGTGTTCTAAATTTCATGTACCATTTTATTTAAATTTGCAAAAAAAGAACACGAAAGTGTCCTTTTTGGGTACCAAACTAGTGTTAAGACCCCAAAGCCATGGAATCAATGACTTGAGATCCACACACGCATCACGAGATGCAAAGACTCCTCGTTTGAGTTTCGAACCCGAGAGATTGCTAACCACACACTCACATGAAGCTTGATAGCTGTAGAAGAAAAAGACATCTACTTAAAAGTAAACATGGACATTACACTCCATGTTGTAGTTTACAAAATGTGTCTAAGTTTACTTTTCGTAAATCGGATGTGCCATGAGGCCTTGAGACCTATGTGTGGACTTCCACATTGCAGTTTCGAAGCTCAGGACTTCATGAAATACCCCATGCCCTTTAGTCCTCAGGATTCACAATACCATCCAATGGAAAATAACATGATATGCATTTCAGGATTTTTTAAATATTTAAGGCGTATTTTGAGATTTTCACAAATTTTAAGGGTAATTTTGCGATTTCTCCAATAAGTTATCACTGCTAGCCTTCTATTTGTAAAGGTGCCATTGCCAAACTTACTTCCTACGGAGTCGTAGCTACTTTCTTTGTAAAAGGCCACACCAACGTCAACATACATGTAGAAATAGTGTAGGATAGTAGACAAGCATACCCCCTTTCTCTCCCTTTTGTGTAAAATAATGACTCTTTTGCTAAGCGCGCGCCCCCCCCCCCCCCCCTCACCCCACAAAAAAAAAAAAAAAAAAAAAAAAAAAAAAACACCCCCCAACTAACCACGTGCCTTTATACCTTAAGAATGTATCCTTAAGGTACAAAGACACTCTCGTCTCCTCATATAGCTACTTAAATCCTTCTACCCTCAATCTCGTCTCCTCAAATAGCTACGTCCTTTAGTTTTTTTCTTGGGAAAAACAGAAGTGATGAAATTAGAAATAATTACGTCTCTTTGACACCTATAAATTAATGGCTTGAATTTGCAAATAATTTTTGACATATTTTCGATGATGTTGTATGTTGATGGCGAAGAAAGGACGGCCTAATAATTTGTAAATGATTTTCAAACATATTTCCAATGATGTTGCATTTTAAGGGAGCGAAGAGACAAGAGCAAACAGCTTGGTGAAGCTCATTCCCAACCTCGACCTTTAGGTCATTAAAATATTCCGGCTTCGTAGCGTACTCGAGGCAGACAAGGTTTGACCAATTCGAGCTCAAAGACCCCCGTTTATCCTCTACTAGGCCCAAGTGCTAACGAAGACCCTCAGTGACCCTACTACAATACCCCTCTCTAGATCGTAGCCATGAGAATGGAGATGGCATGGTCCAACCAGACAAAAAAATACACAAGCAAGAAGAGAAGGGCATGGTCGCAGAACCCTAAGAAAGTTAAGCTAGCCCCCATCCATTTCTTGGTGCACAATGTTAAGCCTACATCTGGTTGAAATTATGAATAAATTTACTTCAAACAAGGATAAAGGAAAATGAAATGATTAATATTTTACAAGAACATAATTGAAAAATCTTGAAAATTTAAAAATCTCTATTATTATTCTTTATGAAAGGAAATTTGGTTGTTTAGCTGGGAAATTCTTTAGTATAGTTTAGCTTATTAGGAGCTTAAATTAGCGAATGTTTAATCCGCATGTTGCCTGAATTGTCTTTGTTCACTAGCTACTTCTTTGTCAAGCTTCAACTAAAGTCCTTCATTCTGCAAACCTTGTGAATCAAATTTAAAAAAAATTTGATGCTCATATGAGCTTGAATTGCATTGACTCAACAAAATACATCAAACCTCGGCATATCCTTTCACAAAGCCCTAAAGTTTTTGATCCATACACTTACTCCGTGTTACTCCATGCAGAACCAATAATGGAAATTGTGGTTGGTTTCTCTCAAGTAGGAGGAAGCAACTTGTGAATCTTTTTTTTTAGCAATTGATTCTTTGCATTGGTTAGTTTTATAGAATTATATGACACTTGGTGCCTGTAAACCCAAATGTCGTGAATCATATGACACTTGGTGCCTGTAAATCCAAAACTACATTGCCTATGTTACAAAATAAATGCCAAAAAAGTGCAATTTTTTTGCGTTTGAGCAAAGATCTACAAAAGGAGATGATTCCATGAATGTTAGAACACACTTGAGAGCCATAACCCACACATGAAAGATTAACATTAGTTTGGTACCTCGATACTGAAATGTCATGTGAACATTATAATCTCCTAAAACCTGAAAAAAATCATAGGTCATTTTTATGCTTCAAACAATGTCAAACGTATTTTTTTGGGAAAGTTACCAATCGAAAAAACTTGAATATGCAAGAAAAAGCTAATTAATATATAAAAAAGTTTTTACATTTTAAATGGACACATCAGTGTCCCTTTTTTTAAAACTATTTTTGTCCTAACCACTCATATTGAATGATTTCTTTTCTAAGTCAAATAAATTTTGTTTGCCACAATACTTTATGCGCCACTCTGTATACTTACAAACATCGCATATTCATGTAATTTAGAACCAACAATTTTTTTTCAAATTTGATTTATGCACCACATACTAGAATCCACACACACTTTTGGTATTAAAGAAATTTTTTTTAGTCAAATAGTGATTCTCAAAACAACTTTGTAGTGTTTTTCTTGTGTGATATACCCATGGGGCAAGTCACACGCTATGTAAGTTGGTAGAAACTCATTATGATTTTGCCTAGGTATTTTCTACAAAATGATCCAAAAAGGACAATGTAATGTAAGGTTGTGGTACCAAGCTAGTGTTAAAAAAGAATAAAGGAGGAGAGGATGCCTTCCGCAATTTTTTGTAAATATGCAAAAGTTTGCGTAGTTTGAAAAAGTAAAGGCATTTCCATAGAAAATTAGCTATCCCTACCTACTTATAGACTACATGAGAAAGCACTATTCAAAGTTCTTGATGAGGTGACAAACTCACCATGGGAAAGCCCTATTAGAAAGGACACATGTGCTAGATCCTCCTTGCAGATATTTTGGGTGTGAGGTTTTTCTAAATTTAGATAATTCGAAAGGAAATAATTCAAGCACTTTGTGGGGGCGCAGTAGACTATGGAGAACCACAAATGGAAGGTGTAAGTATGAAGCAAAGCGCCCAACTTGCCCAAGTCTTCCATGATGCAAAGTGTCACATGTTCTTTGTTTAGAAGGTCCATCCAAAACAGTAAGCAATGATGCACCACCATGGAAAAAGTGGCTTAGATTCTAAGGTATATCAAATTGAATCTTAAGGCTAATGGCTATAATTAAAGGCACCTACAAGGCTTAAGGATTCACTAAAACTAATGATAAAGTTACTTCTAAAATACTCAAAGGGAAGCCTAAATTAGTACGTTTCTATCACAAGATAATGATGATTCCTCCAAAATTTAACACCAAAACAACTCAAAAGCTAATTGAGATGGAGATGTATTTGTCTTGATGTTGACTGAACTACTAAACTGAGCAAGTGTGGATCACCACAATTTGACTAAAGTGCAATTGGAGAAAAAGATTATCTAGATTTGGTAGCATGCTACTTTAACAATCACAATGCAATCATCCCTTTAATATACAAAGAGCATGTGAAGGAGTTATTTCTAAGAACATGATATCTCTTACATGGCATTGATACCAAGACAAATAAATGTCATTTATGTGAAGTGTACATAATGTTTTAATGATAGCCGCATGTCATTTAGTTGATGTCTAAGATCCTCAACACATTTATGTCATTTATGTGATGCACTCAAGTTGCTTATGCAACAAAAATGTTACTTATGTGACGCTTGATCATTCTATGTTTTACCAGGAGCACCACGACTCTTGATTGTGGTGTTCTCTCTCTCTCTCAACATATATATATTTGCTTCACAACATATACACACATGTGTGACCCTAGGCACACTACAATGAACTTACATGCATACACATTGGCACATGCATTACACACATACACACACATTGGTCAACCATGGAATCATTTGATGTAAGTTTTCCATAGGCTCATACATTAATGCATATATAGCAAATTTGTATAAGATAGAGGTATGACACTTTTTTTCTATATTAAAATCTATAAATGTAACAAGGTGAGGAGTCATGCGATTGACAAAGGCCTCCTGAAGTTAAGGGGAGTAGGTTTGAATGAGTGCTTACAATCACGTGTCATTTTTGTTGTGTTTTAATTGTCCATCGTACTCACATAATCACAAATGCCTTACATGTTATGAAGGGGTCCCACTTATATTACAAGGTGAAAGGCTCACATTGGCATTCTAAAACAAAATAAAATGAAAAGAAAGAAAATTAAAAACAATAAACTATAGAGACCATTTAAAAACTAAAACAAAAAATATTTATGCTTTCATAAGAAAAGATAGATCTAATAAGCATAAAAAGTTTTATGAACCTTTACAAAATGCTTGAATGAAAGGACTCTTTTCCAAATTAAAGTACTAAGGAAAATTTCAATGAATCAATGCTTCACATCATGGGATTGCACTCCTTAATCCCTTGTGCTCTATGGCCTTTTCGAGTAGGTAAAAAAAGGGGGTCATATTTTCCTTGTACAAGTTGTAAACACAGTGAAGGATCATGATGGCCTGCTCAATGTGCTTTACGAGTAATGACAGGGATAGACGGAGGAGTTGAGTAGGCTTTTAATATAGAGAGCAAGAGGCACATGAAATGGTATTGACCAAATGTACAATTAGTTCTAATAGAAGTGATGAGAAATTTTTTCCTTTGTCTAGTTTTTAATCGCTTGATTAGGGTGCACAAGAGCAAAGGGAAGAGTGTGATGATATCTACATGTTTGATGGCATCAGCCTCATTGACTAAAGCTACATCACTACTAGTATTAGTCCTTGGATAAATAATTTTAGAAAGTATTAGTTCTTTTGTGAAGCAGCAAGCCTACACATCAATTTTATTGTTGATGTGAGTTTGAAGGCAATATTATTGAAGTTTAGTAAGAGGTAGCATGGGGACACATCAATTGTAGAAACTTCCACCTTGAGTTTCTGTGTGCCATCCTAAGGGAAACATGGAACTAGTCAAGCTCTATAGGAAAGAGCGTAATTTTATGAGGGAGGAAAACCAAGGAAGGCTCCAGTGCCCACTACCCCCACTAATGTGGTGTACATGGAAATAGACAAAGATATGTGTGTATCTCCACATAGTTGGGTAGAGTCTACATATTAAGATCATGAGTACTTAAACAACCTAGCATGACCTTCTTTGCAAATTACAAATTACACATGGGAGATTCACACCCACACATAATTACACATGGGAGATTCACAACCACACATAATTACACATGGGAGATTCACATGACATGTTTGGTCGTGCACCACACACCACAATATTCAATCTCAAGTGTAAATCAAACGGTGGAGTTAGAGGCTTTGCTCCATGATTATATTCCCAAGACTCACAAATTTGATTGAAGATACTATTTAATACAAGATGGTCTGAGATGGCATTGAATAACAACACAATTTTAAACCCACACTTACACTGTTGAAACTACTACTATCTTATTCACCCAAATTAGAACTTATTCAACAAGTTTATTAAAAACATAATTCACACAATCCTCAAATGCTAGAAAGCATCACAAATCACTCAAAGACTGTTACCAAAAGTGTCTTCATGATGGATGTATGTGCATGAACACACACGTGCATCCTACTTATGCCAATGGAAATAAATTAACATCATCCCTTCAACCAAACTTCGTCACGTGAATACAAATGGGAGGCCAAAAGAAAGCGATGGCGGTCAATTGGCAACAATCCACACATAAAAATTCAACCTTCCAATAAGAATGCTCATGAGTGATTTACCCTATTACTATCAAAACTAACCACACCTTTCATCAAGTGTCTTCATAATAGGTAGCTTCTTCTTTAGCATTTACTAACTAGCTAACTTACTAACTCACTAACTCATCCCTAAGTGCACCTTACAAACTCTCAAGAATGTTAAAGTAGACTTTACTCACATATTATTTATTTCATCTTCCCTTATCTTGAATAAATCTCTCATCTTGAGCCCACAACCATGTGACTCAAGAAGACATAAGAGACCCACCCCTATTTAAAAATTCAAAAATCCTAACCAAAGTTCTTTCTCTAGTAACTGTAATTAGAAGTAATCCTAATGAGGGCTCCTTGAACCTATAAATAGGACCCTCCCCCTCTTTGTAAACAAAGAGAAGAAGAAGAGAGAGTATCTGATTAGGTCTAGATATCACAACTTATGCAAACATTGGGAGTATTCTAGTTTTAGTGATGCTTAGATAGTGTGTGTATTGTAACAATTTATGTGATTAAATGCTACACACCATGTCCATGTGTGAGAACTCCTATGTTGTATATATCTCATTCATATCAATAAGAGCTAAGAGTGGTGCCCAAACAAGGTATTCAAAGATTTTATTTGAAATCCTCTTGCTTTCAAAGTGATTTGTCCATTGAAAAGTGCGAGGTGATTATATCTCGCTTATGTGGAAATTTTACTTCATGGTTTGCAGATGTGCATTAGTCAAGGTATACAACATCTCATGGTAAAGGGGGATGAAATTCTCATTGTGAAGCAAATCTTGGGCATTTGGGCAGGCAAGAACGAAAGCCTAAGGACAAAAGTTCATGCCATCCATAGGTTGCTTAATCAATCTAAAGAGATGCAATTGTATCATATTCATAGAAACAAAATGAGGATGTTGATTTACTTGCATAACAAGCAAGTGCATGTGTTGAGAAAGCAATCTAGTTCACTATGGTGGCAGCAACTGTCAAATAACCAAGGTACCAAGGAATGGAGTCATTGACCCCCATTATCGCCTACATTTTGGAGGGCGAGTTTCCATAAGGCTTCACAAAGGCTCAAAAGAGAAGACTCAGGAAGAAGGCAAGTTCATATCTCTTCCTTGAAGGCTCTCTCTATCAAAGAGGGAAGGATCAAGTATGTAGAAGAGTACCAACAAATTGAGGAAATTCCAGCCATTCTAGAAGGTTTGAATGTGAAAGCATGTGGTGGTTTGTGAGGTCCCCGCCCAGTTACCATATTTATTTGGCAATAGGAGGATACCTCATGGGTCTCTAGGTCCTAATCGCGCTTGAGAAAACATATTCAAGAAGGAATCCATTTCCAATGGACGGTCTCTCATCACCAAGTAACTTGAGTCCGAACCATTGACGAGGGTTGCTAGCACTGTCTTGTAGGGAAAGCATGAACTAGCACAAGAATCTAACGTTCCTAGTTCCCACCTTCCAAAAGAGAGAAACCCAAATGCCTTCTTTCCCATAACTTTTAGAGGCACGTACAATTGGGACTTCTCAACCCTTGGTACTATGAGTCTCTAATTTTGCTTCTCCTAGCAAAAGGGAGTGGAGAGTTTCTTGATTGATCGAGACCACCCATCCTTGATTGGCAATGTTTGGCGGATGAAGCAATGGTCTCCAGAGAAAGAGTCACATTTTTCAGGGAATCTACATTTTTGCGGAAATCTCATTCTTTTGTAAAAGAGCTTCGCTAAGCCAAGAACTTGTAAAGAAATTTTTGATTATTTTTTCGAGAGCATTTGTATAGTGGAGATCCGGTTAGAAGTTTAGGACTTTTTGGCCAGACAAGCCATTTGTAAAAACCTAAACTATAAAGGTCAGTTTTGTAAGTTTGAACATTATCCTCTTTTATCACAAGTTTTGAAGAAGACAACGTACGTTTGAGAGCTCCCTCTTGCTCCAACTTGTAATCTTCGCTACTGTGGCTACGGTAATCCAAATTCAGATTCATTTATTGCATTGTGTTCCTCTTACTTTGCTCTTCCGTTCAAGTGTAAGCATTCAAGATTTGGTGTAGGTGTTCAACTACGCGTTTGAGACCTTAAATCGCTGTTTTGAGTGTTTAAATGCGTATTTTATGTTGTTTTGACCCTAGGAGAGGCTTAAGGGACCTAAAATGATCCTTTGGCATCATTTGCTCATTGTTTTTGCTGACTTTGGGATGAACCATCACGATCCATGTACCTCTCGAGAATGCTGTGACAGTGATAGGATAGATTCTAAATAGTCCCGTGTAGCTCCCCTTCAAGTTTCGTGCGAATCCGATAAGATTTGCATGGTAAATGGACGTAATGACTGTAGAGCTGTGTAGAAGGACATAGGCAGATTACTTGGCTTTAGTGCGTATGGTTTGCTTGCAGAGTTAGTAGTTGCATCTCATCGAGTTCACCTCATTAGGAATGACACCCTAGTGAGTTTCCATGCCTCATCCTGGTCGCTTCCCTTGTATTGATATTTTATGTTGATGCGTGAGAGCTATGTTATGGACGTCCGTCGTGGCGACCCGCAAACATTGGCCCCATTGCCCGAGGAATGCACCTTAGGTGATGAGTGATCGAGTGCGCAGTTAGCTTCCTTAAAAGAAGATCAATCCACAAATCCATTTTACACCCCAGTTAGGCTGCTAGACAGGGGTTTAGAGCTTAGTGGAGTCTAGAGTTAGTGGACTGGCTAGATCCTCTCTTAGAAGATTTAGGGAGCTGTGAGTGAGAGTGTTCAAAGCATTTTTGCTCTTCAATTTCTCTAATTTGCTTGAGTACTGAAATCTCACCCGAAATCCGTCTTGTTTGCTTTTTTTGATTCATTTCTTTATGTTCTTTCATTTCTGTACTTAGGAGTAGGATAAGTAATTTGCATTCCAGTCAGATTTGGGGCAAAAGTTAGAGTCGAGAAACCAGGAAACCATAACTTTGGCAAAAAGGCCATAAGACTCTGAAATTTAGAAAATCTGACCAAACAGGGTTGATATTGATTCAAATCACCAAGTGGTAGCACAAAACACTGTAAAACACTTGTCAGAGGGAGCATACTAAATTGCATTAGACTTGGCTCATGTACTACGATTGCGATCGGTGTACCTCTGTGTCAAAATTGGACTAGAATTGTTGTGTGCCTTCATGATAAGATTCTAAACAAGTTTGTCTAAAGCAACCACACCCAGAAACATAAAAAATCAAGAAAATTAGGCTACTTGGGCAAAACTAGCCTAACAAACCCAAAAAGTGCAAAATCTTAGCTTTTAGTGATCCAAATGCTAAGTGAATGGGGAAATAGCCTCAGAACACCATTGCCAACAAGCACACAAAATTGGTCTGATTTGGCCTTTGTACTACGGTCGCGATCGGTGTACCTAAGTGCCAGATTTTGACCAGATTTCATCTGTGGGATCCTCAGGTGTATATAAACATAAAAGTATACAGGACCAAGAGCTAGAAACCTAAAAGTACCTGTCAAACCATCTGAGTATTGATCCAAGTCGGAAATTGATATATTGACATAGGAATTGACTTTCATCAGGATCATATACATCAAATTGGGTATAGACTATACAGAGGGAGAGCCTGTACACAGGACAACCCCATATAGATTTCATATCCCAAAACAAACACCAAAATCAAGTCAAACTGACAGATTCGGGAAAACAGACACTTCCAACCAAGAATTGGTAAGCTTGACTTTTTGGGGTTTGAATACAAAAGTATTTGGTGGGTAGCCTTAAAATAGCCTAGTGAACAAGCTGGTGAAGTTTCATCAAATTTGGGCACTGTACTACGATCGTGATCGGTGTACCTCTGTGCCAGAAGTGACTCATTTTTGACCTATTCATAGACCTAGACTATTTAAGATATCAGGAGTTGTCAAAACCCAAATTGGACATACTGTCAATTATCTGCAAGCAAAATTGTGTTGAAGTCGTTGTGAAGTTGTTGAATCTGCTGACAGTTGGAATGATACAGTGATCTCATAGCCATCAAGTGTATTCATTTGCAGAGACCGATCAAGTAACAATCCATGCAGTCTAGATTTCTTGCAGGTACATGCACTTGCTGCACCAGATGTACTAAAAGATTCTTTAACTGGCTGGTGATTCAGTTGAGCAGGTCTTGTTGATCTTCAGCTGGTTCATATGGCTGATTCCTCTGGACGGCTGCTGCAGGTGCGACTAGGTGTGGTGGGGCACTTCCCGGTTCCTCTTGCTCCGTAGTCATGGCTTGTAGATGCAATATCTTATCTTTAAGGTGGGCTACTTCAACTACTATCTCATACATAGTAGGAAACCTTCCCTTCACCTTCTCTTTAAGAATTGGCCAAAAACCAGCCACAAACCGGTCTTTCTTTAGGAAATTGGGTGCTCCTTCACCCTCCCTCAGCTATGCAACCCATCGTCCCCATAGATCCACAAACTTTGATTCGTATGGTGCATATTCAACCATACTTCCTTGCTTCAACTCCATCAACAATTACCACAATTTTTTAGATGTGGTACCTTCTCCAAAGTGCCTTAGAAATGCTGCTCTTAGCAGGTCCCACCTCTCCTTGGCCTTGGCTGGCACCAAGGCTTTGAACCATGATCTTGCTTTCACTTTCATCAACAGTGGAAAAATATGCAGAAATGAAGCATCGTCATCCCTTCCAGAGATGACACATGCTATTTCAAGATTATCTAGGAAATCCGAAGCATCTTCTCCCACCTTACTCTGAAGGTCGGGAAAGAAACGTTTGACATTGCAAAACACAATTTTGTTCTCCAAATTTTTTTCCTTTTTTTTCTTAAACACAAATGACTTAGCGGCTTATAGCGGCTTTCTTACAAGGTTGGGTGGATAAATCAAAACGGGATGAAAATTGAAACATTAAAGAAGTGATGGTAATCCAACACGAGGAGGATAATGGGGTTTGGGGAGCTAAGGATCTCTTGTAGCACAGCAACACTAAACAGATACACAATCTTTTGCTGATAGAAGATTTTTCTATCTACATATATATGTAGGTGCACGTGTTGCAAAAACCTAAACGGAAAGTGGTTGGTCCGTTATCCATGATGCACAAAGTGTAGAGTACTCAATTATACCCTTACTATGCCGGTGTTGACAATTCGGCACATCCATAGGAGGTCATTGCCCTTCATAGGCTCCACCTTCCCTTCATTGCTCAGCACGTATGGAGTGATGGTGGCGACGTGTTTGACCACCCCTAGCCTTTTAG
Source organism: Adiantum capillus-veneris (assembly GCF_014529385.1). Taxonomy (NCBI): domain Eukaryota; kingdom Viridiplantae; phylum Streptophyta; class Polypodiopsida; order Polypodiales; family Pteridaceae; genus Adiantum; species Adiantum capillus-veneris. The sequence goes on along the minus strand of NC_140935.1, from coordinate 57,817,660 downwards.
CTAGCAAAAATTGTAAGTAGTTACCATAATTGTCTTGTTGCATGAATTTCACACCATTTAATAGTAGCTCATCTCCGGCCCACTAGGTTTTGCCCGTGGTAGACATTTTCTTTAGGATGAGTTGTACGGAGAGAGGAGGAAGGCCCTCTACCCGCCCTCCAAAACAACGAGGACAGTAGCCAAACCAGTCCTCTCTAGGGCATGAAAACCTCCTTATCACCTCTGCTTTGGGGTTGTCGAAGTGAACTGGCAGCACTCGCATGCGAGCGGCAAATCGATAGGCGATCTTTTGCCACATTGCTTCGAATGACCTTCTTTTTGGTAGCTTGGGCACAATTCTTCTTTTTGAACTCAAAGCACTTGCGTGGCCAGGTGTTTCTCCTTCCTTGGGGGTCATGTGATTTAGGATTGGCCTAGCCCTCCTTTTCCTTTGGCACGAGCAACCCCTTTGGCCACTTAGGAGCAGAGGCTATACTTTTATCTTCAAATTCCTTAGGGAAGAGAGGCTTCACTAACCTCTTTCCTTCCTTAATATGGATGATTTCTTTGCGGTGGGATGTCGATGTAGAGGATTTTTGCTTCTTCTTTACTTCCATTGATGGCACTCATTGATAGAGTGCGGTGGGCGACAGTAAGGAGAACAGCCTTCTGTCCTCCCTCTGGTGGCTCTTGTTTTATGGTTAGAATGAGAACTGCGAGATAGAGAACTTACTTCTTGGATTTTGACAACGGTGTATTCCGGCAGCAGCACTTTGATGAAGGTTGTTAGTGCTTCTTTAATTTCTTCCTCCTCCGTTCTCCATTTAGAGAATTCCTATAGCCACTCGTCCATGGTCGACAATGTGCATCGTTTTCAGTGTTGTAAACAGAAGGTTTTTGAGAAGCCCTCCTCAATGGGGACACCAAATGACAAGCGCAAGCGCAAAACTGACGCCAGCGGCCTCTACGCCAGGACCGTGCACGCCGAACTCGTCAATGGGGAGTGAACAGGGGGCACCACCTAGCTTTGAGCGGCTAGGAAACGCACAACAATGATGCAAATAACATTGATCACAGCACACCACACACACACACACACACACACACACACACACACACACACACACACACACACACACACACACACAGAGAGAGAGAGAGAGAGAGAGAGAGAGAGAGAGAGAGAGAGAGAGAGAGAGAGAGAGAGAGAGAGAGAGAGAGAGAGATAGACGTAGACGTAGATGATGAGAACCCCTCGGGATGTGAGGGCAAACTTGATGCAAGGTGGTATTTAAAAAAACTTTTGTTTCAGTGAGATGGAGAGAGAGAGAGAGAGAGAGAGAGAGAGAGAGAGAGAGAGAGAGAGAGAGAGAGAGAGAGAGAGAGAGAGAGAGAGAGACTATAGTGTATTCTCTAGGGGAAAATTCACGTATGTGGAGATCCCACTCTTGCGCGTAGTGACCCTTGGAGTCAATGTGTTGAGGCGGTCCGGGGCGGGCAACAAGAAAGGTGGCCTCTAAACACCCCTCAAGGCTCCCGTGCTGCTCAATTGGGGTTGGGGCAACCACAAGCACAACAAAACAACAAACCCACAGCCAAACCCAAACAAGATAGGGGCACCACCTAGTTATGGTATGCGAACTAGGACACAAGAGAGAGTTTTGGTACAACCAAGAAGATGCACCACACAACGCACACAAGCAACCTCACACCAAGACACACACAAAATGGATCAGAGAGAGCTAGAGCAAAGGTGAGAGAGAGAGAAAAGGATCTTGCGTAATACCTTATTTGTGACTTGCAAATGGAGATGGTTCGTTAGGTTGCTATCGTAGAACTTGTACAAAACTCACTCAATGCTTAGTGATTGCTAAACATTGCCAAAACACACACACACTGTCTTAGGGTGTGGGAGACCTCTCACCACAATACCCTCTTACAATGGACACAAAACTGGCAATGAAAAACACACTAAAACACTTTCTAAAATCAAGATCAACCGATAAAACTCAAAATACACAAGTCACCTTGAATTCACCAAACCGTATTGCACAAATGGAAGGACGAAGATTTAAACGTCGAATCACGCCTTTGATGCACCAAACCTCAATTTATTGATGATGAAGGAGCATGTACAATAGTGGTTTTGAGATTTGTGGAACTCACGCTCTCTCACTTGCAATGTGTAGCTTGAAGGCTTCTCTCACACCAAGAGTGAAGCTCACAAGTGGTTGCTACACCTAAGTCTCTCCTCACGCATAGAGTGTTGGGGTGCTATGTGAGATGTTGGAGGTTGTTTTACAAGAAGGAGAGGGGCCTATTTATAGGTTGGAGACCCCTCATTAAGATTATTAGAAATCCTAATTTACAAGCTAACAAATCAAGATTATGATTTTTTTGAATATCAAAACATTGCGGGCCTTCTTTGTCTGCTTGAGTCATGGGTGTGGGCTCAAGAGAGCATTATTGATGGTAGATAAGGTGAAAGTAAGTAAGGAGAGAGAGAGAGAGAGAGAGAGAGAGAGAGAGAGAGAGAGTTACTATACACATGTCTTGAGGTGAGGTGTCTTTTATGGTTAGGTCAATGGCTATTTTGTGTTAGTATGTTAGTGGTTAGTGTTAGTAATCACTAGAAAGTTAATGTTACATTTACAATGGGTAGAATGAGGTGGATTTGATGAAGGAAGAGGGGTGAATTAAAAGAGAATCATTGAGATGGTGAAGCTTTGAAGAAGCTTGAACTCACCCTTGTGTAGATTGTGGAAAAAATGACCGCTGGTCTTCTTCTTCTTCTTCGCTTCTTTACGCCGCCGCTGCCAAGGTTGATCATCGTGATGAAAATGGTAATTCCGTTGATGAGATCTTTTGATTTGCAGAGGTTAAGCATGGTACACATGCTGAATTTATGTATATATATAAGGAGTAAGATGGAATTTTACTTTGGAGATAATAGAGAGAGGCATAGAGATGGTGTATGTACATGGAGAGCTCATATGAGAGCTATGGGAGTAAGTGGGGAGGTTAATGGTGAAGAAGGTGAGAGAAACCATTGAAGGTGCAGGTTTGAGTGAGGGATTGAGAGAAATGTGTGTGTGTGTGTGTGTGTGTGTGTGTGTAGAAGTGTGGAAAGAGGTGAGAGAAGACTAGGGGCTACTTGTGAAAAACGTGGGCAGACTGGGGTCCACTCAAAAAATCATAGCTCACCGCTGGTAGCTCCAAAAATCATGAAAAAATTTGAGGTGATTATTCAAAGCGTGGGCTACATTTTCTCTTTTGACCAATGCTCCAAATTCGGAGTGGAGATAGGTGCCAAAATTCTCACCAAAAAACCTGTTTTTATGCTTGCAAAAGTCTTTTAGTGGACCCCTCCTTTGTTGAATTTGTACAATGCATCCAAGAGTGAGCCCCTCCTTTGTCATATCATAATACAAAGCATCCAAGTTGCCCTTGACACATGCATGGAGGAGGATTATTGGTGAATAAAGAAATATATACATGGTGGGACTAGTGTATGGACTATCCATGGACTTTAGCTCAATGAGCACATGGTGTTAGAATAATGAGTAAAAATAATAATAAAAATATGGAGGAGTTATGGATATGGAAAGATATTAGAATCATATGATATGATCCCTCCTTGAATTATTTTGGGTGAAAGAGGAAAAGGTATGCAAGTAAATAATATAATAAAAGTAACCAATGAGTAGAAATCAATTTTTTGTTTTCACGAGGGTGAGGGTGAAAATGTGGGGGTGATTTGTATAAAGGAAAAATATGAGGTTAGAGTATGTACATATTGGCAAAAAATATAATTATGGTGTAAGAGGATGAAAGAAGGTGTACATAGGTTTAATAAAACACACACCTAAGTAGAAATATTTAAATAAAATACCAAAATAATTATAAAAAATCCCTATATTTAGGCCATATATACAATGAAATATTTACACACAAAGAGGCCATAATATACTTTTATTTTTTATTATTTTTAATTTTTTTGGCTCACCTAGCCCAGTGACTAGCTAGCTGAGGGTTTTTTAAGAAAATATAGGAAAAGCCCCCTAACTCACACATGCCTATTTGCAGTGAAATGGTAGGGATAGCCATAGTGTTTGGGTGATTTTGGTAGGGTGGAGTAACTTAGTATAGCAATTATGGAGAGCCGAAAAACGGCTATCATTAGCCCTCCCCCAGGATGATGGTATATTCATGTACCATCATAGAGCATCTTTTCCAAAGAGAGTGCTTTAGAGTCCTTGACGAGATCTTTATTGTTTGGCCCCTCAGAGTTTTGGCTAGAGTTACACTCATGCTTCATGTAACAATACTTACATGAGACAGAGGCCTTTGGACAGATCTTTGGTAGATCCTTTGGTAGAAGGCGACTCAAATAGGGCTTCAAGCGATACCCGTTTACCTTCCTGGAGTGCTCTTTACCATTCAAGTCCATAAGCTGATAGTAACTAGAATTGAAAGCCTTCTTGACTATGTATGGCCCTTGCCATCTAGTTTCAAACTTGGCATCAAAACGATTGTCAAGTCGATTGTCATACCTTAGCACAAGCTCTCCTTCCTTGATGCCTTTGTCCTTCAGTTTCTTGTCGTGCGATTCTTTCGCTTGTGTGGCTTTCCTCTTGTAGCACTCGTATGCTGCTTCTCTTTTCCACTCAAGCTCCACTAACGTAAGAAGTCGATCCATCCATACCTCTTGATCATCTTGTGCTCCTTTGCCATGAAGTCGCATTGTTGGAATGTTGAGCTCGATAGGCTGCAAAGCCTCTTGACCATAGACCAAGTGAAATGGTGTGAACTCCGTGGCTTCCCTATATGTGGTTCGATATGCCCACAAGGCACCATCCAAGAAGTCATCCCATAATTTTGTCTTGTTTTGCACCATCTTTCTAATGATTCCTGCAATGACACCATTAGCCTTCTCCACCAAACCATTTGACTGTGGGTAGTATGGTGTGCTATGACGATGTAGAATGTGAAGCTCTTCACAAACTTCTGTGAGCAAGCCCTTCCTAAACCCTGGGCCATTATCAGAAACAATCTCCAAAGGTGTGCCAAATCTGCAACAAATGTGAGTGTACACAAACTTGCTAACCGTCCTCTCATTCACTCTTGCCACACTTTGAGCTTCCACCCACCTAGTCATATAGTCTACAGCCACTAGAATGTAGAGTTTACCATTTTTTGTCCTAGGCAGAGGACCCATAGCATCAATGCCCCACTTTTCAAAGGGTCCATTTGCAAGCACTATTTGCCTCGGGCCATGCACCAACCTTCTATTTCCATTTATCTGACAATTGTGACAGCTTTTACACCAATGTTGAACATCCACATGCAAGCTTGGCCAAACATACCCCGCAAACAAAATCTTCTTCACAGTTGATTCTTGGGCAAAATGACCACCACATGCCTCTTCATGCAAACCTTTTAGAATGGCTGGAATTTCCTCAATAGTTGGTACTCTTCTGCATACTTGATCCTTCCCTTTTTGATAGAGGGAGCCTTCTAGGAAGAGATATACGCTTGCCTTCTTCATGAGTCTCCTCTTCTGAGCTTTTGTGAAGTCTGGTGGAAACTCACCCTCCAAAATGTAGCCAATGATGGGAGCCAATGACTCCAATCCCTGGTACCTCGGTTGCTTCACAGCAGCCGCCACCATGATGACTTGCACTTCTTTCTTTACACATGCAACGGCTTGTTGTGCAAGTAAATCAGCATCTTCATTCTGTTTCCTAGGAATATGATATAGTTGCACTTCTTCAAATTGATTAAACAATCTACGAATGGCATGAACTTTTGTCCGTAAGCTCTCATTCTTGCATGCCCAAATGCCTAAAATCTGTTTAACAATGAGAAGTGCATCTCCCTTTACCATGAGGCGTTGTATCCCTTGGCCAATGCACATCTTCAAACCTTGAAGTAGAGTGTCATATTCTGCTTCATTGTTGCTAGCTGAACTTGGTAGATTGAACTTCTCTTTCATGACCACCTCTCCACTTGGGTTGAGCAACACTAGCCCTCCCCCTGCTTTTCCTGTGGCTCGTTGAAAAGCTCCATCAAAGAACAAGGTAAAAGCATTGGGAATACTTTTTGGTGGTGGCAATGGTAGGGTCTTTACTTGAGGCACCTTAATTTCCTTCTTATGTACCCTATAAGTGAGAATCCCTGCCAATTGTGCACGCACACTATCTTCTACCTTGAAAGAGTATTGGAACTCTTGCAACTCCATAATCCACTTTGAGATCCTAGTACTAAGATTCATTTGAGATGACACCCAAGGGAACAAATTTTCTGCAGTGAGAATTACAAAAGGTTTTGGTAGTAGGTAGGATCTAAACTTTCTCACCGCAAACATGAGAGAAAGCATCATGAGTTCTGCTTCTGTGTAGTCTCTCTCCAAAGCATTCATGACCCTACTAGCAAAGTAGATGGGTCGCATCCTTGTACTGTGGGGATCTTGTTGTAGCAACACAGCACCAATTGTTTCCCTTCCAACACTAGAGCTAACAAAGAATGTGTACTCCCAACAAGGAGGCATGAGTGTTGGTAGCTCTGACAAAATGACTTTAATGTTACAAAAATACTCTTCAAGCTCATCAGACCATGCAAATTCTACTTGTTGTGTCAACTTTTGCAAAGGATGAAGCAACTCCGAAGCTAAGTGAATGAAGCGTGACATATACTTCACCTTCTGAATGAAAGAGATGACCTCCTTAAGACTCTTCGGTGATGGGAGCTCAATAAGAGCCTTTGCCTTTGAAGGATCCACCTCAATGCCTTTATAGGAAACCTTGTAACCGAGCAAGATCACTTCATCCTCACCTATGTGGCACTTGTCGGGGTTGAGTTGACCTCCCATGTCGTAGAGCTTCTTTAAACCTTCTTCTACCCTTTGTAGATGCAATGATTCTGAGCTATAAATGCAAAAATCATCAATGAACACCCTAATTGACTTTCCAAAGAATGCTTGAAACACCATGTTCATGAAACGTTGGAATGTTGCAGGAGCATTTGTCAGACCAAATGGCATGACTCTAAAAGCATAACAACCCCAAGGAGTGATAAAGGTTGTTTTCAATTGATCTTCCAATGCGATACCTATTTGAAAGTAGCATGAGTAGCCATCACACACAGTGTACTTCTCATGACCAGCTACTTCATTTAGTATCTCATCCTGAAATGGGAGGGGAAAGTGATCTCTTTTTGTTGCCTCATTGAGTGGACGGTAATCCACACACACCCTCCACTTTCCGTTCTTCTTAGGAGTGACAACAACAGGAGAGACCCACTCTGAATTCTCCACTGGATAAATGAACCCTGCTGCTAGAAGCTTTCTTACCTCCTTGAGTAAAGCCTGCTCCTTGATGACTCCTAGCCTTCGTAGCTTCTGAGCCTTAGGTGTGGCCTCTGGCTTCAACTCAATTTTGTGTTGAACAGCATCTACTCCACGCACATCGGTGTAGTCTTTAGCAAAAAGCCTAGGAAACTTCCTTAGCACACATTTGAACTCCTCTCTTTCATCCTTTGTAAGTGTTGTTGATAGCATACCTTCCAGCATCCCTTCATCTTGATATTCACCTTCGTTCTCTTGAGGACCTACCTCCTCCAAGCCTTGACAAGAGGTCTCTTGGTTGCTTGGCTTAAACCTTACCCCCATGACTTCGATGGAAGACTCCTCTTCAGTAATGCTGCCGCTACTTTCTTCTTCTGAAGTGCTATCGGTCCAACCTTCTTCCGTCTCACTTTGAGATGATTCTTCATGGAGCTCCTCTTGGCATTGCTCCTTCATGTCAAAGACAACCTTCTTATGATTGTCATTCCTGCAAATTAATTTCCCACTTTCCCAATCCTGCAAAGCTCGCATTTTCATTAGCCATGGTCTCCCTAGGATAAATGGGTAACCATTTCCTTTGGTAGACATGACATAGAAATCCACTGCCTTCTTAATGCCAAAGGCCTCCACAAAAACATTTTTATAAATGCCTACGCACCTAGCCTTGCTATTGTTTGGCATCTTGACCTTAATTTCCGGTGTCTCATGGATGTGCATGCCTAGTTTTTGCATGAGTCCCTCTGTCATGATGCAAATTTGTGCACCCCCATCCACTAGACCTTTCCTAACCAATCTTCCTTTGATGTAACAGTCTAGCACCGGTGTAATGTCCTCATTCATTTCAGCTTGTGCAATTTTTACAACAGGCACACTCTCTTTTACCTTTCTCCCAGTGCTAACTGCTCTTGTTAAATCCCTCCTAACTTGTGGACATAATGCAAGAAATTGAGGCCATGAAATATCAGGACCCTTACCTCTCATGTCTTCCAACAAGTTGTACGGAGCCATACCATGTCCAAGAGGGAAGTCTTGGAGGTTGATACGACGTCGAGTCCTCTTGGTTTTCTTGGTTTCCTTTGCCTTCTTGCCTTGTCCCTGGTCACTCTGTGATGTGACTCCTTCTTTCTCTTTACCTTTTCGTCGGCCACGCTTAATGCCATTGGCTTCCATGTCAACCTTATTTGAATTTGTCACCTCTACCACATGCACATTTGGATCTGGCAAAGGTGGAACTCCTTCTACCCCTTGTGGAGGTGGTCTTGGTCCATTTGGCCTTTGTAGAAGCCTTGGTTGTTGACCAGCTCCTTCTCCTGCATTCATCACTGGGTAATTCAAGTTAGGCCTCCCTGGCTCCCCACGGGGCCAAGGACAATTATACATCCCATGTCCAGACTCTCCGCAATTCCAACATTGCAAGACTCTCCTAGGTCGTGGATCTCGCTCTTCAGACTTCTTTGCTTGTCCCTTTGGACCTACAGCTTGTGCAAGGTGAATTGACAGGCTGCTTAAAGATTCGTTTAACTTCTCAATTACTTCCGCCGTTACCTCAGGAAGCTCCCTCGATGTTGATGCTTGTGACTTACCTTTGGGTCTAAGACCTTCTATTGGAACCTCTCCCCTTAAGCACTTGAGTTTCCTATACTTCTCAACAGCCCTAGTTTCAGCTGCATCAAAAGTAGCAGGTGCACCCGCCTCAACTTTTACCTTAAGGTCAGGAAAGAGTCCGGCTATGAACCTCTCCTTCTTTAAAAATTCTGCACCATCACCAGGGTTAGCAACATTTCGTATCCATAGAGCCCAAAGACGTAGAAACTCTTGCTTGTACAAGTAGTAGTCATCTAAGTCTTTTTGCTTATGAGAAACAATGTCTTGCCATAGTTTTTGAGTGTTTTGGGGATCAAAGAAGTATCTCTTAAAACGATTTAAAACTTCTGTGTAATTCCCCTTAACTTCCTCAGGCAAAGAGTCAAACCAAGTACTAGCATCTTTCCTAAGGACCACCTCAAACATTTCTACACGTTCTTGATCAGTTACTATCCTCTTGATACGGCAAGACATCTTGAAATTCGCTAGAAATAATTCTGCATCCTCTCCAGGCTCTCCAAAGAAAAGAGGATATCCAGACATTTGGCGTTGGCTCTCCATTGAATTAATTTCAAAGTGACGCGTTTTTGTTTTTTCTTTCTTTAAAAGATTTACACAATAATATTTTCTAAATTGCAATCTATTCTACAACAAAATAAAAATATTCACATCAAATGACCTATGATAATCAATAAGAGGTAGAATGACAGGGTTTGGTGATGCGAGAATTTCTCCTACTCTTTGGGCACCAAACATGAATACCATACGTTGTTGAAAATGGATTTTTCTACTAATTGCAATGTTTATTCTAATGTGTGGAGTGAAATGGAAGGGGAAAACCTCTATTCCTGGGCCATTATCCATGGTCTATGCATGACCTAATACTCAAAACAAAACAAAAATATAGACGTCCAAACTAAGGTCGTACCTAATCAGAGGCAAAATAAAAGGGTTTACTGAAGCGTTTATCTCGGCCAACCTAAGAGGACCTAAAATCCTACGAATTACTCGCTGAAATTGCAACTTAGTACTAACAATTATGTGTACCTTTTGCCTTGCAATGGGAATGAAAGGATCATACAAATTCTCGTGATTCATGTAACCTACTTGACTATGCTAAAGGTTGAACCTACACAAAAAGATACACAATCCTTTCCTCAGTGGGGGCACCAAAATTGAGGCGGTCCGGGGCGGGCAACAAGAAAGGTGGCCTCTAAACACCCCTCAAGGCTCCCGTGCTGCTCAATTGGGGCTGGGGCAACCACAAGCACAACAAAACAACAAACCCACAGCCAAACCCAAACAAGATAGGGGCACCACCTAGTTATGGTATGCGAACTAGGACACAAGAGAGAGTTTTGGTACAACCAAGAAGATGCACCACACAACGCACACAAGCAACCTCACACCAAGACACACACAAAATGGATCAGAGAGAGCTAGAGCAAAGGTGAGAGAGAGAGAAAAGGATCTTGCGTAATACCTTATTTGTGACTTGCAAATGGAGATGGTTCGTTAGGTTGCTATCGTAGAACTTGTACAAAACTCACTCAATGCTTAGTGATGCTAAACATTGCCAAAACACACACACACTGTCTTAGGGTGTGGGAGACCTCTCACCACAATACCCTCTTACAATGGACACAAAACTGGCAATGAAAAACACACTAAAACACTTTCTAAAATCAAGATCAACCGATAAAACTCAAAATACACAAGTCACCTTGAATTCACCAAACCGTATTGCACAAATGGAAGGACGAAGATTTAAACGTCGAATCACGCCTTTGATGCACCAAACCTCAATTTATTGATGATGAAGGAGCATGTACAATAGTGGTTTTGAGATTTGTGGAACTCACGCTCTCTCACTTGCAATGTGTAGCTTGAAGGCTTCTCTCACACCAAGAGTGAAGCTCACAAGTGGTTGCTACACCTAAGTCTCTCCTCACGCATAGAGTGTTGGGGTGCTATGTGAGATGTTGGAGGTTGTTTTACAAGAAGGAGAGGGGCCTATTTATAGGTTGGAGACCCCTCATTAAGATTATTAGAAATCCTAATTTACAAGCTAACAAATCAAGATTATGATTTTTTTGAATATCAAAACATTGCGGGCCTTCTTTGTCTGCTTGAGTCATGGGTGTGGGCTCAAGAGAGCATTATTGATGGTAGATAAGGTGAAAGTAAGTAAGGAGAGAGAGAGAGAGAGAGAGAGAGAGAGAGAGAGAGAGAGAGAGAGAGAGAGAGAGAGAGAGAGAGTTACTATACACATGTCTTGAGGTGAGGTGTCTTTTATGGTTAGGTCAATGGCTATTTTGTGTTAGTATGTTAGTGGTTAGTGTTAGTAATCACTAGAAAGTTAATGTTACATTTACAATGGGTAGAATGAGGTGGATTTGATGAAGGAAGAGGGGTGAATTAAAAGAGAATCATTGAGATGGTGAAGCTTTGAAGAAGCTTGAACTCACCCTTGTGTAGATTGTGGAAAAAATGACCGCTGGTCTTCTTCTTCTTCTTCGCTTCTTTACGCCGCCGCTGCCAAGGTTGATCATCGTGATGAAAATGGTAATTCCGTTGATGAGATCTTTTGATTTGCAGAGGTTAAGCATGGTACACATGCTGAATTTATGTATATATATAAGGAGTAAGATGGAATTGTACTTTGGAGATAATAGAGAGAGGCATAGAGATGGTGTATGTACATGGAGAGCTCATATGAGAGCTATGGGAGTAAGTGGGGAGGTTAATGGTGAAGAAGGTGAGAGAAACCATTGAAGGTGCAGGTTTGAGTGAGGGATTGAGAGAAATGTGTGTGTGTGTGTGTGTGTGTGTAGAAGTGTGGAAAGAGGTGAGAGAAGACTAGGGGCTACTTGTGAAAAAAGTGGGCAGACTGAGGTCCACTCAAAAAATCATAGCTCACCGCTGGTAGCTCCAAAAATCATGAAAAAATTTGAGATGATTATTCAGAGCGTGGGCTACATTTTCTCTTTTGACCACTGCTCCAAATTCGGAGTGGAGATAGGTGCCAAACTTCTCACCAAAAAGCCTGTTTTTATGCTTGCAAAAGTCTTTTAGTGGACCCCTCCTTTGTTGAATTTGTACAATGCATCCAAGAGTGAGCCCCTCCTTTGTCATATCATAATACAAAGCATCCAAGTTGCCCTTGACACATGCATGGAGGAGGATTATTGGTGAATAAAGAAATATATACATGGTGGGACTAGTGTATGGACTATCCATGGACTTTAGCTCAATGAGCACATGGTGTTAGAATAATGAGTAAAAATAATAATAAAAATATGGAGGAGTTATGGATATGGAAAGATATTAGAATCATATGATATGATCCCTCCTTGAATTATTTTGGGTGAAAGAGGAAAAGGTATGCAAGTAAATAATATAATAAAAGTAACCAATGAGTAGAAATCAATTTTTTGTTTTCACGAGGGTGAGGGTGAAAATGTGGGGGTGATTTGTATAAAGGAAAAATATGAGGTTAGAGTATGTACATATTGGCAAAAAATATAATTATGGTGTAAGAGGATGAAAGAAGGTGTACATAGGTTTAATAAAACACACACCTAAGTAGAAATATTTAAATAAAATACCAAAATAATTATAAAAAATCCCTATATTTAGGCCATATATACAATGAAATATTTACACACAAAGAGGCCATAATATACTTTTATTTTTTATTATTTTTATTTTTTTTGGCTCACTTAGCCCAGTGACTAGCTAGCTGAGGGTTTTTTAAGAAAATATAGGAAAAGCCCCCTAACTCACACACGCCTATTTGCAATGAAATGGTAGGGATAGCCATAGTGTTTGGGTGATTTTGGTAGGGTGGAGTAACTTAGTATAGCAATTATGGAGAGCCGAAAAATGGCTATCAGTGTGTGCATGGCTTCCTCTCAAGTGCTGACCCCGATAGTGACCTCTTAGTGCTCTTTTATATGTGCAGGTTTGCTTAGTCTAAGATAATATGATTAGGCTTGGGCGCTAATCAGAGAGACAAAGCAAGGAGCCGGGTCTCGGATGGTTAACCCCTGCTTTGCTTTAGGAGAATTTCAAAATGATATCTCCTAGGTGGGCCTTTGTGACCATCATCTAGAGAGAGGTGGCAATATACAAATGATTTTTTACAAGGTTTGGCTTGAAAACTGGTAAAAGGATTACCCTATGAATGTTTACTGAAGAAGTGTATCGTGGATGAGATACTGACAAATCGCAGGCCTTATTAGTGCATCAGTGTAGCACGCTCGCCATCTTTGGGGCCGCGCGATGGCTTCGGTGTCATATCTTGATTTGTTGTCGCCATCGTGTGATTTTGGTTGTTCTTCTTTGTTGCTTTGGGCATTGATGTTGATATTCTTTGGTTTTTCTTCTTGTGCCTGCGTATGGCGTACCTGTGTTTGTTTGAATGTGTGTGCGCGAGTGTGTTTGTGTGTTGCTGGTGTGTATGTAATTGTGTGCGTATGTGTGTGTGTGTGCGTGCTCGTGAGTGTGAGTGTGAGTGTGGAGAGAGAGAGAGAGAGAGAGAGAGAGAGAGAGAGAGAGAGAGAGAGAGAGAGAGAGAGAGAGAGAGAGAGAGAGAGGTATGGGGTGAGTGAGTGTGTGTGTGTGTGTGTGTATGGAAAGAGAGAGAGAGAGAGAGGGAGTGAATGAGGGAGATGGAGATAGAGATAGAGAGAGAGAGGTGTGGGGGTGTGTGTGAGAGAGATGGTGAGAGTGTGTGTGTGGCATGTGTTAAGAGAGAGAGTATGGATGTAGATAATGGATGTGTGTGAGAGAGAGATGGCGGCCACCTGCAGATAAATGAGAGAGAGAGAGAGAGAGAGAGAGAGAGAGAGAGAGAGAGAGGGAGGGAGTGGTGATAATGGAGGAGAGAGAGAGAGAGATGGTAGCCACCTGCAGACAAATGAGACAGAGAGAGAGAGAGGGAGTGGTGATAATGGAGGAGAGAGAGGGTGTGGTGCCAAGCTGGGGCGGCCCCTCTATGGGCGCATGAGTCAAGGAGGGAGGGGTGCGGCATGGAGGAAAAAAAAAGTTCTTTTAATATATATTTTTTGTATTATGCTCCCCCTCGAGTGGGATTGGTTCCCACGGCCATGGCTCCGGAAGACGGCCGTCAATAGGAGCGCACAAAACAAAATTAGAGGTCAAGGTTGTGTCCTCCAAATGGAAGCCAATTCCAATGATGATGGACACATAGAAACTCCATGAATTAATCTCCACTCAGATACAATATGCAATAACTATCTCCTAACTTTGTAGATTAGGCCACATTTATGGGATAATATGGAGAAAAACATGGGGAATATGGAGCTGAAATCCCTCCTCAATACATTTCTGCGAATGAAAACATGGATAAAACTCCACCAAAGAAATCAAAGACAAAACATGCGCCTATAAACAAGGTGGGAGATTACTGTGAAGGAGAAGAGGGAAACACCACCTTGCCACTAGATCACTAGGGGGCGAAAACCATAGCTATACTTGATAGTGGTGATGGAGTCACCATTGCTAAAAATGTAATATGGAAAAAGTGGGGGAGGTCAACTTTCAAGCAAACACAAATAAAAATGTAGCCTGTAGATGGATTTGTAGAAAGACCTTTGGGTATGCTAGAGCGACAAATTACAGTATCCTCATGTACAATTGAGTATAAACATACCTTTGCCATACTCAAATTTGGACGTCATTTTGGGACAACCATTCATGCATCAACTTAAAATGATGCAAGATTAGGACTATGACTATGGTCCATGGAAAGCAAATACCTACATGGTTTCACAACAAAACATATATATGGATGTGCAGAGCATCCAAATGTGGGAGCTTGATGAAATAAGATTAGAGAGAGTAGAGGATAAGGACTATGTTCTAGAACCATTTCCAAAAAACTTATTTGAGCCTTTTGGATGAGACAAAATACTGGCTACTCTAGTTGTGTGTGGGAAAGAGACAACTTCAACAAAATTCTGTGACAAAGAGGGTTTTGACATAATGCCCTTCCAGATGCTGAGTGTTATCTTGGAATCAAGGTTGGAAACTAAGGAAATATGGACGAGGTTTCCATCCAAGATATGAACGATGAGAGTGATGAAGAGTTCCAAGATGATGATTTAGATATTGAAGCTAAGGATGAGCTATTGAGTGGCTATGAGAAAGAAATTACTCTCATTCATCTCTCCTTCTTGACTTCTGCCAAATGAGGTCCCCAAATGCAAAAATGTTTCCTCTTTTAGGGAGTGGGCATGGCCCCCCT
The DNA here is from genome assembly GCF_014529385.1 of Adiantum capillus-veneris. Lineage (NCBI taxonomy): Eukaryota > Viridiplantae > Streptophyta > Polypodiopsida > Polypodiales > Pteridaceae > Adiantum > Adiantum capillus-veneris. The sequence continues at coordinate 57,802,481 of NC_140935.1, read as the reverse complement.
CTATTTTTGGTCGAACCTCCTTTTTTTAGCTTGCATTGCATGTGAAGCCTTGCTATATAGGGCGCCTTACCTTGAGCACCAATTCACTGTAGGCAAGACCCCTTAGGTGGGTGGCCCTGACTTTTCCTTGACCTCCAAGCCATGCAAGATTCCACCCTTAGCTGGGGCACTGACAACAAAATAGCTTACCATAGTGCTTCTCCCAACCATCGACCTACTTTCACCAACTGCCCTCAGCCATGACCTCTTCCTGTAAATCAACACAAGAAACAATTGAGCCCGAACCTCCCTCCCAACCAGATAAAGTGAGTCTCTCCATACAAGAAACCTCCTCCAAATAGCACTGCAGTTGATCCAAACACTCCCCCACACCGGCCTCTGCTCGCACATCCATAGCACACTGCTCATCCACCAGTGGAGTCTCTTCTTTTGGAGAGGCTAACCCTTGCATCACCTGTATCTTGGTCAAAGCTTTGTCCACAAGCACCTGTATACCTTCACCCATAGCAACCATGGATCATCAAACCCCCAATGATACTCATTTTCCATGCATACCTGGTCCCCCAGGGGATTCACCATGGAAAACTTACCGCACCACGTAAGTGCAGGGGAGGGGGTTATTTTTACAAGTTGCATAAGTGTATAAGTGAGGGGTAAGACCCCAATAATTTATCTCCCAAGCTTAAAAATAAGGAAGGAGGTATTATATTTAATGTTTGGGGGGGGGGGGGGGGGGGGAGAAGTGAGAAAAGGGGAAAATGAGAGGAAGCTTTGTGTTTCAAAATCATGGCTTCCCAAAAGTGTCTGGGGCCTTGAACTTGTGAGTCAATAGCTACAAAAATACATGCAAGAACTAACACTTCTTTGTAACAATTTCTTATTTTGTGATTATAGTTCATTTGTTAGAGGGATGAAAGTTATAAAGAGTTTGTATAGATGCAAATTTGCACGGAGAATCTAACAAAACTTTATAACCATGTTTTTTGAGTAATTTAGATGGGTCAAAATTGGAAGAGTAGCTAGAGTGTAGGCTAAACGGGCAATAGTTTGAAAGTGAAACTAAGATACATTAAGGATACATCTAGTTATCAACAAAAGTGGTTCCTTAGTATGTTTCTTGCCACTGTGCTACACGCTCTTGGACTAGTTTTACTTAGTTAGACCATGTGACACTTCAATTTTATATGTAAGATAGGGGTATGATATATTTTTGCATTGATTATCGTATAAGCGTAGAAAGGGGGGTCGTATTCCCTAATATGAGTTGTATATAGGGGTTTTATCAAAGTTGTCCGCTCGCAGGTGGCGTCCCGTTTTGTATATAGAGTGAATCCCTCGGGCCTGGTCCCTAGAACCTGTATCCATAGCACCATCCCTACAATCCATAAACAACTCCAACTGCTCCTCTCTCTGGTCAGCATCTAGCATCTCATAAGCATCAAAAAATGCCCAACCATGTGCATCACATCATCTTCTTTTTGATTCGGTAGGCCAGCTTGACCATCCATAAGTGAAATCTTGCCCTTCATCGCATAACTTTGGACCATTTGCACCGCACCAGCACTTTCCATAGTAACCTTTATCAGTGTGGTCATCAACACAGTGCCACATACCACCTTTATCCTCATATCTTCTTTTACAAGCTTTGACACTTCAACCTACTCTTCATTCACATTTCCAATCACCATGTTATCAAGAAAACAACAAGGCATCTTTACCTTACCACCAGCACAGAATCATCAGACTTGATCTCCTTGCCATAGGATGTAGATGCATATGTTCTAGTGCTTGTTTCCCAAAAACTCAAGGTTGTATCTTCATCTTCATCAGCATCACATGCCGATTTGGTATCTGCATGTTTATCATCTTACTGCTCCACAAAAGCTTGACCATCCTCTTGGCTTGGCACACTTTCTTCATCTACTTTCAAGTCCTTTGCATCTTCAACTAGATTGCACTGTGCTACCTTTTCATGTACTGGCTTTAAAGAAATAGGCTTTACCTCTTCAAGCTGCTTTGGAAATCTGACATGTGCTAGCTCTTTTGCACATAGGTTCTCTTTGACAAGGGGCTTATCTTCATTGACAAGCTCATCCATCACTGGCATAGGCACACCAAATTGGAAACCTCCAAGGAGAATAATTGATCACTGGCCTTACCTTAACAAGTTTTTCACTTCTAACAACTGGCTCCACCTTTGGTTGAACCATCAAACATTTTAGGACAGCCACAACAGGCATATAATCTGCAGGATTTAGGAAGCCCAACTCCAGCTTTTTATTCACTTTCCCACTCTTCATCTGGCCAAATAGACCATATCATCATAGGTATCTGCATCGTATTCAACCTTTTCTTTGATCTTTGGATGCAAACACTCAAGAAACTTTGACAACTTTAGGTACTGGTTGTCTTTCACCCCAGTAGCAACCTCTAACTGCCTCCAACATGCCTCAAACTGCTCAAGAAAAAATGAAGAATATTTACTTACATCTTGGTGTACTACCTTCAGCTTTGCACCAGCCTCCACAGAGTAATGACCTTTTGAAACCGCTTCAGAAATTGATCCTGCAGCTCCTGGCAACAAACCGCAATTATCACACTTCACATCATCGAACCATATATTTGCCCATCCGCACATAAACAAGAATGCAATTTGCAACTTCTCCACATGTCTTATCATATGCATTGATAACATCCACAATTCAAAATATTTCTAACCAATTCTCACGGTCTTCAATGCCTATAAATATGGGGCCAAAACTTGGCTCCACCATCTCTGCTATCTTCAAATTTGACCACCAAATATTCTTTGACCATCCAACAACCATTTGTGAGCTTTGTGTAAAGAATGAGGATGCAAGAGAGCTACACAAGACAAGCACAAAGCACACAGAGATGGAAAGATTCTTCTTCTTCTTCACAGAAAAGAGAGTACAAAATGACTAAGTGCTAAAGCTGAAAAGTAGCACATATGTACATGCGGTCACTAAGTGTGAACTCGCTAGAAGCATACTAGGCTGGCACTATATGTGTAGTCCAGCTGTAGAATCACTGGCAGAGATCCTCCGTGTCGGTCACCTAACGCGCCAGTGAGTAAATGCCGTAAGCGGCCAAGACCCGTAGTGGATGCCAGCTCAAGGTGTAGAGCTCGACATCTCAACACTTCCCCTCGAGCTCTGCATGTCGCAGAGTCCAAGCATAGTCCGGAAACGTCGAAGCTTCTCAGCTCCGAGGGCCTTGGTAAAGATATCCGCTATCTGCTCCTCTGTGCTGACGTAGACCAAGTCGATGTCGCCCGCCAACACTCGCTCTCGAACGTAGTGGTAATGGACCTCTATGTGTTTGGTCCTGGCATGGAACACTGGGTTCCTAGACAACTGCATGTTGCTGAGGTTGTCACAATGGATGAAAATCTGCTGGTCCACCTGCACTCCCAAGTCCTCAAGTAATGTGCGTAGCCAAGCTACCTCGCACGCCGCAACTGCTGCACCTCTGTACTCGGCCTCTGTGCTCGATAAAGCAACCGTAGGCTGCTTTTTGCTGCTCCAAGTAACAGCAGCACTCCCAAAAGAGAACATGAAGCCACTCGTAGATCTCCTATCAACAATGCTACCTGCCCAATCTGCATTTGTATACCCATACAATGCTAATGGTGCATCTGCTGCATAGAACAATGCGTAGTCAAGAGTACCTTGCACATACCTAAGTGTGCGTCGTACTCCATCCAAATGTGGCTTCCTCGGAAGCTGCATGAACTGAATCTCCAAGCCTACTGTGTAGCTCAAGTCTGGCCTCGTGATAGTCAAGTAGATTAGACTACCCACAATCTTCCTGTACATGTTGACATCCTCAACAACATCACCCTTCTCTGCACTCAGCTTTGCATTCACATCCAAGGGAATAGAAATTGGCTTACAATCAGCCATACCATACTTTGACAACATGTCCAAAGCATACTGTCTCTGTGATAGCCATACACCCTCTGGAGTCCTGATCACCTCAATGCCAAGAAAGTAGCACAACTCGCCTAAATCTTTCATTTCAAACTCCTATTTGAGAAGGCCCTTCACATGGTCAATCTCCATACCATTGTCACCAACAATAATAAGGTCATCTACATATATGGTAATGACCACAATCCCCACATCACTCTCACGTACATAGAGTGAATGATCAGCATGAGCTCTCCTAAAACCAATACTGACAAGATACTTGGCAATCCTGTCATACCATGCTCTAGCGCCCTGCTTCAAACCATACAAAGCTTTGAGAAGTCTGCATACATAATTTGGGTAACCTGGATCGACATAACCAGGTGGCTGATCCATATACACTTCCTCTTGCAACTCACCATTCAAGAAGGCATTCTTTGCATCCATTTGATGCATAATCCATCCTCTAGATGCAACCACTCCTATGACAGCTCTCACAGTCGTCATCTTTTCCACTGGAGCAAAGGTCTCCTCATAGTCTATGCCATACGTCTGTGCATAACCCTTTGCGACCAGCCTTGCCTTGTGACGGTCAATGTTACCATCAGCCTTATGCTTGGTTTTATACACCCATTTACAACCAATAGCTTTCTTGCCACTTGGCAATGGCACCAACTCCCATGTGTCGTTTGCTTCCAATGCAGCCATCTCTTCATTCATTGCATCATCCCAATGCACATTTCCAACTGCATCCTCAAAACATGTGGGCTCCACATCCTGTATCACCTTAGCCATGTAGGCTTGGTGATGCGCTAGATACCCATCATAAGTCAATTTTTGAACTGGATTTCTGACTCTGTTAGATCTGCACGGTCCTGGGTCACTCCTTTTCCCTCTAGTATCTTCTTGTACTTTCCTTACACCAGGTGTCCTGTCCTTAAAGCTTTCCTTTGTTCTGTTGTAGCATTTGCCTCGGGAATCTCTGGTTCCTTTTCATTGTCTCCTTCTACATAGTCCCAATAACCTTTTCCTTTTAGGAAATTTGTTATTCTGAACTTCCATGCAGGGTAGTTATTTTTCTCAAGCTTCTCAGTGACAATCTGACTGAAACCGTCAGACATCTTGAAGCACTAAGACAAAATAACTGCAATCTGCAAAAACCTGCAAATCTGCTGAACCTGCTATCGTGGTACCTGTAACGCTTCCTACACTCAACGAGTGTCCACAATCAAGCGTACATACAACCACTGTACTTGTACAATAAATCTCTGTATACTGCACTTTGGAGACAATGAACGAAGGGATTGTGATGCTCTTGCTCTGTTAGCCTCTCTTTCCTGCACCAGGCTCTGATACCATGTAAAGAATGAGGATGCAAGAGAGCTACACAAGACAAGCACAAAGCACACAGAGATGGAAAGCTTCTTCTTCTTCTTCACAGAAAAGAGAGTACAAAATGACTAAGTGCTAAAGCTGAAAAGTAGCACATATATACATGCGGTCACTAATTGTGAACTCACTAGAAGCGTACTAGGCTGGCACTATATGTGTAGTCCAGCTGTAGAATCACTGGCAGAGATCCTCCGTGTCGATCGCCTAACGCGCCAGTGAGTAAATGCCGTAAGCGGCCAAGACCCGTAGTGTATGACAGCTCAAGGTGTAGAGCTCGACATCTCAACACTTTGAACACCACTTTCAACTTCAAATTGGAGCATCAGCGTGCTCCTCCGTGGGGCCACCAGAAGATGGATAGAGGGAAAGGGAAACACACCCAAAACACAACACATATGCCTCTCTATAGCCCACGATACTCGTTGCCCCCAATCCACTAGAGCTCACCTTCAAAAGTCACACATATAGATCACCCCTACGTGCATATCGGCATACGCATGCTTTGCACAATCGATTGATAGCACATCACACCAATTTTGCATGTTTGCAACCATGGCATAGAACCCATTGCACTCTGTTTCTCACTCACACATACAGAGGCTCGGGGAGGCACATACATCTCACACACCAGCACCAAATGGTTGGAATAGAGCAAAGACAAGAAGGGGGGAAAAGGGGAAGAAACGACAACAATTTGGCTATGATTTGCTTCAATTCCTTCAAAAACATCATCTACAATGACACCATGAAAACCGCTAGCATCTAGCTTCATTGTCACAAGCATGATGAGTGAAAAAAACAGAGCCAGTGCAATTCTCGGCTTTGCATCCATGTGGCTCTCCTCATTGAGAGCATCGGGAAAAGACCTCCCAGTTGGTGCCCTCGTTGGATCCGAGCTTCACCTTCCAAAACAGTGCTCTGAGAGCTCCTTGTTGAGCTCTCCTTCTTGAACTTTGTCTTCTCCCAAACAAGGTCCCCCAAATGCAAAAATGATTTCCCTTTTAGGGTGTGGGCATGGCCCCCTTCTATTTTTGGTCGAACCTCCCTTTTTTAGCTTACATAGCACGTGAAGCCTTGCTATATCTGGCACATTACCTTGAGCACCAATTCACCCTATGCAGGACCCCTTATGTGGGCGACCTCAACTTTGCCTTGACCTCCAAGCCATGCAAGATTTCATCGTTAACTGGGGTACCAACGATGTTCTGGGTGCTCCCTTGCTTTGTCTTCAAAAATTGTTGGCACGTGAACTAGACCCATCGGCCATGCCACATCAACAGCACAATGAGGCCGCTAACAATGGCAACCCACTCAACACCAACAACACCCTAGTGATGGGTTGCAGCTTAACACTGCCAAAAAATGCCATATCGCCGCCCAAGCAGTGCCACGCACGACACCACCATAGCCTACGTGCCCAAAGCTCCCTCTCACCCTTTGATGCACCCTTGAGTGGTGCCCACTGCAGGACATATACCCCCAATCGTGGACCTGTGTACCACCATGTAGGACAATGCGGCATCCATGTGGTAGCCTTTAAACATCTCCCCCTTGGGGACTTCACACTCCACCAAAAACTTTCCCAAAAAAAAAACTATTTTTTTGGATGGCACACTGATCGAGCTGACCAAACTGGCACAAAACTAGCCCCCTATGAAACTTCAAATGATCATATCTTGATATATAGGACTCCAAATGACAATCTTAAAAGACCGACATGATCCACATGATGAGATCTTCACATCCATATGCTGAAACCATCTCTGACCACATGACATCACTTTCCATGTCCATCTCAAGTCTGCAATGCACTCCAACTTTGAACTGTCATATTGTTACGGCATAAGCCGCACACTGCAGATCCTGCGGATGTGTGGACTCTGCGGACAAGGACTTCATGCGGCTATGGATAGCTCTTCACAGGATACCATGGACCAGGACGGGTTTGCACTGTTCCCGATCTGCGCTAGAGCAGTAGGTGTATTGTTGGGATATCAATATCATTCTCATGTAATCGTGTGCTCTACTGTGTATCAATGAAGAAGATGGTGTTCTATCCCTGTGTACTCTCTATTCTGTCTTCTTATACATTGTTGTTTCATCTAATGTAAGGAAGTGTGAGGATATCCATTCGTGTAGTGCTTATTGCTCCATGCAAAGCCATAGGCATTACATCTAGCGACCACGATGCGTAATGGGCGACCTGCTATGAACATGCATGTGCACTAGGTCGCAGGATCCTCTTGATCCTGTTGTTCCAATAGTGGGCAAACTACGGAGGAGAGGTGGTTTGGATGAATTCGTCTTTCCCCACCCCATGCTGAGGGACATGTGTCTCCGTCACCAAGCTAGAGTCGTGGTCGACGTACTCGGTGTAGCCAACCAGTCTTGACCTCCTACCGTGCACGCTCGCTCACCAATCCATGTTGCTCCACCACCAACTTCGGTAAGTACTCCCAAGGTTACCGCGGCATCATCTCCACCTCGTATTGTTTGGAAACTCTTTCCCGGAGGGGGCACAGTTGGGCAAGGTGCTATGGCGCAACCAGTGGCGGGTGGTCAGATTAAGTATAATCACTTTTGAGGTCAATCAAAGGAAGATCTTGATGCACATGTGTGGAAATTTAATAAGGTGTATGGATTGAATCATCTTGGTGCAGTGGTTCCTCTCCATCAACAATCTGTGTTTGAGTCCACACTTTCACGAAAAGCTACAAAATGGTTGTCAGAGTATCCGGATGATCACTTTCAAACTTATGCCGAAGGTTCCAGAGCGTTCTTATGCTGATTCAAAATGGAAAAGAGAGTCCCTCAACGTTTGGAAAAGCTTTGGATGTTGCATCAAAAGTCATTGCCAGTGGAGGATTATGCTGCGAAGTTTCAGATGCTCTTGCATCGGGTACCTCAGGCACAACGGCCAGTAGCCAAGTTGTTGAATGATTATTTTTTGCAAGAACTGAATAAGGATTTTAGAGTTGATATAAAAATAGTGGATAAGGTAACCACTCCACTGGATAATGTTATTGCATGGGCTGTTGTAGCAGGAGAAGCCTTAGAAGATATTGAGTGACCACAAAAATCAAAGAAAAAGGGTTGCAAGAAATCTCATTGTAAATCTCAAGGAAGTGGTAGTGATAGTTCGGAGTCAGAGAGTACAGGCTCAGAATCCTTAAATTCGGGTTGCAGTAATTCGGTGAAAGAATCGGAGGAGACACCTCAGAAAAAATCCCAACGTCAAGGGAAAGGTGTTTCATTCAAATGCACGGGATCTTCTGTGATGGTAAAGAGTCTAAAGGAGCTATGGTGTACTCAGTGATGGAATCTTGGATGTGTCAATCAAGATTGCGCAATAAATAAGAAATGGTGTGCGATTTTGGGGCGATTTGCACTGCAAATACCCATAATACAATGGAATGTTATTACAATGGTCGTAGCCGTAGGAGTCGGGATTCTTCTACATGGAAGTCACAACAATAAAGACAAGAGCTTGCTGTAGCACTGGCTCATGCCCATGCATTGGAGACACCTTTCAAGGACCAGCCAGTGGACGGGGTCAAGGGGGGGTCGCGGCCGTGGTGGCCGAGATCCGAATCGACCCAAGACCTACCTTTTCTGTTTAGGAGAAGGGCATTGGCGGTCAGAGTGTTCAGAAGATGTGGAATATGATTGAAAGAAACAGGAACGTGCTGCTAAAAAGCAGCCTAGTGTAGCAATGGTTCAGCTTGAGGGATTGGAGGATCCTGCCTCGGTGGGTTTTGTTGATTACCCATTCTGGACAAAATGTGGTACTAGCATCAAATGTTAAGCTTCTGAATTGGTCAACTCAAGAGGATGGACACAAAAAGAGTGTAACATGGATGCCATAGTCAGTGCCGTTGTTGGAATCACCAGGATCTTTGGCGAGCTCTTCAAAGAAGAAAGAGGGACAAGCCAAAAACAGGGCAAGTACCATGGAAGAGGATAATTGGGATTCTATTTGGATGGAGGCACTAGAATCACCATTACAAGTCCAATTGGGATCTTTATTGAAACTAATTCCGAATTTTCATAAATCTTTCCTAAGCTAGGATTTTAAAGGAATAAAAGAGATGGAAGTCAATGATATGCCAGTTGAGGAAGTGCGGGATGATTCAGTCCTGTTGCCTGCAACTAGGATCACGGATACACGTATCTTGGATCTTTCAATACGATATCATGGAACGTATATCGATAAAGTCTTATTAGATGGAGGTGCGGTGCCGTGCTGTAACACGTACATAATGGGAATGCATGCTACAAGATCTATCTTGTAACTTTTTAGATACATCATTATCTTTCCTATAATGTACATATGTATATTTAAGTATAATAATAAGCCTTCTATCTCATCCTATTATTTTTCTCAAGGGTAACCTATCCTTACTTTACCATCAAAAAATACTATGGGAAAAGCTCAATAGCTCCGCCTCTTTAACTTGGGGAAAAAAGCATTGATTCTTTATTTCTACTATCTCATTATCATCTCACACCCTAGCTAGATCCTATATCTAGGGTAAACTCCAACATATATATATTTTATGTATTTTTTATACTTTTCTTATATTTCTTTTTAAATAGCTACTAGGAGGGAATCCAATCCTAGTGGGACACTAGGTGGCATGATTTCAAAGATACACTTATTTTAATGCATTATTGTAAGCATGATTACAAAACTTTGTCAAGGAGCAATGCCATGCTTTCATATGGCATGAGGTGTCCTTTGGAATTAAATGAAAGTCTAAGCTAAGGGGACCACAGGAAGACTTTTGCTGCCAGAAATGGACCCTATTTTGATGAACTGTTTACATAAGGTTCCAATCCGAATTGGAAAATGATTTTAAAATGAAAATCGTAGCTAATGAGCTGAAATTTTTGCCCATATTTTTTCTTTTTTATTTGGAGCCACGGTTGAGGAGATATGATCAAAATACTAGACCCAAGTCTGCCCACATCATGCAGGGACAGCTCATTTCCAACTTTTCCAATTCCTATTCACACTGGCTCTTCTCTTCTTGTGTAAACCATTGGGGGTTCCCTTCAAATATAAAGGGGGACCTCTTCTTCCTTGAAAAGGAACTCAAGCATTCAAGCCATGGATGAGAGGAATTCTTGAGGGAGTGAGTAGTAATGCCTACTTGTACTTAGCCCCATTAACAGAAGCCCAAGCTTACACTTTCTCCTAGAGGAAGACTAGCCATTCTTGTACGCTATCCTTGGAAGATCAACTCTAATCAAAGAAGGTGCTGTACTTGGCGTATCAATCAATGTTGAATTCTCCCCTCTTCTCTCTCTCCCATCAATAATGGTGCCGAAGGGTTTCAAGTAAGATGTGTTCTACATTGATGTTTTCTTGATTTCTTGTTGTTTTCATTTTCATCTCTAATCCAACATATATATATGTATCTAATCTCATCTCCTTAACCAAACCTATCTCTCTCATTCTTAGTAATTCATCCTCTCTAGGTTCTCTTTGCTATAGGTACATCACTCCCCGTAGTATCCTTATTGCCTACGGGCAAGAATAGGGCTTGGGAGGGAAACTTCTCATCTCTTCACTTCTCTCATATCTACATTTCTCACATACTATCCTAGATGAAAAACCCATATGATGATCATTTCTATCGCTTTCACTCTGTACGATCTATAAGAATTAACGTATGGATTAGCCAAAAAATACACTTTCAACAACATATAGTGTTTCTCTTTGGCCCAAAAAGGCTTAATGAAATACTTCTATCACCGGATCCCATCATACTACCTCTGATAGACTATAACTTTTCTTTTGACGTAAGCGTAGTTATCTTGCTATGAACCAAGAGGATTTCTACACACAATTAATCCCAATCACAAGACAAAATATATATATTATGGTAAGCACAAAACTACAATTCCAAAGAACAATTCGTAGCCTATTTGGTCAGCCAAGATTGAATGCCATTAACTCATCTATTAACCCTTTCATATTACCCACGATACGATATGACCATAGCCTTGATGTTTTCATTTTCGTATTGTTTTGACATTCTCTTTTGTGTTCTTTCTTTGTGTGTGTGAGTGCAAGAGAGAAAGAGTGAGTCTTCTTTGATTGCACTTCTTTCCAAACCCTAGTCTTCATGGCATCTATGGTTTAACTCCTTCATATAGTTTTTGTTGAGTTCTCTCACAAACTCTCACAGCCATAAGCCCGGTGCTTTCCTGGCAAGACCGCAAATTTCTCGAGAGCGGGAGTTAATATTATTACTCAAGAAACTTCTGAGCGCTTTGGCCTTGGTGATTGGGAACCTGATCCCTTTGTAGTTCGCATGGCGGATCAGAGAAGAGTACAACCAGTAGGATTTCTTAGAGGAAATGTGTTGGATGTTGGTGGTCTATCCTTTGCTGTTTCATTAGTGGTGTTAAATATTGAAGATTGCAGTCAGGATTATCATATTATATTGGGGAGATCATGGTTATGCAAAGCCAAGGTAAAGGATAATTGGGAGGCAAACATAATGACAATAAAAAAAGGGTCACAGGAATGTTCGTGTGATGTAAAGAACCTGCAGACAACCAGTTCAAGCAGCATGGCCTGTGATAGCGAAAAAAATGAATATGGTGGAAGGATCAGAAGAGGATGAAGAGGAGCAATTCCTGAAGGCTAATCCAGATTTAGTTTCTCTTTATCTTGCAAAATTTTGGAGGAGAAGTCATTATGGGATCAAGAAATGGCAACACCAGAGGGGAAGGAGGAAGACTTGCCTATGCTAGAACCATTAGAGGAGGTTATTCGACAAGAACGCGACTTTGAAGCACATATGAGTAAAGTAACAAGGGTGAATGAGGATGAACTAGATACAATCTTTCTAGGAGATCCGGAAGAGACTATACCAATCCATATCAGTCGACAACTTGAGGCCCGATTCTGAGAGGACTTGATTAATTTGTTGATGGAATTTCAGGATCATGCAACAACAACATGCCACTGAAAGAAGGGAGATTTCAGCAACGAAGGCCATACAAGCAGTCATCAATAGAATGGATCAGTTCAATGGCAAAGATGTAACCATGTACTTACGTAAGTATGTGAAGGAGATGGAGCTGCATCGCGTGTCAGAAGGAGAGATGATTCAAAGCTTTGAGCTAGTTGTTGCTCCAGAAATTAGAGAGCATGTTAGGGTAATTAAAGATGGGCATGGGAGAAATTGGGAAGAACTCAAAGTAGCTTTAAAGGAGGAATATTTCATGGAGGACTCTGAGAGAGTGACCAAAAGGACATTCTTAGAATGGGTAGTCAAGCCAAAGCAAGGACTATCAATAACAAAGCTACTTAGGGAATTTGAGCGGCGCTATGCACAACTCACCAGGACAGAAAGGGCCACACTAGATGCAGAGAAGACAGATCTTTTCTTACAAGCTGCAGGTAAAGAGTTTCAAGAAAATTTGGAGCTTCTTCTTGAAGATAAATATGCTGAGCAAGGACTAAAGACCGACTGGAATGAGGTTGAAGGTGCTGTCTCACTGCTTGCCAAACGACAAAGAAGAAGGGACAAGATGGTAGTAAACACTACAAGTCCTTCCACCTCAACTTCTGACAAAATGGTAAAGTCTACTTTTATTGCTCCTAAGTTTGATGAGTCCATGCTAGATGAGCTTGTGAAGGGAATGCGTGACTTGAAGGTGAAGCTTGCAAAGCTTGAAGAAAAAGGCCAACCATCAGGGCCACTTCGTAGGCAAAGACAACAGCCCAAAGAAGGGTTTGTTAATAGATGTATTTGGTGTGATAGTACCGACCATGTAAGAAGGGATTGTGATGATTTTAGTGATGCTTTGTCAAAAGATGTTGTCTTTTTTAAGGATGGTAAAATCCACTTAAGAGAGACAGGTCTACCTTTGAGAACTAACTTTGGGAAGGGGGGAATGCAAACCTTAGTTGAAGATATGGCAACTAACCATGCTAGCTCTTTAGTTGAGGCAGCTACTTATGGAGTAAAAATTGAGCATTTTTGTGATGAAGAGGTGATTGACCATCATGGTCAAATTTGGCCAAATGTCATGCAATTAGCTAAAAAGGGAAAGCTTACAAAAGAGATTCTACATGAAGCAGGTGATTGCATATGTCTAGAAACAGGATGGAATGATCCAGTGGATTCATTGTCAGTGCATGCCTACATTACAAAATGCCAACAAAATGAGGCAATTGTAGAAGAGAAGCACAGACGTGAGAATGCTGATGAAGGACCATAAAAAAGAGCTTCTAGAAGTGGGGGAAGAAGCGACTCAATGCCTTCTCAAACACCCTCAACACAAGGAGCATCTCCACCTGAAGTACTCATGGAGGAGTCTACAACAGGAAAGAAGAAAGAGCCAACGAAAGGTAAGACAAAAGGCCCAACTTATAAACTACAATCTGATATTGAGGTTGCTACAGATTTAAAGAAAGTCTTGGAGGAAAGGATCTTGAATAGCAAGATTGAGTTTACTCTGGGAGAAGTTCTTGGCATTGCAAAGCGTGAATTCCATGAGGAGATCATTGACATCATCAAGAGGAAGAGGCAAACCCTTGCTGAAGTTTCTTGTCCACAGGCTGAAGGGGAAACCTCAAAGACACAAGGGATGCAACTGCAAAATAAGGAGAATGATGGAGCTGTGGTAGGATGTTACCAATCTAGTGGGAGAGTGAAGCAAGTTCATTTCTCAAATGATGATGAAGAAGTTGAAGATATTCCTAGGAGTTACTATTCACGAAGTCATTGGGCAAGGGCTACTACAAAAACTTTGGTCAAGGTAGGTAATCTTGAAGAGCCATTTGTTGCCTTGATTGACCATGGTTCAGAAATAAACATAATGTCAAAGAGTCTCTACAACAAGTGCAAATGGCCGATGGACACAGATCATGGTTGGATGGTAAAGGTGACAAACAATTCATCCGGTGAATTGTATGCAGCATGTCTAGGTGTGAAGGTAACAATAGGTGATGTAAAGATTGACCAAAACTTCTTTGTACAGGATACATCTTCATATCATCTCATCCTTGGACAGCCCTACATTGTGGGAGTTCGAATGGAAACAAAGGTAATGGATGATGGTTCAACATATGCTAGGATACGTAGCAAAGATGGTAAACGAGCTGTCCAATTTCTCACAGTTTGTGTGAACCATGAAAGAAATCGTGACAACCTCAGAGAACATCCTCTACCAAAGGTGAGCAAAGAGTTTCATGATCATAGAGAAATGATGGGTTTTGGCCAAGTACCATTGTAAAGCGGGATTGCAGTGGTACAGAAAGAAAAAGGGTCTCGCCTGATCCAAAAATAGGTGAAGCGTTTTCAACGAGCTCCTTGGTAACAAAGAATGGATCAGTATGTTTTACAAAACTTGAAGATTTGAAGAGATGTGAGAGGCAATATGTGCATAATGTACAAATAGGCATGAAAAAGAGTGGGTTGCTAGAGCCTACTGAAAATGTTTTGGGTTTGTGTGAACAAGATTCTTTTGTAGATACTATGGGTGAGCTTGATGCTATAATGGGGTGTAATTTGCATCTTGAAAATGAAGTTGTGGAAGTGTTGGGGTATAAAGCCCAATGTGGTCGCCCAGGTAAGTGGGCGGGCCGCCAGGTATGTACATATATTCTTTTGTAAAAACCTAATAAGAACTCACTATGCTCTACACATTACAGTAGAACGAGTTCACCATATTGTCGTGCTCTTCTTCTCGCACTCTCTCTCGCGTCGCACTTCCGCTCGTACTCCTTCAACTGGTATCAGAGCTCAGATCGAGGCTCGGGGCAGCACTGTAGGAGGCTAGAGTAACTAGCTCAGATTGGAGTGAAATTCGACAGGCGAAGACACAGCCCCAAATCCTGTGGGTGAGCCCGAAGGACTCGGTGTTCTCAGAATTTCATTCTGAGGTCATCTCGGTCACTGTTCGGCTTCGACAAAGTTCTACGCAGGCCATTTTCGACTACGTGGCCTCAGCGGGTGCAGATCCAACTCTGCAAATTTGGGGTTTTTTGGCCTACGACTGCAGATGCTGAGGATATCGACACTCCCAGAGTGTTGATTTGTGGCTGTCTACACATCGAAGGACGGCTCACAGTTCTTTGAGGCGTGTCACATACGACACGGGCGCATCTACACACAGACTGTAGGCGACATCCACTAGTTCATCAGGTAGCTTGTGTTTGCTGCTTGATATTCCAGATTTCATCCTGACATTGCAGGTACTTCCACATGGGATGTATTGTCAGAGATGATGTATGTCTGCTGAGGGTTTGCTGGTTGTGAGTCACGCAGCAAACAACCGCCGCAGCGGTTACAGCATACAGTGGGAAATTTGTGGATGTATGACTTTGTGGGAAGTCTATGTACTGTCAGATTTAATGCAGCCTTTGTTGAGGGTCGAGTGAGGTTTTATTGAGCTGGGGGATTCTCAAATGTTGAGATCCTTTCGGTGATATAGGTCTTGGAGCGATCCCTCGAGCACCCTTAGATAGGCAGCTAGGATGTATTGATTGTGAGTTAGACAGTTGGGATTGCATCTTTGCTTTACTACCGTTGAGGCATTGTCATAGTCTATGCTTACAGGACAGTGACAGGACAGTCAGAGACAGTACAGGTGCACGACAGGTTTACCCGCAACTTACAGTGTCAGAGAGACAATGTTTTTTGAGCTGTTTTTTGAGTACACCAGAGCCATTTTACAAAGGAGACTTTGCCGAAATTTATGCAGAATCTGAAGCTTTCTTGGTTCATTTGACAGGTTGATATTCGTTCAGAGGTCAGTTTACAGGGGAAACTCTGCCAAATTTTTCCCATGAAAGTAAACCACTGTGAAGCGTAGCTATGGCTGGATCACAGCACACTGCTCTTTACAATATCAAGAAGCTGGATGGAACCAATTTCCCATTGTGGAAGAAGCAGATTTGGCACCTGTTGCTACAAAAGAAGCAGATAAAACCTATAAAGCTCAAGGGGATAAAACCAGAAGATATGGACGAAGATGAATGGAGCGAAATGGATCAATTGGCACTTTCTACCATTATGCTGACTTTGGCAGAAAGCGTTTACTTCAATGTAGCAGACGAGATGTCGGCTTATCAAGCATGGTTAAAGCTGAGTGATCTTTATGAGAAGCAGAGTGCAGCTTCACAGGTATACTGGCTTAAGAAGCTTGTTGACTTGAAGATGAAAGAAGGGACACCTATGTCCAATCATCTGAATGAATTCAACACAATCTATAGTCAGTTGTCAGCTCAAGGTGTCAAGTTTGATGAACCTGTTAGAGCTATGTTCCTGTTGATCACATTGCCGGAAATTTGGGACACTTTTCGCACAGCTTTGAGTAATTCTGCACCTCCATATGGTTTGAACATAGCAGGTGTAGAAGGAAGTCTGCTTACTGAAGAAACCAATAGAAAGACAATGGACAAAGGCAAAGGAACAGCCTTAGTTGTCAGGGGAAGGACCAAAGAAAAGTACAAAGGTGGACAAAAGTGACATAGAATGCTACCATTGTGGCAAGAAGGGTCACATGAAAAGAGATTGTAGAGAATGGAAAGCAGAAAAAGGCAAAGAGAAAGCTGAAGACCATGGTGAGAAGAACAAGTCCTCAGTGAAGATTCAAGAAATAAATGTGACAAACACTGTTGGAGAGGATGACAGTCTAGTGTCAGGAGACATCTACTTCTTGAAGAATACAATGGACTCAGCTCTTCTTACAGCATCTGATGGAAATGCACTGAGTGACTGGATTATAGACTCAGGGGCATCACTTCATGTGTCTCCAAACAAGGAGTGGTTTACTTCTTATGTGACCACTAAAGATCATGTTCGGCTAGGCAATGGGCAGACATGTGAGAACTTAGGTGTTGGAGATGTTCAATTGAAGTTTCAGAATGGCTCTTCTTTCACGTTGAAGAATGTGAGACATGTTCTCGCAATTACACAGAGCTTGATCAACACAGGTTTACTTGATGATGCTGGCTACATCACCATTTTTGGACAGAACATGTGGAAGATATCCAAGGGTTCTATGACAGTAGCACATGGAGTATAGTCTGGAGGACTTTACATGATTTATGTATCAAATGTCTCTAAAAATGTAATCAATGTAACCGAGTAGCCGAACGTTTCTTTGTGGCATAGCCGGTTAGGACATATGTCCAAGAAGGGAATGGAAATCTTGTCTCGTTCTGGTTACTTGCCTCGCTTTTCATTTAATGATTTTGAATTCTATGAACATTGTCTGTATGGTAAGCAAACACAGCAGCCACATAAGCATAGAAGCAGTAGAAGAGATACACAGTTGGCACTTGTTCATAGTGATTTGTGTGGACCTATGCCTAACCTATCTCTAGGGGGAGCTTCTTACTTTATGACATTTATAGATGATTACTCGAGGAAAGTATGGGTTTACTTTCTCAAGCACAAGGATGAAGCGTTTAGTGTTTTCAAAACGTTTGTGACACTTGTGGAGAATCAGAGTGGAAAGAAGCTTAAATGCTTACGCACTGACAATGGTGGAGAGTATGTTTCAAAGGCCTTTCAGGACTTTTGTGATTCAAAAGGTATAAAATGTGAACTTACTGATCCTTACAATCCTCCTCAAAATGGTGTTGCTGAGAGGATGAATAGGACCATACAAGAGAAGGTCAGAAGTATGTTGTCCAATGCACAGTTGCCAAATGGGTTTTGGGCTGAAGCTGTATCAACAGTTGTTCATCTTGTAAATAGATCTCCTAGCAAGGTTTTGCAGAAGGATTCAGTGCCAGAGATGGTATGGTCAGGCAAAATGCCCTCATACAAGCATCTCAGAGTCTTTGGCTGTGAGGCATATACTCACGTTCCAAAGGAATTTAGGAACAAACTTGAGCCAAAGAGTAGAAAGTGCATCTTTCTAGGCTATGGTAATTCTGGTGAGATGGGGTACAGACTTTGGGATCCCGAATCCAGAAAGGTTATCCGCAGCAATGATGTTCACTTTAATGAAGCCAAATATCATTCTAAACCAGAGAAAGTTGAGGAGATTAGAAGAGTTGTCTTCCAAGAAGATGGACCTGCACGTGCAAGACAAAATGTCTAGGCTCAAGAGGAGCAAGGACAAGATAGAGTGGAACCACAGGTTGTGGCTGAGCCTGAGCCACCTATTGTGCGTAGATCTGGATGTGTCATGCGACCTCCTGATAGGTTTGTTCCATCTATGAACTATGTCATGTTGACTGATTGCAATGAGCCTTCATGTTACAAGGAAGCAGTGCAAATGAAGGACTTCGGGAATTGGCAATTGGCCATGCAGTCAGAGATGACAGCTCTGCATAAAAACCAGACATGGAAGCTAGTTAAATTACCACGGGGCAAAAAGGCTCTACCCTGTAAATGGGTTTACAGGTATAAGATCACCGCTCATGATAGTCAGCCAAAGTACAAAGCAAGGCTTGTTGCCAAGGGCTTTAAGCAAGAACAAGGCATTGACTTTGATGAAGTCTTCTCTCCGGTGGTCAAAATGACTACGTTGATATGCTTTCTTGCATTGGTTGCCATATTAGATTTGGTGTTGCACCAAATGGATGTCAAGACAACGTTCTTGCATGGTGATTTAGATGTGGAAATTTACATGCAGCAGCCAGAAGGGTTTGTTGAGAAAGGCAAAGAAGATTGGGTATGCCAGTTGTTAAAGAGTCTTTATGGCTTAAAACAATCACCGAGGGCATGGTACCATAAATTCCACAAGTTTATGCTTTCTCAAGGCTACAAACGTAGTGAGTTCGATCACTGTCTATATACAAAGAAGGCTAAGGATGGTACTTGGCTGGTCCTTATTTTGTATGTGGATGACATGTTGATTGCTGGTTAGCACTTGGAAGAAATTTCAGCTTTGAAGTCAAAGATGGCAAAATCGTTTGACATGAAAGACATGGGTGAGGCAAGTCATATACTTGGTATGCGCATTGAGAGAGACAGATCAAAGAAGTTGATTTGGTTATCTCAAACAGAGTATATTGACAAGGTTTTGCAACGTTTCAATATGGAGAAGGGAAAGGCATCGAGTGTTCCATTGCCACCATATGTGAAACTTAGCAAACAAGATTGTCCTGTGTCTGAGGAAGAACAGGCTGAAATGGATAAGATTCCATATGCGTCTGCAGTGGGTAGTTTGATGTATGCAATGATTTCTACTCGCCCAGACATTGCATTTGCAGTGGGAGTAGTAAGTTGATACATGTCAAACCCAGGCAAGAAACATTGGGAGGCAGTGAAAGGAATATTGAGATACCTGAAAGCTACAAAGAGTATGCGTATATGCTATGGGAGTCAGGAGCTAAGTGTAAAGGGTTTTACAGACTCAGATTATGCAGGTGACTTAGACAACCGAAGGTCTACGTCAGGGTATGTCATAAAATCTAATATCTAACCAACCCAAATGATTTTCTCATATTAAATTGATCACTTAATGTGGGAGAATAAACGGGAACAAGTATTAAGATATAGATATGTGCTTATAGATCTATCTCAACACGGGGCCAATAGTAAAGGGGTCCAAATGGGAGATGGTCTATCAAGAGCAAGGCTAACCAATGGAGCATAAGACCTTAGGGTTAGCTTCATTGAAGACCTCCAATAATGTGTGTAAAAGTCCTTTGACCTTAGGTAAGCTAGGGCTGAGCTTGAGGTGGGAACCCGGCCCAAGCTTGAGGTGCTTGTCCTGCTTGAGGTGCTTGTCATGCTTAAGGTGCTTGATTAAGATGCTTGAGGTGCTTGACTGGCTCCATGCTTGAGGTGCTTGACTTGGTGCATGATTAAGGTGCTTGAGAAGCTTGCCTGAGATGCTTGTGGGAACACCCCCTACTCCAAGTGCTTTGTCATACTTGATGACTAAGGTGCTTGAGCTCCTAAAGTCAAAAGCATCCCTACAAGAGGGGGGGCGAGCCCTTTTCCTAGGGATTAGAGAGAGAACACACACTCACACTCACAAGGGAAGCCCCAGCTTGAAGAGGCAGCAAGGACAGTTGTCAAGTTCCTCCTCATGTTGCCCTCATGGTGTACCTGAAGCCTATCGGTTGGCCACCCAAGGGGTCCAATGATAATTTAGGATATTTAATTAATTGATTTTGCATTTATCAAGTCCTCTCTCTTAAAGGGGAAAGGGGGACACTTGTCCCAAGGCTACCCCTGTTGCTTGTAATGGCTCCTGCTTGTGATTGGCTAGGCCTGGAAGGGTCCAATGAGCTTCAAGCATGAGCTACAAGGGGGGGTCGACCCAAGAAAGCTAGTGGGGTGCTTAGGGGGTATACTCACCCACACACACTCAAAAACACTCTCATTGTGTGCTATGCAAAGTGCAAGAGCTCCCTCTCCAAGCAAGTAGAGGTTGAGAGCCTACACCAACACTCTTGTCTATGGAGTGCAAATCCAACCAAGAGTCATGCTTCAATGCTTGAGCTTGTCATCTCCTTCTTCTTCATTACTATGATATTATGTATGCTAGCTCAAGAGTTATGATAAGTGAGGAACTAGCTCTTTCTCCTACGAAATGTTTCTTCTTCCTCTTCCCTACCCTCATTCCCTGCTAGCTCTCTCCACCTTCGAAGGTGTTTGAGGTCTTGGGATAGTTAAAGCTTTCTTCAAGTTTATGTTATGTTGGTGATGCATGAAGCTTTCCATCTTCATTGCTTCACCTAGGTCACAAGGAACACAAAGAATGTATTGTAACAAGTCTCTCTTTATGGGAGAAATCATAATACAAATGCCTATTGGAGGGGGGACCGGCTCCACATAAATCCGGTCCTCAACTGTTGTCATGTTCTCTAAATTCTCTCTCTTGAAAAAGTATTGTCCATGCCAAGTTAACTAATTGCTATAATTATGTTGCTATCTTCAATTATGTCTACCCGCTATGCTCACAAAATCATTTCTTGAAAGTACTCTCATTAAATTCCGCTACTCTCAAATTGAATAGGCAAATTCCATTACATTGGTATCAGAGCATTTGGTTTCTCTTTTCTTGCTTAAGAAGAGAGGTCCTTAAGTAGCCTATAAATGGTTGATGTTGTTAATTATAATAGAGTAAGTGGAACTGGGATCTAATATCGGTTTTGTTAAGCCCACTATGTGGGGGATGGTGCACACCTCGGGAGCTTTGGACTTAATAATGGAGTCTTTTTAGACTTGCCTATGGCTTTACCATTATTGAGCCATAAGAAGTCCGAAAGGAGCTAGCCCTTGGCAACTCTGCTATGTTAGACCTACTCCTCTACTCTCTATAATTAACCACTTTGAGCCGTGGGTGTAGATACTTAAGAGCCGATTTTCAAAGGCTAAGAGGAGTGGCAACTAAGGTTTTGTATTGCCAAAGCATACACTAAGTATAAACATAAATTTTGTTAACATGGCTGAAAATAATCAAGAGAGTAGAATGAACATTGATAGCTTTGATTTTGCACATGAAGGTGCTAATGATGATGCTCCCATGTTTGTGAATTATCTCATCACTAGGTTGCAACAAGCTATGGGCAACCCTGTTTTGCAAGCTGAAGTTACTCAACAACTTCGTGCTTATGGAATTTCCCTTCCTCTCTCAGAGGAGAGAGAGCTTAGGAGGCCTCTTGAAGAGACCCCCAAAAGAAGACTCTCTCCCATTTGAGAGGAGGAATCCAAAGAGAAAGAAAGCAATGACAGTCTAAGTTCTTCTGAAGATGTGGCTCCACGAAGACGGTGGTCTAGACGATCGCCTACTCCTCCCAAGAGGAAAAGAGCAACCTATAGTCCTTCTCCTCATCACTCTGAAAGGCAAGAGAGGAAACAAAGGAAGAAAAGGGCTAGGAAGAGGTCACCCTCTTCTCCTTCTTCTTCCCTTCCTCCTCTTCCGATGAAAGTTATGGCTATTCTCCTAGAGAATACAAGAGGGGAGGACATCGCAAATCATTTCCTGCATGGCGAAGGTCACAAAAGCTAAAGAAGTTCAAGGAGGGAGGAAAGAGTATCTCTTTTCTCACCTACGATGGCACCTTTGGTGCTACCGACAAAGTGTTGGCCTTCATCCAGCAATTTGATGCGGCCTTTGGGGACGAGGGCTTCACAGAGTCCTCCAAGCTACGCCATGTAACTATGCACTTCCAAAAATCAGCTCGTGAATGGTGGGCTAGCCTTCGTGGCAATGGAGAAGCCCCAAAGACATGGAAAACTCTATGAGTTTCCATCATGAAGCAATTTCTTCCAAGTGATACTAAAGATAAAGTTCTTACCGAACGGCGCGGCTTGAAGCTTCTCTCTCATGAGTCTATCAACAAGTATGTAGACAAGTTTTGGGATTTACATCTCAAAGCTACTGTCTTTCCAAAGATAGACTTTGCCGAGCAAAGACAACAATTCTATGCGGGATTACCTGAAGAGATGGCCGAATACATCAACTCTCAACGGCCCGGTACTATTACCAAAGTAATCCAGCACACCATGGTTGCTTCACGCATCAATTTCCATCAAGGGGCTAGACGTAATGTCAAGCCCATGGAAAACAAAGATAAAAATGATGCAAAAGGGAAATCCAATGCTCCAAATAATTCCCAAGGCACTTCCAACAACAACAATCGATCCAAGGAGAAGGGAGTTTACAAAGGTAAAAACAAACTCTCTCCTAAAGAGCTTGAAGCTTTTCGCAAGGACCATAAATGTTTCAAGTGTGGGGAGCAAGGACATGGCTATCGTTCTTGCCCCAAGAAGAATACTCGCAATGAGACTCCTAGGGCTTCCACCATCGAAGCTCCAAAAGAGGATGCTCATTGCAAAGGATCATCACTCTCCTATGCTTGGGGAAAGGTAAGAGAGCATGATGCCTTCATCTTGTTTGACCTTGGCTCTACTCTCAACTTCATATCAATAGAGTTGGCCACCAAGTTGGGCATTCAAGCTTTTGAGATGGGAGATATAGTAACAGCTCATGCAGCTTTCAAGGGACAACAAGCCTGCGTTACTCCCTTGATTGGGAAGTTGAGGCTTCATGTCCAAAGCTATGTCGACAAAGAAGACTTCTTCATCTCTCCTCTCCAACATCAGGATGTTATCCTAGGGGCACCATGGTTTGATCGCATGGCTGCCAACACGAAGTTCCCTGAAAGGAGAATTTACTTCACCTACAGGGGAAAGAACATGTATATAGATGCTAGTGAGCGTGGTCGCACTATTCCACTTGTAAATCCTCTTTCTTCTGATAAATCAATGAAGAGCTCAATTTTTGCGTACATGATTTATGTAGAAGAGTCTCTAAAAGCTAATAATGTTTCATCAAATGAAAATGATAGGAGTCAAGAAGAGTTAGACTTGTCTACTTTTCTAAAAGGATTCCAAGATGTGTTCATCGATGATATCCCTATGGACCTACCTCCAAAACGAGGGGACGATGACCATCGTATTGAGCTCCTTCCAGGAAGCTCACAGCCTAACAAACCTCCTTATCGAGTCTCACAAGCTCAACAAGAGGAGATTATGAGGCAAGTACAGGAATTAGTAGACAAAGGGATGGTGAGGCCTAGTTTCTCTCCCTTTTGTTCTTCAGTCCTTTTAGTGCAAAAGAAAGATGGTACATACCGTATGTGTGTGGACTATCGAGCACTAAACCATATCACTATCAAAAACAGATTTCCCGTGCCTCGGGTAGAAGATCTGTTTGATAAGCTACAAGGCTCTACCTACTTCAGTAGGATTGACCTTAAGAGTGGCTATCATCAAATAAGGATAGTGGATGAAGATATCCTAAAGACCGCGTTTCGCACAACATTTGGTCTTTATGAATATCTAGTCATGCCGTTTGGCTTGACTAATGCACCAACTACTTTCAATCGTCTCATGGAGAAATTTTTTAGACCATATCGTAAATTCACTGGAGTGTTCTTTGATGATATAATCATCTACTCCAAGTCTTTGGAGGAACATAAGCAACATCTCCAAGTGATTTTTCAAGCCTTGAGGGAGAACAAACTTTTTCTCAACCAAAAGAAAAGTGAATTCTTCCTTCAAGAGATTCAATATCTAGGTCATATTATCTCTCACGATGGTATTCTTATGGATCCATCAAAGTTAGAGGTAATAAAATCATGGCCTAACCCAAGGAATCTACATGAGCTAAGAAGCTTTATTGGTATGTGTGCATACTATAGACGCTTCATAGCAAAATTCTCTCAAGTAGCAGGACCACTACACGACTTAACAAAGAAGAACGTTAAGTTTGTATGGACTGCTAAGGAGCAAAATACTTTTGAAAAGCTCAAAGAGAAGCTTACTTCCCAACCAGTCCTCGTGCTTCCGGATCTCTCAAATCCATTTGAGGTCCAATGTGATGCGTGTGGTGATTGCGTTGAAGCGGTTTTGCTTCAAGAAAGGCATGCCATAGCATATGAGAGCCGAAGGCTCAATAGTGATGAACGAGTCTTGGGCATTTATGAGAAAGAGCTTTTAGCTGTTCTATATGCCCTAGACACATGGAAGCACTACCTATTGCGGACTCCATTTATCCTACGAACCGACCACCAAAGTCTCAAGTATTTCATGACGCAAACCAAGCTTTCCGACAAACAAATGAGGTGGGCAAATTTTCTTTCGCAATTTAATTTCCATATTGCTCACATAGCTGGTAAGCACAATCAAGTTGTCGATGCACTTTCACGATGACCAAAAGTTAATGCGGTGTCTATAGCTACTCACAATGATCTATCCTCTATGATAGATGAGTATGCTACTGACCTTGACTTTAGAGACATAATGTCAGCCCTTGCTTTGGGGAAGAAAGAGGAACCATTCACCTTGCAGGATGGTTATCTTCTCCACGGCAATAGGCTATGTGTTACCCATTCCCTTCGTGAGAAGGTTATGTATGAATCCCATGATCCTCCATATGCAAGGCATAGAGGTATTCAACCTACTCTCCGAGGAGTAGAAACGACATGGTAAGATAATCCGATGGTATCTTATTAAGTTCAAAAATTATCCTTTTGAAGATGCTAAATGGATGCAAGGAGTACAACTTAAGGATAGTATGAACCTTGTCAATGCTTACAATGCTACATTAGAGTAAGCAAATGTACAACTCTCTTTTAAATGACTCATGTTTTTGTCTTATAAGACTAATCATCTTTTTAATTGTGCACAAATTTAACTAGTATGCATGCTTAGAATCATGTTTGTGATGAAGACGTCTCTCAAACACCAAGTAGAATTTGTCACTCTACTTTGGGAGAATGAAATGGACTAAAGAGCAGACATGCTTGCGGCAGCTATGTCTCCCAAGCACCACATGGATTAGTCATCCATCTTGGAAAGATGTCGTAGGGTAAAAAAGGGATCCTCTACCCGCTAAGTACGATTGACTAATGACTAAGCCTTTATCTCTTCTACCTCATAGTCGAGGACGACTATGATTTCAACAGAGAGGTAATGTCATAAAATCTAATATCTAACCAACCCAAATGATTTTCTCATATTAAATTGACAAAGAAGGACACATGTATGTGGTAAGATTTGGAGCAAAGGTACTAAGTGCTCGCAAAAGAAACTATCCACAGATAAAGAGAAAGTTATGGGGTATGGTTACAGCCTTGAAAAGTGGGAAAGAGTACCTAATTGGTGCATAAGTGGTTGTAGAAACAGATTGTCTACCACTTCTTGGGATAATTACAAGCTGCTCAACTCCAGACATTGCTATGTTGCGGTGGATTGCCTACATTAATTCCTTAAATCCCGAGTTTAAGCACATTGCAGGTAAAGACAATACAGTGACAGATATGCTATCAAGGGCAAGGTATGAAGATGAGTCACAAATGATTGACGAGGGAGATGATGTAGGCACAAAGTTCTATTCTATCTCTCATGTCAAAGGTAACAATTTCTGCATGACTAATCTACTTGAATCATTCTTGAAAGAGATTTATGAAGGTGATTGGCTTCTTATTGGAAGCTACTTGAGTACTCTAACAAAATAGGATGATTGGTCTGAACAAGAATTCAAGAGGATACGCAGGAAAGCATATGGGTACTTTTTGAGGGATGGTTACTTGTGGAAGCATCCTAAACAAAAGGGTGCTACACCACAAAGGGTTATATGTAAAAAAGAGACTCAAGTAAAGCTCATGCAAGAGTTTCATGAGAGTCTATGGGCTGGACACAGGGGTGTAGGGGCAACCTTCTCCAAGTTGAAAGAAAAATACAGGCGGAAGGGTATGTATAAAGATGTATCTCAGTTTGTAGAGACATGTGTAACTTGTCAAGTGTATTCAAATGTTCGACATCGTGATGGATTGCACCCTACATATCCACTAGCCATGCACTATAAATGGGTTGTGGATCTAGTCACAATGCCTCTAGGACTCTAGCAGATGAGATACTTGGTTCTTGCACGAGAGGACCTAACTAACCAGGTTAAAGGAAGAGCATTAAGAGATAAAACCACAGAAGCTGTGTGCAAATTCCTTCTTGATGAGGTGATTTTCCGTTATGGTTGTGTGGGAAAAATCACTGCAGATAGAGGTGAGCTGGATGCCGAAGAAGCATGGGAGTTCTTTTCTAGATTAGGAATCAAGCTTTCTCTTACTACATCTTACAACCCTGAAGGCAATGGAAAGAGTGAAAGAGGGCATCCTCCTATCATCAAAGCTTTGGCCAAGGCTTGCGAAGGAAGAGTTGGTGAGTGGCCAAAACTGTTACCATATGCTTTATGGGATGATCGTACAACACATAGCTCAGTAACTGGCTACATGCCTGCGGAGCTAATGTATGGTCAAAAGCCAGTGATGCCGATTGAAGATACAATTCCCACATAGAATGTACTACCTTGGCAAGAGGGGCTTAGCAGGGAAGATCTCCTTGCACTGCGTATAGGGCAGCTAGAGAGAAGACCTGAAGACATTGAAGCTGCAAAAGAACGACTCAAAAATGCAAGGTTGAAAAACAAGGAATACTTTTATAAGTGACATCGACTCAGGAGCAAAGAAATTGACAAAGGTGACTGGGTTTTGATGTATGATAGTAGCCTTGATAACCAGCACACAGTCATGCGAAAAAGGATCAAAATGTTTAAGAGAAGAGGAGACAATGATCCAGAAGATGTTGATGAGGAAGAAGAGCAAACCACAGGTAAAGATCAAAGTGAAGATGAAGATTTGGAATTATCCAGTGAATAAGAAAGCAAGGAAGATGTACAAGAGGGCTGATCTTACAAAGAAATAATGTGGCACATACCGGAGGATGTGCAAGTTTAGAGGGGGTGGATGTCGTGCTATGACACGTACATAGTGGGAACGCATGCTACAAGATCTATCTTGTAACTTTTTAGATATATAATTATCTTTCCTATAATGTACATATGCATATTTAAGTATAATAATAAGCCTTCTATGTCATCCTATTAATTTTCTCAAGGGTAACCTATCCTTACTTTACCATCAGAAAATACTATGGGAAAAGCTCAATAGCTCCGCCTCTTTAACTTGGGACAAAAAGCATCGATTCTTTATTTCTACTATCTCATTATCATCTCACACCCTAGCTAGATCCTATATCTAGGGTAAACTCCAATATATATATATTCTATGTATTTTTTATACTTTTCTTATATTTCTTTTTAAATAGCTACTAGGAGGGAATCAAATCCTAGTGGGACACTAGGTGGCATGATTTCAAAGATACGCTTATTTTAATGCATTATTGCAAGCATGATTACAAAACTTTGTCAAGGAGCAACGTCATTCTTTCATATGGCATGAGGTGTCCTTTGGAATTAAATGAAAATCTAGGCTAAGGGGACCACGGGAAGACTTTTGCTGCCAGAAATGGATCCTATTTTGATGAATTTTTTACACAAGGTTCCAATCCGAATTGGAAAATAATTTTAAAATGAAAATCGTAGCTAATGAGCTGAAGTTTTTGCCCATATTTTTACTTTTTTATTTGGAGCCACGGTTGAGGGGATATGATCAAAATACTGGACCCAAGTCTTCCCACATCATGCACGGACAGCTCATTTCCAACTTTTCCAATTCCTATTCACACTGGCTCTTCTCTTCTTGTGTAAACCATTGGGGGTTCCCTTCACCTATAAAGGGGGACCTCTTCTTCCTTGAAAAGGAACTCAAGCATTCAAGCCATGGATGAGAGGAATTCTTGAGGGAGTGAGTAGTAATGCCTAATTGTACTTAGCCCCATTAACATAAGCCCAAGCCTACACTTTCTCCTAGAGGAAGACTAGCCATTCTTGTACGCTATCCTTGGAAGATCAACTCTAATCAAAGAAGGTGTTGTACTTGGCGTATCAATCAACGTTGAATTCTCCCCTCTTCTCTCTCTCCCATCAATATGGTGCCGAAGGGTTTCAAGTAAGATGTGTTCTACATTGATGTTTTCTTGATTTCTTGTTGTTTTCATTTTCATCTCTAATCCAACATATATATATATATATATATGTATCTAATCTCATATCCTTAACCAAACCTATCTCTCTCATTCTTAGTAATTCATCCTCTCTAGGTTCTCTTTGCTACAGGTACATCTCTCCCCGTAGTATCCTTATTGCCTACGGGCAAGAATAGGGCTTGGGAGGGAAACTTCTCATCTCTTCACTTCTCTCATATCTACATTTCTCACATACTATCCTAGATGAATAACCCACATGATGATCATTTCTATCGCTTTCACTCTGTACGATTTATTAGAATTAACGTATGGATTAGCCGAAAAATACACTTTCAACAACGTATAGTGTTTCTGTTTGGCCCAGAAAGGCTTAATGAAATACTTCTATCACCGGATCCCATCATACTACCTCTCATAGACTATAAATTTTCTTTTGACATAAGCGTAGTTATCTTGCTATGAACCAAGAGGATTTGTACACACAATTAATCCCAATCACAAGATAAAATATATATATTATGGTAAGCACAAAACTATAATTCCAAAGAACAGTTCGTAGCCTATTTGGTCAGCCAAGATTGAATGCCATTAACTAATCTATTAACCCTTTCATATTATCCACGATACGATATGACCATAGCCTTGATGTTTTCATTTTCGTATTGTTTTGACATTCTCTTTTGTGTTCTTTCTTTGTGTGTGTGAGTGCAAGAGAGAAAGAGTGAGTCTTCTTTGATTGCACTTCTTTCCAAACCCTAGTCTTCATGTCATCTATGGTTTAACTCCTTCATATAGTTTTTGTTGAGTTCTCTCACAAACTCTCACAACCATAAGCTCGGTGCTTTCCTGGCAAGACCGCAAATTTCTCGATAGCGGGAGTTAATATTATTACTCAAGAAACTTCTGAGCGCTTTGGCCTTGGTGATTGGGAACCTGCTCCCTTTGTAGTTCGCATGGCAGATGAGAGAAGAGGAAAACGAGTAGGATTTCTCAGAGGAAATGTGTTGGATGTTGCTGGTCTATCCTTTGCTGTTTCATTAGTGGTGTTAAATATTGAAGATTACAGTCAGGATTATCATATTATATTGGGGAGATCATGGTTATGCCAAGCCAAGGTAAAGGATAATTGGGAGGCAAACATGTTGACAATGGGAAAAGTATTTACCTCTAGTAGAATATGCCTACAATAATACTGTCCATACTTCTACCGGGAAAGCACCTTTCGAGATCATAGAGGGAAGACCTAAAAGTCCTTTGCTACTTAAAGTACATGGGAAGATCTTCGCTGCCGATGAATATAGCCGTGACCTACAAGAATCTTTTCAAAAGATTAGGGAGGCTATAGCCATCTCTCAACAAAGGCAAAAAGCTGCTGCTGATAAGCACAGAAGAGCCTTAATGTTCAACGAAAATGATTGGGTCTTACTCAAGTTTCCTAAGGCTCGATAAGGCAAACGACGGGCAAAAATCCTACGGGCCATCAAAAGTATTATGCTAAACTAGCAAAAAGATACTTTGGTCCTTTCCAAATCTTGAAGCCCATCAATGAGACGGCTTATCAACTCAAGTTGCCCAACCATTGGCTTATACACAATGCCTTTCATGTAAGCCTACTTAAGCCCTACAAAGGAGAGCCACCAACTGAACCAATTATTGAAGACCCTCCCGAAATTGAAAACCAAGAAGAGGTGCTACAACCCGAAGCTGTCCTTCGGCATGAAGACAAGGTACTACGACATGGTAAGATAATCCGATGGTATCTTATTAAGTTCAAAAATTATCCTTTTGAAGATGCTAAATGGATGCAAGGAGTACAACTTAAGGATAGTATGAACCTTGTCAATGCTTACAATGCTACATTAGAGTAAGCAAATGTACAACTCTCTTTTAAATGACTCATGTTTTTGTCTTATAAGACTAATCATCTTTTTAATTGTGCACAAATTTAACTAGTATGCATGCTTAGAATCATGTTTGTGATGACGACGTCTCTCAAACACCAAGTAGAATTTGTCGCTCTACTTTGGGAGAATGAAATGGACTAAAGAGCAGACATGCTTGCGGCAGCTATGTCTCCCAAGCACCACATGGATTAGTCATCCATCTTGGAAAGATGTCGTAGGGTAAAAAAGGGATCCTCTACCCGCTAAGTACGATTGACTAATGACTAAGCCTTTATCTCTTCTACCTCATAGTCGAGGACGACTATGATTTCAACAGAGAGGTAATGTCATAAAATCTAATATCTAACCAACCCAAATGATTTTCTCATATTAAATTGATCACTTAATGTGGGAGAATAAACGGGAACAAGTGTTAAGATATAGATATGTGCTTATAGATCTATCTCAACATGGGGCCAATAGTAAAGGGGCCCAAATGGGAGATGGTCTATCAAGAGCAAGGCTAACCAATGGAGCATAAGACCTTAGGGTTAGCTTCATTGAAGACCTCCAATAATGTGTGTAAAAGTCCTTTGACCTTAGGTAAGCTAGGGCTGAGCTTGAGGTGGGAACTCGGCCCAAGCTCGAGGTGCTTGTCCTGCTTGAGGTGCTTGATTAAGATGCTTGAGGTGCTTGACTGGATCCATGCTTGAGGTGCTTGACTTGGTGCATGATTAAGGTGCTTGAGGTGCCTTGAGAAGCTTTCCTGAGATGCTTGTGGGAACACCCCCTACTCCAAGTGCTTTGTCATGCTTGATGACTAAGGTGCTTGAGCTCCTAAAGTCAAAAGCATCCCTACAAGAGGGGGGGCGAGCCCTTTTCCTAGGGATTAGAGAGAGAACACACACTCACACTCACAAGGGAAGCCCCAGCTTGAAGAGGCAGCAAGGACAGTTGTCAAGTTCCTCCTCATGTTGCCCTCATGGTGTACCTGAAGCCTATTGGTTGGCCACCCAAGGGGTCCAATGATAATTTAGGATATTTAATTAATTGATTTTTCATTTATCAAGTCCTCTCTCTTAAAGGGGAAAGAGGGACACTTGTCCCAAGGCTACCCCTGTTGCTTGTAATGGCTCCTGCTTGTGATTGGCTAGGCCTGGAAGGGTCCAATGAGCTTCAAGCATGAGCTACAAGGGGGGGTCGACCCAAGCAAGCTAGGGGGGTGCTTAGGGGGTATACTCACCCACACACACACTCAAAAACACTCTCATTGTGTGCTATGCAAAGTGCAAGAGCTCCCTCTCCAAGCAAGTAGAGGTTGAGAGCCTACACCAACACTCTTGTCTATGGAGTGCAAATCCAACCAAGAGTCATGCTTCAATGCTTGAGCTTGTCATCTCCTTCTTCTTCATTACTATGATATTATGTATGCTAGCTCAAGAGTTATGATAAGTGAGGAACTAGCTCTTTCTCCTACGAAATGTTTCTTCTTCCTCTTCCCTACCCTCATTCCCTGCTAGCTCTCTCCACCTTCGAAGGTGTTTGAGGTCTTGGGATAGTTAAAGCTTTCTTCAAGTTTATGTTATGTTGGTGATGCATGAAGCTTTCCATCTTCATTGCTTCACCTAGGTCACAAGGAACACAAAGAATGTATTGTAACAAGTCTCTCTTTATGGGAGAAATCATAATACAAATGCCTATTGGAGGGGGGACCGGCTCCACATAAATCCGTTCCTCAACTGTTGTCATGTTCTCTAAATTCTCTCTCTTGCAAAAGTATTGTCCATGCCAAGTTAACTAATTGCTATAATTATGTTGCTATCTTCAATTATGTCTACCCCCTATGCTCACAAAATCATTTCTTGAAAGTACTCTCATTAAATTCCGCTACTCTCAAATTGAATAGGAAAATTCCATTACAGGGTATGCCTTTACATTGGCTGGTGGAGCAGTATCATGGCGTTCTAGATTACAAGATTGTGTTACTCAGTCTACTACAAAGGCTGAATATGTTGCAGCATCAGAGGCATGCAAAGAACCAATTTGGCTTAATCGACTAGTAACAGATTTGGGAATCAAAGAAGAGATGCCTGTGTTATATTGTGATAGTCAAAGTGCTATACAATTGGCTCGCAATCCAGTTTATCACTGAAAGAAAAAGCATGTGGATGTGAAGTATCATTTAATTAGGGAAATGCTCGAGGATAAGCAACTTCAGCTTGTCAAAGTTCACACCACAGAAAATCCTGCTGATCTACTTACAAAAGGACTTCCCTCAGAGAGCTTTGCGCATTTTCGCAAGCAGTTAGGTGTAGGGTAGTACATCACTTCTCTACATCTCTTGTATATTAGCTTGTATAGTAGCTTCTCTCACACTTAAAGTACCACATTGGACTTTAAGTGGGAGGTTGTTGGGGTATAAAGCCCAATGTGGTCACCCAGGTAAGTGGGTGGGCCACCAGGTATGTACACATATTCTTTTGTAAAAACCTAATAAGAACTCACTATGCTCTACACATTACAGTAGAGCGAGCTCACCATATCGTCGTGCTCTTCTTCTCGCACTCTCTCTCGCGTCGCAGTTCCGCTCGTACTCCTTTAGGAAGTTTTCTCTATGGAAATGTATCAAGTAATAGAAGCATTTAAAGAAAGCCAAACAGTTGGCCCAGAAGTCCATGTTGAAACTAAATACAAGAGTGTAGCAAAGAAGGTGAAACCAGTAGCTTCACCCTTACCACCCAACAACAGGGAAAAGATTGAGCAGGCTTCTTTACAACCAAGTTTGAGGAATCCTAAAAATATTGGGCACACCTTCACAAAGGAGTCTTTCCAAGACTTGCAGATTGGCCGCAAGGAGATTCTAACACAGGAGGAGACAAAGTGCTTCAAAGAAATGCTTTCAAAGCATGGTAAGGCTTTTGCATTTGAGCCACATGAGATAGGATGTGTTGATCCTTCTATTGTAGCTCCTATGGTAATTTTCACAATACCTCATGTGCCTTGGAATCTGCGGCCTATTCCGGTTCCAAAGGCTCATTTGCCAAAGTTAGTAGAGCTACTGAATGATAAAATCAAAATGGGAATCTTGGAGCCTTCTTGTGCTCCATACTCAAACAGGTGGTTCACAGTTCCGAAGAAGAATGGTTCTCTATGCTTCATCCAAGATATGCAACCAGTGAACAAGGTGACAATTAGAAATGTAGGTAGAGGTCCAATTGTGGATGAGTTTGCAGAGGAATTTATAGGGAGGGCAATCTACTCAATGGGGGAACTCTACTCAGAGTATGATCAATTTCAGCTTGCAATCGAAAGCAGAGACTTGACAACCATGAGGACACCTTTGGGTCTGGTAAGGATGTGTACCTTGCCACAGGGAGCAACCAACTCGGTTGCACATATGATGAATGGGATGAATAAGGTCTTACGTGACTTTATTCCTCAAATCACAATGCCTTTCATTGATGATTTGCCTATCAAAGGATGTGAAGAAAGTGACAAAGATGAAGCTTTGGACCTCAAGGGATGTCACAGGTTTGTGATAAATCACATAAATGATTGTGATAAAATTTTGTCTAGGTTGGAAGAAGTGAATCTTACATTGTCAGGGAAAAAGTCTATGTTTGGTGTCAATGAAGTGCTTATTGTGGGGCACATGTGCTGGCCATATGGTAGGAAACCTTGTCCAACAAAGGTAGATGCCATCCAAAGAATGAAAGAAACGTGCACTAGCATCACTGAGGTTAGAAGGTTTCTGGGAGCATGTGTCTTCTATGTTATTTGGATTCCACATTATGCACATATAGCTGATCCTCTTTATCAGTTGCTTAGAAAGAATCAGAAGTTTAAATGGACAGAAGCACATGTAAAATCCATGAAAAAGCTAAAGGGGTTGCTCCAGTCAGCAACGACTTTGAGAAAGGTAGACTATGAGTGTCAAAGGTCAGTGATTGTGACAGTAGATACCAGTCCTACAGGGATTGGATGGGCAATAGGGCAAGATGACAAAGAAGGACACATGTATGTGGTAAGATTTGGAGCAAAGGTACTAAGTGCTCGCAAAAGAAACTATCCACAGATAAAGAGAAAGTTATGGGGTATGGTTACAGCCTTGAAAAGTGGGAAAGAGTACCTAATTGGTGCATAAGTGGTTGTAGAAACAGATTGTCTACCACTTCTTGGGATAATTACAAGCTGCTCAACTCCAGACATTGCTATGTTGCGGTGGATTGCCTACATTAATTCCTTAAATCCCGAGTTTAAGCACATTGCAGGTAAAGACAATACAGTGACAGATATGCTATCAAGGGCAAGGTATGAAGATGAGTCACAAATGATTGACGAGGGAGATGATGTAGGCACAAAGTTCTATTCTATCTCTCATGTCAAAGGTAACAATTTCTGCATGACTAATCTACTTGAATCATTCTTGAAAGAGATTTATGAAGGTGATTGGCTTCTTATTGGAAGCTACTTGAGTACTCTAACAAAATAGGATGATTGGTCTGAACAAGAATTCAAGAGGATACGCAGGAAAGCATATGGGTACTTTTTGAGGGATGGTTACTTGTGGAAGCATCCTAAACAAAAGGGTGCTACACCACAAAGGGTTATATGTAAAAAAGAGACTCAAGTAAAGCTCATGCAAGAGTTTCATGAGAGTCTATGGGCTGGACACAGGGGTGTAGGGGCAACCTTCTCCAAGTTGAAAGAAAAATACAGGCGGAAGGGTATGTATAAAGATGTATCTCAGTTTGTAGAGACATGTGTAACTTGTCAAGTGTATTCAAATGTTCGACATCGTGATGGATTGCACCCTACATATCCACTAGCCATGCACTATAAATGGGTTGTGGATCTAGTCACAATGCCTCTAGGACTCTAGCAGATGAGATACTTGGTTCTTGCACGAGAGGACCTAACTAACCAGGTTAAAGGAAGAGCATTAAGAGCTAAAACCACAGAAGCTGTGTGCAAATTCCTTCTTGATGAGGTGATTTGCCGTTATGGTTGTGTGGGAAAAATCACTGCAGATAGAGGTGAGCTGGATGCCGAAGAAGCATGGGAGTTCTTTTCTAGATTAGGAATCAAGCTTTCTCTTACTACATCTTACAACCCTGAAGGCAATGGAAAGAGTGAAAGAGGGCATCCTCCTATCATCAAAGCTTTGGCCAAGGCTTGCGAAGGAAGAGTTGGTGAGTGGCCAAAACTGTTACCATATGCTTTATGGGATGATCGTACAACACATAGCTCAGTAACTGGCTACATGCCTGCGGAGCTAATGTATGGTCAAAAGCCAGTGATGCCGATTGAAGATACAATTCCCACATAGAATGTACTACCTTGGCAAGAGGGGCTTAGCAGGGAAGATCTCCTTGCACTGCGTATAAGGCAGCTAGAGAGAAGACCTGAAGACATTGAAGCTGCAAAAGAACGACTCAAAAATGCAAGGTTGAAAAACAAGGAATACTTTTATAAGTGACATCGACTCAGGAGCAATGAAATTGACAAAGGTGACTGGGTTTTGATGTATGATAGTAGCCTTGATAACCAGCACACAGTCATGCGAAAAAGGATCAAAATGTTTAAGAGAAGAGGAGACAATGATCCAGAAGATGTTGATGAGGAAGAAGAGCAAACCACAGGTAAAGATCAAAGTGAAGATGAAGATTTGGAATTATCCAGTGAATAAGAAAGCAAGGAAGATGTACAAGAGGGCTGATCTTACAAAGAAATAATGTGGCACATACCGGAGGATGTGCAAGTTTAGAGGGGGTGGATGTCGTGCTATGACACGTACATAGTGGGAACGCATGCTACAAGATCTATCTTGTAACTTTTTAGATATATAATTATCTTTCCTATAATGTACATATGCATATTTAAGTATAATAATAAGCCTTCTATGTCATCCTATTAATTTTCTCAAGGGTAACCTATCCTTACTTTACCATCAGAAAATACTATGGGAAAAGCTCAATAGCTCCGCCTCTTTAACTTGGGACAAAAAGCATCGATTCTTTATTTCTACTATCTCATTATCATCTCACACCCTAGCTAGATCCTATATCTAGGGTAAACTCCAATATATATATATTCTATGTATTTTTTATACTTTTCTTATATTTCTTTTTAAATAGCTACTAGGAGGGAATCAAATCCTAGTGGGACACTAGGTGGCATGATTTCAAAGATACGCTTATTTTAATGCATTATTGCAAGCATGATTACAAAACTTTGTCAAGGAGCAACGTCATTCTTTCATATGGCATGAGGTGTCCTTTGGAATTAAATGAAAATCTAGGCTAAGGGGACCACGGGAAGACTTTTGCTGCCAGAAATGGATCCTATTTTGATGAATTTTTTACACAAGGTTCCAATCCGAATTGGAAAATAATTTTAAAATGAAAATCGTAGCTAATGAGCTGAAGTTTTTGCCCATATTTTTACTTTTTTATTTGGAGCCACGGTTGAGGGGATATGATCAAAATACTGGACCCAAGTCTTCCCACATCATGCACGGACAGCTCATTTCCAACTTTTCCAATTCCTATTCACACTGGCTCTTCTCTTCTTGTGTAAACCATTGGGGGTTCCCTTCACCTATAAAGGGGGACCTCTTCTTCCTTGAAAAGGAACTCAAGCATTCAAGCCATGGATGAGAGGAATTCTTGAGGGAGTGAGTAGTAATGCCTAATTGTACTTAGCCCCATTAACATAAGCCCAAGCTTACACTTTCTCCTAGAGGAAGACTAGCCATTCTTGTACTCTATCCTTGGAAGATCAACTCTAATCAAAGAAGGTGTTGTACTTGGCGTATCAATCAACGTTGAATTCTCCCCTCTTCTCTCTCTCCCATCAATAATGGTGCCGAAGGGTTTCAAGTAAGATGTGTTCTACATTGATGTTTTCTTGATTTCTTGTTGTTTTCATTTTCATCTCTAATCCAACATATATATATATATATATATATATATGTATCTAATCTCATATCCTTAACCAAACCTATCTCTCTCATTCTTAGTAATTCATCCTCTCTAGGTTCTCTTTGCTACAGGTACATCTCTCCCCGTAGTATCCTTATTGCCTACGGGCAAGAATAGGGCTTGGGAGGGAAACTTCTCATCTCTTCACTTCTCTCATATCTACATTTCTCACATACTATCCTAGATGAATAACCCACATGATGATCATTTCTATCGCTTTCACTCTGTACGATTTATTAGAATTAACGTATGGATTAGCCGAAAAATACACTTTCAACAACGTATAGTGTTTCTGTTTGGCCCAGAAAGGCTTAATGAAATACTTCTATCACCGGATCCCATCATACTACCTCTCATAGACTATAAATTTTCTTTTGACATAAGCGTAGTTATCTTGCTATGAACCAAGAGGATTTGTACACACAATTAATCCCAATCACAAGATAAAATATATATATTATGGTAAGCACAAAACTATAATTCCAAAGAACAGTTCGTAGCCTATTTGGTCAGCCAAGATTGAATGCCATTAACTCATCTATTAACCCTTTCATATTATCCACGATACGATATGACCATAGCCTTGATGTTTTCATTTTCGTATTGTTTTGACATTCTCTTTTGTGTTCTTTCTTTGTGTGTGTGAGTGCAAGAGAGAAAGAGTGAGTCTTCTTTGATTGCACTTCTTTCCAAACCCTAGTCTTCATGTCATCTATGGTTTAACTCCTTCATATAGTTTTTGTTGAGTTCTCTCACAAACTCTCACAACCATAAGCTCGGTGCTTTCCTGGCAAGACCGCAAATTTCTCGATAGCGGGAGTTAATATTATTACTCAAGAAACTTCTGAGCGCTCTGGCCTTGGTGATTGGGAACCTGCTCCCTTTGTAGTTCGCATGGCAGATGAGAGAAGAGGAAAACGAGTAGGATTTCTCAGAGGAAATGTGTTGGATGTTGCTGGTCTATCCTTTGCTGTTTCATTAGTGGTGTTAAATATTGAAGATTACAGTCAGGATTATCATATTATATTGGGGAGATCATGGTTATGCCAAGCCAAGGTAAAGGATAATTGGGAGGCAAACATGTTGACAATAAAAAAAGGGTCACAGGAAAGTTCGTGTGATGTTGAGAACCTACAGACAACCAGCTCAAGCAGCATGGCTTGTGATAGCGAAAAAAATGAATATGGTGGAAGGATCAGAAGAGGATGAAGAGGAGCAATTCCTGAAGGCTAATCCAGATTTAGTTTCTCTTTATCTTGCAAAATTTTGGAGGGGAAGTCATTATGGGATCAAGAAATGGCAACACCAGAGGGGAAAGAAGAAGACTTGCCTATGCCAGAACCATTAGAGGAGGTTATTCGGCAAGAAAGCGACTTTGAAGCACAGATGAGTAAAGTAACAAGGGTGAATGAGGATGAACTGGATACAATCTTTCTAGGAGATCCGGAAGAGACTATACCAATCCATATGAGTCGACAACTTGAAGCCCGATTTTGAGAGGACTTGATTAATTTGTTGATGGAATTTCAGGATGTTTTCGCATGGGAGTATGCTCCAATGCGGAGCCATACGCATTACACATATCTTGAACCCTGTAGCTCCATTTTAAGAACCTTCTAGACCAGCTCATATAGTACTTTAAGATCTTTATCCTCAAGCAAAAACCAAGTCTTGTGAGAATCCTTCACTTGCCATCCTGCCACGACCTTTTTGGGGCCCTTTTTGGAATAGAAAACCACATAAAGCATACACCTCTGCTGCCATTTTCGTGCCTAGGCTCTCCCATCTTCTTTAGCCCTCAGTCATTCACCTATAAACATACACACCATTACCTGTGCCCTGTGCTAGGGTCGACACACTTTGGTTGCACCAATGTTATTGCACGGTTGTGGTTTTGTACATACCATACCAGGGATTCCACGCCCTAGAGGTGGAACCATTGCATCTTTTCTCACTTTTATATAGCATCCCTAATTTGGTTTAATAATTTACACATGTCAATTCCATCAAGGTTGCACACTCATTTTGCCTAGAAAGTCTAGTGCGGACAAGCAAAGTCGAAAAATAGCATTTGACTTGTGCAACTATCAATTATGTTAAATGAGCTAAACCAGCCATTGGATTAATACCTGCTGACATCTATGGCATACGCCTTGAAAGTACAATTGGATCGACATACACAAGTCTCTTGTTCAAATTTGCACTAAAAATTGAGAGAAAGCAAGTTAAAAATCAATCATCATTTACTCGTGGTAAGTGAGGTGCTTAGCCTAAACTTAGTATGCATTAAGCTTGCCAAAGTTGTATTATGGTCATCCACAAATGCAAGGGAGTAAGAATATTGCATGGGTTATAATGTATGTGTATCATAAGACTATGGCAGATTTAATCAAATCATATGTTGGAGTAATGTATGTCATAACCCAATTGTTGGTATTGAAGCACTTAATATCAATTACCTTACTTCCATTGGGTTCTTTACACTTTAGCTTACTCAAGTTAAGTTAAGTTTCTAGTAGTGGGAATGGCACTCAAGAGAACTCACTATGGTGGATCACACAATCACCAAGCCGGAATGATTGATGGTAAAGGCAAAGGAAAGGTCTTGATGAACAAGGATGTTCCACTTATCACGCAAAGTGATGTTATTGCTCATGAACAGGTAGGAAAATTCTTTTTTGTTCAATGCATCGTGAGTAATTAGGAAGGATAAAACTACCTAAACATTGGGTCAGTCCCAATTCGAAACCGCCTCAATTGAACTTGTTAATTTTCTTTAAGTTTTATTAATATGGATGGAATTTTTGAGGATGTACTATCTCAATTAGAAAAGAAATGTTTTTCTAGTAGGAAAGCTCTCAAACCTTCTTCATTCAAAAACCCTATATCAATATAGTCAAAAATCCCTTTGATATCTAGGAGGAGGGCTTAGCAGAGTGAACAGTAAACTAGTGCATATGGGTGCACACATCTTGCGGGTTTGTGCCCACAATGCAAGATAGTACTTGCGGCTTTGTTCCCAGGTTGCAAGTTAGTCACTACGGTGTGTGCCCAGATTGCAGGACAAGTTAGTTGTATTGACAACTAAAGACACTGGGAGCAATAAAATCTCACCAAGAGGAGTGAACACTTGGGGTTTGGATATTTTAATGAAGAAGGATTGTATGTTGTTTTTCTTCTAGGAAAGATTGTTTTGGTGCTGCTTTGATAATGCTTGAAGGGTTTTTTTAACAAACTTGTGAAGGGCACGCGTAAAAGAAATTTTGTATATGAACAATCATGTGGTAGTAATTAGAAAACAAGGTTAAAAAGTGTGAGTGTGGGGTGGAAAGTGGGGCTTGTCTCAGGTTTCCTGTTTGTGGGTCATCGCAACGGACGTCCATAGCATAGCTCTCACGCATCAACATAAAATATCAATACAAGGGAAGTGACCAGGATGAGGCATGGAAACTCACTAGGGTGTCATTCCTAATGAAGTGAACGTGATGAGATGCAACTACTAAATCTGCAAGCAAACCATACGCACTAAAGCCAAGTAATCTGCCTATGTCCTTCTACACAGCTCTACAGTCATCACGCCCGTTTACCATGCAAATATTATTGGATTCGCACGAAACTTGAAGGGGAGCTACAGGGGACTATTTAGAATCTATCCTATCACTGTCACAACATTCTCGAGAGGTACATGGATCGTGATCGTTCGTCCTAATGTCAGCAAAAAGAATGAACAGATGATCCCAAAGGATCGTTTTAGGGTCCCTTAAGCCTCTCCTAGGATCAAATCAACATAAAGTACGCATTTAAACACTCAAAGCATCGATTTAAGGTCTCGAATGCGTAGTTGAACACCTACACCGAATCTTGAATGCTTACACTTGAATGGAAGAGCAAAGTAAGAGGAACCACAATGCAATAAACGAATCTGAATTTGGATTACCGTAGCCACAATAGCGAAGATTACAAGTTGGAGAAAGAGGGAGCTCTCAAACGTACGCTGTCTTCTTCAAAACTTGTGATAAAAGAGGATAATGTTAAAACTTACAAAACTAACCTTTATAGTTTAGGTCTTTACAAATGGCTTGTATGGCCAAAAAGTCCTAAAATTCTAACTGGATCTCCACTATACAAATGCTCTCGAAAACATAACCAAAAATTTCTTTACAAGTTCTTGGCTTAGCGAAGCTCTTTTACAAAAGAATGAGATTTCCACAAAAATGTAGATTCCCTAAAAAATGTGACTCTTTCTCTGGAGACCATTGCTTCGTCCGCCAAACACTCCCCCCTTCCTTATCGTTGCACATCCTCCTGCATGTTCAGAGCTTTGGTCGTTGATGGGGCTCCAAGGAGGCAAGTTTTGCTGAAAAGCTT
Source organism: Adiantum capillus-veneris (assembly GCF_014529385.1). NCBI lineage: Eukaryota > Viridiplantae > Streptophyta > Polypodiopsida > Polypodiales > Pteridaceae > Adiantum > Adiantum capillus-veneris. Next base: position 57,760,533 of record NC_140935.1, on the reverse strand, counting down.
CGTGTGCGGAGTACAACATCCAGGTCTTCTTGTTGCTGTCTGAAAGGGTTTTCACTTACTGTCTGCTGGTATGCTATGTACCGTGCCTTGAGGTCCTTAGCCATAGGATGAAAGATTCTTGAGTCGATTTCAAAAAAACCTGTGACGAAGGCGTTTGCAAGTAATGTGAAGGCAGGTACATAAGTCTAGAGTACATTGCCATCAGGATATGTCGTGGTGGTGAATCTTGCAAATTCCATCAAATTTCTTTATGCCCTTCTAAGAACAGATTCCATGGATGATTGTCGCCTTCAGTGTCTTTGAGCACCTAGATGCAGGTGACGATCATCTGGGCTATCTTTACCAGCATCTGACAGGCTCGGTCAGGGACATCCCGCAGCAAAGTGACTGTCGAATTGAGAGTGTTTACTACGTAGGCTACGGTAGGAGGGTTTTGCGCCGTCAAGACTGGGTAGTTCAGTCTCTGTCTCTTCGATCCTCTCCATGCTGCAAAGTCCTTCCATGGTCTTCTTCAAGGGACTAGACAGAAGGTAGGATCTATTTGGATGTGTCGAGGATCATTGTGGTAATGTGTTAGATCCTACGGCCTCTTGTCCAGCCACTTTTGCCTCCATTTGGGGTGATCTTCAATGAGAACCCGAGCTTCTTCTGCTGTTAGTGCTACACCTTTGTAATTTCCTTCTTTGTTTCATGGCAGGGTTGGCCGCATCTTTTCCTTCCATCAATTGGCTTCGTGGAATATCAAAGGAAAAGGTAGGTAGTCATTGCCAAACCCTTGTACTTGCTCTTCTGACTGTAAGAATGCCAGTGCTGCTGACTCCATTATCTTTACTTCATAGAGCCTGTATTCTTTGGCTGGACCTTTCGGCATCTCCTTAATGCTTTGGGCGAGCTCATCTCTAATATCTAGGCTTGCCTCGGCTGATCCCTGTCCTTGTTCTCCTTCATGTGAAGTTTCAGGCAAGTCAGGCATGTCTTGACTAGGTAGCAGTTGCAGTTGCACATGGGCTTCATATGTTCTGATTTGTTGTTGAGAAATCAGTGCTTCTTTTTCTTTCAGCAGTGTCTCGCTGATTTGCTTCTGCATCTCTAATTCGGCTCTCTCTTCTTCCAATTGCTGCTCCGGCTCTTTTACTTTTTGCTCGTTGGCCGCCGTCTGGGCCATCATCCCCGAGATGAGCAACTGTCTTTGAAGTTTTTCTTGCTCTAGCTCCTCTTTCAGCACCTCTAGCGTGTTCACTACTGCAACATTGTCCGATGTGGAGGCCAATGCTCTAGCAGCTTCCTGGTTCGCCAGCAAGGTTGTTAGAGTACTTTTGACAGTGAGGTATGAACTATTAACCCTCTGGAACCTTACGCTTTTGTAATCAAGCTGCTCCATTGTTTTCTTTACCCTTGCTGTCAAATATTGGCATTCCATTTCCTTGGTTGTCAACTCCGTCCTGACATCCACCAGGTCTCTGATCAGAGACTCGGTCTGCTGTCGCTCAATGTCTCTTTCCTTTGTTGTGAGCTCTAGTTGTGCCCGCAGGCTCTCTAACTCCTCTTGCCCAGATTTTTGCATGTGTTGAGCCTCTTGTACCAGCCTTTCCTTTTCTTCTAGCACCACATGTTGGCATCGGAACTGATTTTCCAGATCTTGCAAGGTTTTTCTGTAGTCAAAATCAGCCATAGCCTGACAGGCTTCTTGGTACCCTATTGCTTCAGGAGGGGGCACAGACTCTTTGTGTGCAGATGATGGAGGAGGAGGTGGTGATTTCGGCAAGGGAGGAGTAGGATCCATTTGTCCTTCTTCTATAACTTTCTCCACTTCTTGTACGTGCCTCTTTTTTGGTGCATCTTCCCTTGGCTGTGAAACAGACACGTCCACTTTTCTTTTCTTTAAAAGCTTTATTATTATTTGGCGAGTCAATTCCTCCGTCTGTCGTGCTTCCACATTCTTCTCTCTTTGAGATTTCTTTAATTGCTCTGCTTGGTTCATGTCTTCAGCCACTTCTTTCTCCTTTGTTCCTTCAGTGGATTGAGAAGAAACCTCCACTTTTGCAGCCTTTTGTTTCGCGGCTAACCTTTGTTTTTTAGCCCGTATTCGAGCTGCCTCTTCTATTCTTGCTTGTCTTTCCTTCTCGAACCTTCGTCTTTTTGTTAGTTGTGTTGCAGCAGCCCTTGCCTTTCTGTCAGCCCGCAACTTTTTCCTTCTTTCCTCAATTCTTTGTTGGGCCTCTGCATATGCTTTTTGAAGTTCGGACCTCGGCATTGTACTTCTCTCCCTTCCTCTTCTCCCGAGCAGTTGTGTGTTTTCTTCCTCCTCGCTTTCTTCAAATTCAGATGGTCCTTTGTCTTTTGACCCTTGAGGGTTTCCCTCGTCTTCAATATCCATCTTTTCTTCATCAGTTGAGCTTTTGTTGGATGCCTTGACCGAGCGCGATGATGTTGCGCTAGTGGTCGTCCTTATTGAGTGAGCAATCAGCTTTGCGTTCTGAATCAAGGTCGCTTGAGAACTGGCCGCCGGAAGGTCTTCAATCATTCCCAAAGCTTGGTATGCTATTCTTGTTAGGATTGGCCCTGTGCTCATGTAGCTTTTGTTTTTTACTTAGCCCTTCAAATTTGCTTCGACCAAGCTTTCCAAGATGTAAGAACCATAATCGCATCGGATGGTTCTGTTTTCTGCTGTTGCTAGAGCCATGACCACTACAATGTGCAGGATCGGCTCAGTGTAGCGAGGACGCTTTTGTACCCTGAAATGTTGAGAGATCAATCTCATTGGTAACTCCAGCTCACCGTATATCATGTCACTGTACTTGGACTTGTTTCCTTTTGCTTTGATAAACGCCTTCTCATTGTCCAGTGACTTGGTCTTTGCCAGCAAGTCGTGTTGCCCTGGAAGGAAGTGCAAAGCTTCATTGATGATGTCTTTTGTGATCTTTACTTTCACCTTTGAACCATCCTTGTCGGTGAGCATCACTTGCCCATCATACTGTATCGCGCTCATGAGCTTGTGGGCCCTCATGTAGTCTATTCCCCATGGCTGCAATCTGAAAAACTGCTCCAAATGAATAGCCCGCACGGCTTCGGTGACCTCCGGCCTTCGGTGGAGATTCCATATTTCCCGTGGCATGATGGTCGTCTTTACCATGTAACCATCAACATCCCTAAACTTCGCGATGAAAATGTGAGTAGGGATCTGAGCTAGCGTTTCATCCGAGATGTGAGCTTTTTCGTTTGTAGAGAGCTCATCCACTTCATATGGTGCTGCCGTCCATTGCCTTGCTTGCTTTTGGCAAGGCATTCTGTGTCATTAGAATCACAAGCTGTCAGGATTTTCCTTTCTCAACCAGTAGCATTTAGACTTTTAGTAAAAAGCAGTTCAAAAGTTAAAACTGATCATAACTTGAACAAATCTCATCCATTCTTGTCCATATTTCACCAGTGGGACTAGGAAGACTAGAGCTATGGCTGATTGAAATCTGAGCCAAATCTGGGCCTGAGGTACACCGATCGTGTTCGTAGTACCATGACCAAAATAACATTTGATCACATGAGTGGTTTGCTGATAGCTAGAGGGTCATTTTGGTCCACTCTATCTTTATTTGAACCACTTTTGAGTTTATAAGTCCCAATTTTGGGTTACAAGGGAGTTTTGGACTAGACTTTGATTTTTCATGGGTTTTTGATGTCCAATTGGCTTGAAGCTTGTTGTGTGACTTGAACAAGATGTGTACGAGAGATCTGTTAGGTTTTGGTCAAAATCTGATGCTGAGGTACACCGATCGCGATCGTAGTACCTTGGATTTTTTGGGTGAATACTAGATGGCTTTAGTCTCCTATGCCTGCCTAGCCCACTGATGATTTATTTTCAAGTTTTGGACTTAAAATGAACAAATTAGAGCAATTTTTTACTGTTTGACCTTATTTTACTAAGTCTAACCATATTGGGTTTTCCTGATGAATTCTGGTCGGAGCCTGGAGTTAGTTGATGTTAGTTTTTGAGCTTTTGCTGCTTCCATGATGTGTTGCTATCATCAGCCTACTCCGCTGTCTGATTCTGACTTGATTAGACACTTTTTACCCCGTCTTTGGAGATTTCCCAGACTTGGGTATTTTTCAGGTATTCTTTGGGATACCAATGGGATAAATGGGGCATCTCGCCTTTTAGTCTTTGACATTAGTTTGGCCAAATTCTTCCCTTGTGTGATCACTCGGAACTGACATGGTCATCTCCGTCCTTATAGGAGATTCTGAGCTCCATTCAGGGTTTTCTACTACCGTGCTGACTCCTAGTCGGACGGGTATGCCTTTCAAACCATCCATCATAATTTTTAGTCCAATTTTGGTAGTTGTAGGTCAAATTTCCCGATTCGGGTGTGTTTGACAATTTTGGCCCATTCTATGAGCAAACTTTGTGCATTTCTTATGAAAATTCAAGAGAGTGTACTCCTCTATGAGTTCTAAGCCTGGGCCATGTCAAAATTTATAAAACCTTAAACTGGGGACACCGATCGCGATCGTACCATAGATCCCAAATTGATTTTTGACACCTGCAGGTTGTTGGCGAAGTTGAGAGAAGGCTTTTTGCAATTTCTGTGTCAAATTTGGTCAGTGAGGTACACTAATCGCGATCGTTGTACCACCACCAAATTGAGATCTGATCACATGGCTTTGTTCCTGACATTGTGGGGAACACATTGACGTGTTCTGTCCCTGAAAAAGTTTTGTCATGATGCCTCTAAGAGCCCTTGACCTATTCGACTCAATCCGACTTTGATTTGATCAATGCGCCCGTTTGTGCGATGTTTCGCGCTTGCATGTGTAGTACACTTGATCTTTACTCGACAAGGAACATACCTGTGAACTCTGGTGTGAAATGACGGCTCCGATCGTCCATACGGAGCAGAATTATGGCAGCTCGCTCTAGGTCAAGAAGCTCTCCTCTTTTCTCTCAGAATGGAAATTGAACAATGAGCTAGATTTTTGGCCTACCTGACCCATATCTTCCCAAGGTTTTCGTGACAAAGGGCTAATTTTCCTTACCTTTGATCTCGAGATAATTTGTATTCCACCTGTGCGTCGAACCGTTCATCATTCTGGCGTCGTATCACCGTTTGATGCGATTCTGGAGAAATGTGGTCATGATCATTAAGGCTGAAATTCGACGTCTTCAGATTAGCTTCATATCTTCCATGCTTGATAACCCTATCATGATACTTCGGCCTTTGCTTCCAGAACTTGATTCTGACAATGTGGGTGATATATTTTTAATTTTTGAAGTTTTATTAACAAAAATTAAGTGAAATAAATTGAAAATACTTATAAACTGGCAAAAATTTGCCAAAAATTATTATACTCACTCCTAAGCATATATTCTCACTAGAAGCATCCCAATGCTCCAGATTTTGTCATTACAGCTCATTATTATGCTGGTGGGATGATAAAAACGCTAAAAAATGCCAGATTTTAATCAAATTTGTTCGAAATTGAACTCTAAAAAATGAAAAAAAAAACACACGCATTATGTACATATATACACATTGGACCCCTTAATGGTCGTGACTGCTGCTAGATTTAGTAGTTACTCCCCCCTTCCTAAACTGAGTCATCCCGGACGAAGGTTGTGTGCATGTGCATGGGTTTTGAAATCTGTGTCTATGCACGGCCGTGTAATGTGGCCCTATCCTCATGTTTGAGACAATGCATTGGGAAACAAAGTGCTGTGCAAGATGCGAGGACTGAATGTAATTTTCAGTGGCTTTGGATGGCGAGGCTAGCTGTTTATGGAACAGAAGAGCTTGCAATTTAATTGCTCTCTCTTTGATTGTTCATTTTTTGATGGCAACTATCTTTGGAACCCATTTGTATTCAGTTTTTTTCATATTTGCAGATTTTAATGTAGGTTCCTGAATTTTCTTAGGTTTCATTGCCATTTTGTTAGTTCAGGCTCCCTGGGTTGACTTTTTGGTCTCCATTAGATCTTTGTCGCTGAATTTTTGGTTGTCTCCAGCTTTGGTTGCCATTTCCACTCTGGATTAGCTCCTGAAGGTCTTTGATAAGGTGTTGCTATCGTCGGGAGTTGTGACTTGGGCGGCCATATTTGTCTCTGTTTTTTTTGCACAACGATTTTCTTTATCCATACTTTCCGAACAACTGTTTTCGGTGTTTCTGGCTGATGAGCTGATTGCTTTTTGTCGATGGGGATAATCGGCCACGAGTGATCTGTTTTGGCGAATGGAGTCATGTACGTGTTAGAGTTGTGTGTGTACATCAACACATGTTCTGACCATTTGGTAATTGCATTGTACGTTCTCATCCATGGAACTCCCAAACATAGAGATTCTCTGATTCCTTCGTCTTCCATTACGAGAAATTGGTGAGGACAACTATTTCCATCAATATTGATTGGTAAGTTTACTATTCCCAATGTTGGCATTTTTGCCCCGTTTGCGGCTTGTAAGTCTCATGTGGATTGCACTAGGGGTTCATCGGTAAGCATCTTGTAAGTGGAGAAGTTGACCACATTGTCTCTTGTCCCTGTGTCAATCAATGCTCGTTGATATCTGCCATTTGGAAGTCTGACATTGATGCGAACATCGATTCCTATTTCCAATTGCTCGTCAGTGTGAATTATAGAAAGAGGAGTTTGAGCTGTATCTGCTGGTTGAGGAAGTCTTTGTTGTTGTAATTTCTGTTTCCACTTTAAAATCCTTATTCTGGCCTCCTCCTATGCTTGAGCCTTTGTCTCATTTGCTTTGTTCTTGCACTCCTTTGCAGCGTGGATTTTGGCAAGCATCTCTGAGGTTAGTGGTAGGTTGTACTTCTTTAATCTGCAGCCACTAATCCAATTAGGCATCTCCTCTACCTCTAATGTCGCAAGCTTAATGGCACCGCTAGATGATATGTCATGAATCACATAGGGTCCATTGCCTCGCTTTTTGAGTTTCCGAGAATGTTGTTTCAGGGTATACATTAAGACGTAATACCCCGTAGCAAATTTCTTGCTAATAACATGTTGATCAAAGAATGATTTCATGTTTTGTTTTTGCACGTAGATTGATGCAACTGCTCTCAATCTAGTTTCATCTAGTTTTTCCAAGATATCTATTTGATTGGATAATTCATGGCCCGTCCATTCTAATTCTTTAGCTTCCCGAAGTGTGGGGATAAGAAATTCAAGTGGCAAAATCGCTTGAATTCCATAAACCATGTTGAGCAAAGTCGTTTCGATTGAGGTTTTGTACGCTACTCTATATGCCCATAAAGCTGAATGCAGCTTCTGATCCCAGTCGGCTCTTGATTCACTAACAATTTTCGTGAGAATTGTCACCAAAATCTTGTTCTTACTTTTTGCTTGGCCGTTAGCTTGTGGATGATAGGGAGCTGACTTCTTGTGAATTAGCATGAATTCATCCAATAGGAATTCGATCACTTCATTGACAAAATGAGTCCCTCTATCGCTCACTATCTCTATTGGTAAGCCATACCTGGTGAAAATGTTCTCATACAAAAAATGTATTGTCGTTTTTGCATCATTTTTGGTTGTTGCTTTTGCTCAACCCACTTTTTTAGATAATCTGTAGCCACAATAATGTATTGAGCATGCGTTTTATATCCAGGAGGCGCAATTGGTCCTACAAAATCTATTCCCCATTTTGCAAATGCTCTTGCCCCCATCATTGGTCTCAAGGGCATGTCATCTCGTGCTCTAGGAATCTTTGTCCTCTTGCAATCATCACATCGTTTCACAAACTCTTCGGCGTCCATGAATAGTGTAGGCCACCATATGCCAACAATAAGAATTTCTTTGGCCGTTTTGCCAGCTGAGAAATGTCCTCCAGCTTGTCCGCCATGTGCTTGCTCTAAGATAGGAACGTATTCCTCTTCCGTCGCACACATTCTCAATTGATTGTCTTTTCCCCTCTTGTAAAGATTGTCCTCAATCAATACATAGTTTTCTACCTCTTTCGTGATCGTTTTGAGACATGATCTACTCATCCCTTCAGGCAGTATTCCGGTTGTGAGGTATTCTACAATGTAGTTACTCCATCTAGGTGCTACACATAATTTGAATAGAGTCGCGTGTTCTATCGGGTTTTGAAAAGTGCAGATAATACTTTATTTGATATGCTTATGAACACTTTGTTGCATTTCGGCCAATATACACCCATTCTCATCAATCTTTGATACATATGTGCATGCCCATTGTGAATCCCCGCCGTTGTTTGTACATGAGACTGGTTTAGATACAAGTCCTGTTCACTTGATTCAACACAAAGCCTAAGGATTTAATCCGATCCCTGTTTGTATAGCATTTCAGCCAGCATTACCAATGATCTAGATGCTGCAATGGTTGATGGTTGTCTTGTCAAATTCAATGACCCAATAGTCAACAAAGGAATTACATCCTCGCTCCATCTTGGAACCATTTCTATGTTGAAGAGATATGCATCTGGCAAATCATCATCAACTCCTACAGGGTTTTCTCCATGCACCATTCTAGATAAATGATCCGCTCTTTGGTGTGTAGTTCCTTTTTTGACTACAACCGTGAAGTCAAACTCAAGCAGTATGATAAACCATCGTACAATCCACCCCGTACTGCAAGGTTTGTTTACCAAGTACAGTAGTGCTCGGTGATCAATGAAGAATAGAAATTTATTAGAAATATAGTAATGTCTAAACTTTTTCATAGCGTAGATCATACCCAAACCCTCCCTTTCAGTTGTTGTGTAATTCTTCTCTGCACTGTTTAGTTGTCTACTAGAGTAAGTGATTGGAAAATCCATATTCTTTTCTCCAGGTTGTGCAAGTATGCATCCTATAGCATATGCTGATGCATCTACGTGGATGTGGAATATCTTTTCCAAATCCGGAGCCTTCAAAATTGGAGCAGATATCAATCTTTGCTTCAAAGTTTGAAAAGCTTTCTCGCACTTATCTGTCCACTCAAATTTAGTTATCAACACGTAAAGTGGTTTTGCAATTATAGCGTATGAGTAGATAAATCTGTGATAATATCCACAATGGCTCATAAATGCCTGTACCTCCTTTACCTTTACTGGTCGTTGTAGATCAACAATTACGCTGATCTTCTCCATGTCTGTCGAAATACCATTTTTGGACACTATGTGTCCCAATATTTTGCATTGTCTTACCATGAAGACACATTTCTCCAAATTCAGGCAAATCCGATACAGTCTGCATTTTTTGAACACTTTGGTCAAGTGCTCTATGTGCTCTAATCTTACGAGAGAGTGAACGCACAAGTCATCCATGTAAATTTCTAAGAACTGTCTTAGGTATTCTTTAAAAGCATGACCCATCAGCCTCTGAAATGTGGCTGGTGCATTCGTTAAGCCAAAGGTCATTACCCTGAATGCAAAAATGCCCCATTCAGTTGCAAAAGCCGTCTTGTGCTGATCCTCTGGCTTTATTGCGAGTTGGTTGTAGCATGACAAGCCATCTAAGAAACTGTAAGCTTCTTTTCCTGCCACTCTTTCTATTACATGATCAGTAATGGGTAGGGGATAGTTGTCCCGAATTGTAGCAGCGTTTAATTTCTAGAGATTGACGCATACTCTCAACTTTCCATCTTTCTTCGGGACCACCACAATCGGTGAAACCCAGTCAGTGTGATCAATTTCATAAATAAACTCTGCCTCTTTCAACTTATCTATCTCCTCCTTGATCTTCCTCGCAAACGTCTCATTGTAAGTATAAGGACGTTGTCTGCTTGGTTTGGCGTCATTCTTAAGGGGTATTGTGTGTTGACAAATACTTGGATCCACCCCCTTAAGATCTTTGTATGACCATGCAAACACATCTCTATACTGTTTTAGAGTAGCTATCAAAAGCTTTTCCTCTTCTTCAGTAAGATCCGTGGCAATATATGTAGGTTTTGGATCTTCTCCTGGCTCCGCTAGATCTATTCGTTTGGCTTTTTCAGGACCGTCGTATGATGTACCAGGTTCCTTCAATTCTCTCACTGGTTGTTGCACTATGATTTTTCTATCTTGTATGGTATACTTCTTATAATGGGACGCCACATCCATCTTGTCAAAATTTGTGTCCTCATTTGTTTCCCTTTCAGTTGTGCATATGTCTTTGAGGGTCTGTTTGAGCTTATTGTACTCTGTTTTCCTCTTAGTTTTGGTCATTCTAGACCCTGTTTCCCCCTCCTTATGTATCTCAATCATTTGCTTTTCGCGCTTGTTCTTCTTGTTGTTTTTCCATGGTTTAGTTTTGATAAACCGGCCAGTGACCTTGTCTTTGACACAATCGTCAGCTTTTACAAGCCTTAGATATCCCGTTTTGTCATTGACAAGAGGCATGGGTTTATGCTTATTCGCTCTCGATTTCCTTGTTCTCTTTGATCTATACCGCTCTTGTCGACTAGGTTTTTGGTTAGGAAACTCGTAAAACCTGTCCGGTCTCGACATATACTTCCTATCCATCGTCTCTGATCCACTTGATCTTTCGTCATCAGCATCTATCATTTGGATTTCATCACCCAGTGATGGAAGGTCATCGCTTAGTGAGTCTGTGAATTCCTCCTCTGCTCGATTCCTAACGTCCATTACAGATATCTCATCAACTATTCTTTTACACTCAGTCTCACGTAGTGGTTCTTCTTGTTCCTTGCTATCTGATCCTGACTCAAGGATGACGCTAGCTATTTGCAACGGTACTAGGTCGTATCCTTCATTGTCACAAAATTTTGTAGGTGTGCATTCGTTAACACATACATCCAAGGTTGACAATATTTGACTCCACCCAAATGGCTCAAATAAATGTTCAGGGAAAGGTTCTGGGAGATAAGACTCGTCTTCTACTGACCTTTCCAACACACATTCCTCTTTGATTAAGTCTCCACAATCAGATGCTTCACACATCCAGACATGTGCTTTCGTTTGTAACCACGCAGGTATTTCTTTTCGATTCACTGTGGTTGAATCAAATTCTTGCACTGGTGTTTTTGTAACGTCTCTATAGCTGTGGTCCTTCATGTTGATTTTCGTTATTAGCTCCTCATGCCTTAGGTAAATTTGGTCGTACCCCCAATCTTGTATCATTTTGAGTTGACCCATAAAAGGTCGCCCCAAAATAATGTCAAAGTTGTTCGTTTTTTTGAAATCCACCATGGCAAAGGTGTGCTCATAGTTAATTCCACACGAAGTTACAACTATTTGGTCCAGGACTCCCAATGGTGTCTCTACATACCCATCTGCGAGTTGCAGTTTCATTCTCGTCTTTCTAAGAGCTGGACGATCCCATTTCTCCCAGATTTTCTTTGTAGCAATCGAAACTCCCGCTCCACTGTCTAGGATAGCTATTGTCTTTATATCCTGATATTCGACAGGTAAGGTTGTATTACCTTCCTCACCTTCACAGTAATCTCCGACCTTGTTTATGGGCACATGTTGGGCTTTGGGTTGACCTTCCCGTTTGTTTTCTTCTACCATAGGGTTTGTCTCAAGAGGAATCTTTATTCCTTTGTTCTCCAAATGTTTCCCCATGTCTTCCCATAAGTGTGGTCTGACTCTCAAGAGTTCTAACAGTGTGATTGTGCATGTTACATGTGTCGACAACATCTCTTGAAGACTTTTTGAGTCAATCATTTGTGGAATAGCTCTCATCTGGGATGGAACTAATCTTATCTCCGATTGTGCCTTGTGTTCACCTATAAATGAAGGCAGGGTTTTTAGAGATTGAGCTTTGCTTTCCATCAAAAGCTCCATTCCTGCATCTCCATACAGTGATTGTATATCTCCTAGATAAAATTTGTTGTCCATGTTAACCTCAGGAATTGGTGCAGACTATAACGTTGCGCTTCCGTTCTTTCTATTTCTAATAGTTTTCCATAAGTGTTGTGACCATGGTTCTTCCACTTCTGGAATTGGCAGTACAGTCATTGACTTAGCATCATCAGTGGTGTTCGGCACCACTCGACGATCCAATGACAATATAGTTTCAAGCCTGGGTCCATTTACTTGTTTTGATTCATCCATCTTCAGTTTTTCTCGCTTTTTGTGAATCAACACTTCTTATTCTGGGGTTCTAATCGCATTAGGTTCCATCAATGCCTGGGCTGTTTCAATAAGGTGTTTACACATTTCCAAACGCTTCGTTTCCACTTCTGGTTGAGGATAAGTCAACCATCTCTGCTCTAAGGTTTGGTTTGTTTTTAGTCTTGCTTCATACGCTTGTAATAGAGCATCAAAAGGCTCTAGCACTTTCTCCACCAAGACTGATCCCCCTGAAGATGCTTTCCTCGGCTTGTTATTGTCCTCATCAGTTTTACTATCTCTCTCTTGTTTCAGTTGCTCTTTTGTTTCATGTAATTCATTTTGCATGGCAGTTTGGGTTTTTATCCTTTTTGCTTTCATTCTGTCTCGTTTCGCCTTCCAGGATTTCCACTGTGTTCTCATAGATAAACTCTCGTTTTCTATGGGTATTGGCAACTCAACCTTTTCTTCCAATGGCTTGTTTTTATCTAAGTCCTTGGCGTGGGCTCTGGTTACCACATTGATTTGGATCATGGGTTCGGTTTCTGATCCACTGCTTACACTTGGTAACACCCCCACAATATTCATAGTTGCTTTTCCCTTGTTGTCCAGATTCCTTGGGCAATCTGGCAGTATGTGATTCACACCACACCCGTCACAAAACCCAAAAATTTTCACTCTTTCACCTTTGAAAGAACAACTACACTCCCAATGATCTGTACTTCCACAATTATAGCACGGTCCAATCGGTGGTTGATTTTGAGGAGGTGGTCCCAGAGGTTGTCTTGCCCTATTAGGATATCCTCTTGACTTGTAGTTCTGTTTCGCAATGAACATTAGCCTTCTTTCGCCCACCAAATATTGATCCCTTGAAGGTTGTGCTACATACGTTGGTGGTGCCATACCCTCGTTATTTCCCCACGATTGATAGGCTTCGTCTGCGTACATTTGTGGTTCAGGTTCAGTTACGTAAGGCTCATTCGGTTCTTCGTAATAAGAAATTTGAGGTGTATTATTTGTTCCTAGTGATGCTTCATAAGGTTGAGCATACCTAATCACGGCCCTATTTTCCTATGGTAAAGGAGGTTGTTGACCCAACACAGGTTGAGGTTTGTCTGCTCCTGCTACCATATTCACATTTGGCCCAACTTGATACCTTGGAGGAGGTGGCTAGGGTGGTCCTGCTGGAGGTCCATACGGCCTTTCCCTCACATAGTTTTTGTTGTAAAAACACTCATCCATGCCATGGTTCGTCCATTTTTGCTCTATGGTGCATCATTTCAGTACTCGTCCATTCACAACTGGTGCTTTCGGCTGTTGTGTGCACCACGGCGTCAGGTGATCCCTCCCACATATGTCATATTTCCTTGTCTGAGACTGTCTCATCACCTGATTTGATCTCATATGTTGTTGCATTCTCTTCATTACTTCCTCTATCACTTGGTTAGCTGTCAATATCAAAGAAGCCTGAGCATCTTTCTTGGTAGAGGGTTCACTCTTAATAGATGAAGAGCCACTGGTTACTGAATCAGTATCCTATGACACTTCCCCATACGCTTTGCAATTATCAACAAGATATAACGCTTCCCCTGTAACCTGTTCAAATGTGCTACAGGCTTTCAAGTGAAGGTCCTTTTTCAAGGTTTTGTTTCTAAGTCCTTCAATGAAGAGCACAAACAATCTCTCATCCTGCGGTAATTCTCTCCTTGGGCACCTCTCAATGTATTGCTTGAATCTCAAGGATGCTTCCTTCACTTTTTTGTTCTCCTTTTGTTTAAAAGCATATATCTGTGATACAGTATTATGCTTTATGTTTTGAGAATTCTTCCGTGAACTCCCGCAATACATGTTCAATATTTGGACAAGTTTCAGGGTTCAAAGGTTGAAACCATGTTGAGGCCGTCCCTTCCAAGGTCAACCCGAATCCCTCATATTGAGTATGGAAATCAGTGATCTGCTCTGCTCTTAAGACTTGCTTGAAGAGCGACACATGGGCATATGGATCCCCTGATCTGCTATACTTCTTTGGCATGCACTTTGCTACCTGGGATGGCGTCATCCATCTATGGTCTGCGACCAATCTCAATCCTCCCGTGTCTCGACTTAATCGTTCTCGTACATCATGGATGTCGTGGGTTGCTCTCGTTGGCTTCCCTGCCACGAATCTACTACTAGGAGGCAAATGTGATGGTGTGCCTGCGAATGTCGGACCTACTGCGGTATGTGTAGAGATAGGAACCGCACTACCTCGATTCGTAGCCATTGACTCTCTGGGATGTAATGCTCCCATGGGGTTTGGCATAGAATACTGAGGTTGACTGAAAGAATCAGCTACATGAGTCCTCTCTCCACCTGTTGCCATCGGGTCTAGCATGACATTTGTAGGTGTTGGTCTCTGTGGGCTTGGAGTGACATAATACTAGTGGAGTGGTCCCCCAAAGTACGTCCTTCCAACTCCTTTTTATCGATTGTTGCGTATCATCTTCCATATTTGTCGTATGCGACGATTTTTGTTTCTGATCCCTCTGTGTAGGTGAAGACATAAAGTCTTCTCCCCTCTGTCAACTCTCCAACGTAGGGTTCCTCGCATCTATAATAGAGATCTTGCTCTCCATTATTATACTTGTATAACCCCACGTAGACGTTGTCTGTGTTGACTCTCAAAGTTTCGTTTTCTCGCCTTAACCTCGCATTAGGGAAGCTCATTGTTGGTGCTTTCTCCTCATGTTCCTCATCTACTTTGGCTTTCGTGCCCATCAATCCCCACTTGTCCACAATGTTAGGATTTAGGACTACCAAGTACATGATACCTTCGTCATCTAGGTACCTATCTCCGTTATAGCTCACAGGCACTAAGTCCTTGAACTCACTTGGACTATCTTTTATTTTTACACAGTAGCGGTCCATACCATCTTTGTAGATCTTGGCACCTTGCTTGTTGTCATACTGATACTTGATGAACAATAGCTTCATTGTGGCCGAAGGGTTTGATGGTCCTGCTGCCATGTTTTCTCTTTCGTTTAGGTTTAAATGTCCCAAGTGTTCCGTGAAATACTCATAAGATCTCTCTGAAGAAGTATCGAAAATACTTCCTTCAAGGATCGGCTCTAACGGTCGTACTACACCTTGGTTTACACTCTCCTCCGTTGAAAAAACACTTGGTTGATCCGCTAAATTTCGGTGTTGGTTGTTGATTTGTTTTTCCCATCTCAAAAACATGAAGAAAGTGAATTTACCGATTGAATCCAAACCTCTTACCTGGAGATGGAGTGATCTTCCAACAAGGAAGAGGGCAGCGAAGACAGAATCAAGACTACCATTGTTACAACTGTGGAGAGGATGGCCATGGCATGTACTACTGTCCTCATCCAAGAAGGAAAAACTTCAATAGAGGAGTAAGGCAAAAATTCAATAGAGGAGTAAGACAAATAATGTAAGGTTTCCAGTTTTCGAAACCTTAAAGATTGTACAAATCTTGCAAAACTTAATAGAAAACACTATTGCAGGACTCCAATCACTATTAATTTTGGTATTTTTGGAATCATAAGCAGAGCTTTACTATGTTTAGAAATTTTCAGAATCTGATTCCAATAAAAACGGGAATAGTTACAGGTCCTAGAAAATTATAATAGAAATTCAATTAGTAACAAAAATTGGATGATCTCATTATTAATCATTAGCAAAGAATTCTTTACACTAAGGTTCTAGAATTAGATAGAAAATTCCAATTTTCATCATTAAGGATCTGCAAAAATCAACCAGGCAAATTCTGGAAGGTATGGGGTGAGTGTGGAAGCTGGGAAAACTTGCCAGGAGCAGTGTTGGCTGAAGATGGCGCAAAATTCAAGCTAGGGGGCTGCTTGGACTGTGGAAAAACTGCCAAATTCTGCCAGACGCCCAGAAAAAGCTATAAAAAGGATCTTTCTCTTCATATTTTCTTAGACTCGGAGCCTTGAGACTTTCTCTCTCATCTAGGGAGAGCACTACGCAAAAATCATTAGAGTTTAATCTCTAATTGATTAACCCTAACGGTAATTATCTTAATCCTTCTTAATTAGCAAGGTTAGATTAAGATATTTGTTAATAAATCAAAGATTAGGCTTAAGTATGCTCCTCAAACCTCTCTTAATTAATTAATCTCTGCTGATTATTATAATTAAGCTTAGTAATACTAAACTCATTAATTATCCGATCATATTAGGGCTGAAATTAGCCAAATTAACCATGAATTAACGGTAAATACATTAATTAAGATTAGATTAAGTTGAAGTAATTATCAGAGATACATTAGATAGTTTTTAATCTAAAAAAATTATCCTATAATTTTATGAGAAGTTTTCCTAATTAATTAGGCCAAATGACTCTGTTTTTTGAACAATTTTAATAGGGGAAATTAGTAAATGAATTTCAAATGATGTGATAAATTTATCAGTGGTTAATTAGGTGTTCAAGAACCCGTGATAATTAGAAAAAGCTCAGAAAATTAATCTAGCTAATTATTTTAGCAAAAATACCCTGTTTTTTGAGCAATTTAAATAGGGGAAATTAGTCGATGGAATTCAAATGCTGTGATATAATTATTAGTGGTTAATTAGGTGTTTAAGAACCTATGATAATTAGGAGAAGCTCAGAAAATTAATCTAGATAATTACTTTAGCAAAAATACCCTGTTTTTTGAGTAATTTAAATAAGGGAAATTAGTAAATGGATTTCAAATGCTATGATAAATTTATCAGGGGTTAATTAGATGTAAAGAAATCTGTGGTAATTAGGAAAAGCTCAGAAAATTAATCTAGTTAATTACTTTAGCAAAAATACTCTACTTCTTGAGAAATTTAAAAAGGGGAAATTAGTAAATGGAATTTAAATGCTATTATATAATTATCAATGGTTAATTAGGTGTTTAAAAACCCTTGATAATTAGGATAAGCTCAGGAAATTAATCTAGCTAATTTATTTAGCAGAAATACCCTATTTTTTGAGTAATTTAAATAGGGGAAATTAGTAAGTGGAATTCAAATGCTGGGATATGATTATGAGTGATTAAATATGTGTTTAGGAACCCGCAATAATTAGGAGAATCTCACAAAATTAATCTAGCTAATTTCTTTAGCAGAAATACCCTGTTTTTTGAGAAATTTAAATAGGGGAAATTAGTAAATGGAATTCAAATGCTGTGATATGATTATCACTGATTAAATAGGTATTTGAGAACGTGTGATAATTAGGAGAATCCCAGAAATATAATCTAGGTAATTTCTTTAGTAGAAATACCCTATTTTTTGAGCAATTTAAATAGGGGAAATTAGTAAATGGAAGTCAAATGATATGATATAATTATTAGTGGTTAATTAGGTGTCTAAAAACCCGTGATAATTAGGATAAGCTCAGAAAATTGATCTAGCTAATTACTTTAACAGAAATACCCTATTTTTTTGAAAAATTTAAATAGGGGAAATTAGTAAATGGATTTCAAATGCTATGATATATTTATCAGAGGTTATTTAGGTGTAAAAGAACCTCTGATAATTAGGAAGCTCAGAAAATTAATCTAGCTAATTACTTTAGTAGAAAAACATTGTTTTTTAGACAAAGTAAATAGAGGATATTAATAAATAGGTTTAAATTGAATTGAGATATTTATCAGAGGTTTATTAGACCTCAGGAAACCCGTGGTAATTATGCTACCATTTGAAAATTAGTTTAACTATATATCCCAATAAAATCACTCTAAATTTTGGGAAAAATAAAAAGGGAAATATAGTAAAGTAAATAGGAACCCTTTGATATCAATACCACAGAAGGAATATACCTTGGGAAATCTATGATAATTATCCTAGTCTTAGATAAATAGTTTAGGTACATATTTTGGTCAAAAGTAACCGATTTTTGTATATAATGGACAAGAAAAATTAGGAAATAAATTTATCTAATTACCAAAGAATTAATCGAGGTCCAAAACCCTTATTAAAGGATGGGAAAAAATTACTTATAACATAATTAAGTTACGGGATGAGTAAGCTATCAAAACGACTATTAAAGATCCCTATCTATTCCAAAAATTCTTATTTTTGGGTAAACAAGGAAAATAAAGGTTATTCAATTAATCTTCTAATGGATTAAGTCTTTTTATAAGGCTGTCGAAATGGCCCCCAAGAGAACCAGGGGGAATCCTTTGACTGAAGAAGATGATGTTAGTAACAAACGCAACAAAGCAACTAATGACCACGAAGCAGGGCCTAGCCATAGGCCAACATAGGAGAGTCTACGGCTATCTGCTCCACAGCACATGGACGAGCAGTCCCAGGTGGATTTCTATTATGTCATTAATAGCTTTTAGAGTTCATTTTAAGTTAAGCATTGTATACGTAAGGTTAGGAAGAAAAGAAAAAACTGGCTGTAAATGGAAGGTAACTTCCATGAAACCCACGAGCAATGATTGTAAATTAGGAAAGGAATGATTGGGTTATGACTGGTTGAAATAGGAAAGAAATGTTTGACCATCCTTAAGACAGCTTGTCTCAAGACACCTCTGATTCCTTGGAAATATTTTACTCCAGGTAATGAGTAATGATGGAGATACCATCATGGAGGAGTCGGTTACCTCGGCACGTGTGGAGTCTTTACCCCGTGCTTGTTTATGTTTATGGATAGTACTTTTAAGTTTATCCTAGAGGAACCGTCCGGTTGTATGGGCAACTGGTTTTGGCGTATGGGCGCCCGGACTTTGGGTGAAGACTTTTTCCACCCCGGTTATATAAATAAGGAATGGGTGCCGTTTTTCACCCCTGTATAGGTGGTCTTGAGACAAGTTAGTATTGGTCAGTGATACCTTAAAATGACAGTACCTTGTCTTAAGTTTAAAGATGTTTGTTTTCTGAAAGAATGTCTTCAATGCTGTTTTTCAAAAGTTGTCTTAAGGAAATGCAGTTTGAAAAGTAAAAAAAAGAAAAAAAGAGAATCATTGTTTTAATTGTGGAAAGAATGTGCTAGTAATTAAATAACAATAGAATCATGTGTGAGTGCGGGGTGGTAAGTGGGGATTGACTAAGGTTGTCAATCATGGACGGGTGGACCTGATTAGTCAAGTAACTATCCATTCTCGTGCACTAAAACGTTTAGAAACTTCTTCACTTGGACGAGGAATCCACCAGTGGGTGTGCCCTCACATATGCTAGAGGGAAAAAAGCATTGGCTAAGGAAACCTTAATCTAAAGGATGAAGATTTAGGGCCGGAATTTTTTTTTAGGGTCCCGTTTCCCCTGCGAGACAGGACTAGGTCTCTTCTAGGGCTATAAACCTAAACCATTTCCAATGGTAAGGGTGAATTCCCAAGAATTTTTCTTGTTTAAAGACTTTGACTTTAGAAGGCCTAGAGACCTGTCAATGGTACCATCCCGCTTTTGGTGTCAGCGGGTTTGGAGACCTTACAAGTGGTATCAGAGCATGGTTAATAAGGTCCCGACCTTAGGAGGGTAAAAGTTGGGAAATAGGCATAAGCTGTGTTGCATTTTTAATTATGGTATTGTGAAATGAGAATTTCGCTTTTAATACAGGAAAATATCCGCCAAGCTTACCAAAAGTTTGTGATTTTCAACTTCATGTTCGAGGCTGCTTGCAGCTCCAACAACTTTGTACTTCGCAGGAGCATCATGCAATTGTTAGATTTAATGTTTTCCCCTCCTCCTACATGGGGAATCAGCTGGTCACAGTTTGGCGGAATTTTCCTGATTGATGCACGACAGCTAGAAGGGTTGACACTCAATCTAAAAAGACTCAAGTGGGCAGAAACACTTCGGACCATCGAAGTTTTCTTCTTCAGTGGGACTGAAGATCCAGATCAGACCATTGTTATAGATGGGATAGAAGTGTTACAGAATCAGTGGGTCTATGAGCAGGTAGCCACAGTAATATACCCAGGTAGGATCAGGCCCATGAGGGTAGGCCCAAGGTTTAGGGGACCAAAAGATGTCATCTTTTTTGATCCCTTGTCAGACCCACCAATGGTAAAGAGATTGTTGATTTAGGGAATCACACATTGTATATGGCATGAGTCCATCTTGTATATAGTATGAGCCCATCTTGTACATAGTATGAGTCAGTGTTGTATCAACCTCTGTATATACCATGGTTTTATGACATGCTTGTGTAGTTAAATTGAAATGGTGAGAATGGTTGTCAGATTTCTATTTTTAGTATGTTAAAAAGTATATAAATTAGAGAACTGCATGACAAAACAAAAGTAGTGTAAACACTAAAGCATTTTCATTAATTACAAACCCAGGGAATTGCCAAAAGTCTCTATACTCCCACCCAGGAAAAGAAACTACTGTTAAAACAAGTTCAACTCCCAAATTTCAAGGGAGAAGGAACCAATTTAGAATGTGATGCCGAAGCATGGCTTGACACCATGGATGATTATTTCTTGGCAGCAGAAACTGCTTTAGAAAATCAAGCAATGTTAGGAATGTTCCGACTCACCGGAGATGCCAAACTCTGGTGGAAACAATACTGTAGAGATAATCCTTCCATTAGTCCCTCTTGGGAAAGAATGAAGCAGGCAGTGAAAGAAAGATATCTTCCTCCAGCTCACCAAGCTATCAAGATGAACGAGTTCTTTGCCCTCAAACAGTTAGGGCTTACCTTGGAAGAGTATTACACCAAATATGTGTCTTTACGACGTTATGCACCACCAATGACTATGGAACAACAGATTGCTTGCTTTTGTCAGGGCTTAAACAAACCCTTGAGTAACAGGTTGGAAGCTATGAGACCCACCTCTATTCAAGATGCTCTTTTAAGAGCTAAACCACTTGCAGCGGAAGGAAACCCTCCTGCCAGGAACTATTACAACTACAATAACATTAGAGGAAGAGCAAGGGGAAATTATAATCAAGGAGGTCGACGGAGGGCAGTGTCAGCTGCAGCCACTATAGAGCAGACTTTTCCAAACATCAGATGCTATGGATGCAATAGAATGGGACACTACAAGATTCAATGTCCTGAAGGGAAAAATCTTCAAATTGTTACCGGAACCCCTTCTCAGTCTCAAATAGGACAAGGAAATAATCAAAGAGGTAGAGGCTATAGAGGACGAGGCAGAGGAGCCAGAGCTTATGCTGCATTAGGAGAGCCTACTTTGCAGGATGAGGAAGATGAAAGAGCTACTCTTTTTGCCGCCATTGATAACCCTGGAGCTCGGCAACAGTATGCTGTCATCCAAACCACTGCAAATAGAGAAGGTGAAAAATTTGAACTACTTATAGATTGTGGCAGCACACACTCTTTTCTCTCTCCTAAATGTTTAAGGACACTTAAATTGAACCAATATCCTACCAAGAAATTAGTAGTAGAACTAGCAAATGGAAAAGAGGTTCTATCTCAATTTACAACTGGGAAAGTTGAGTTTGAACTAGGGGGAACCCTGACTTCATCCTACTTTCGAACTCTTCCAGTAGGAATCTATGATGGTATCCTAGGAATGGATTGGCTAATAAAAAATCAAGCCCAAATTCACTGTGCTCAAGGGAACTTAACCTTCAAAAATCACTTAGGTGAAGAAACATTAGTACAATGATTAAATGGGAAACCTAAGGCTCATTTAGTCAAGGCTAGTCGACTTCTGAAGGGGTTACGTAAAGGGCAACAGATTTTTGTAGTAAAACTTAACAAGGCAGATGATTCAAGGGACAACTCAACTCCAGAAGGGCTTAAAGAATTTTCGGATATATTTCCAGAAGATCTTTCGAATTTACCTCCTCCCAGAGATATAGACCACGAAATTGAAACCTTTCCAGGTAGTGAACCAATTTCAAAAAGACCCTACAAAATGTCCCTCCCTGAAGCTATTGAATTAAAAGAACAGTTTCGTCAACTTATTGAGCAAGGATTCATAAGACCAAGCATTTCACCTTGGGGAGCATCGGTTCTATTTCAAAAGAAGAAGGACGGATTCTTACGTCTCTGCATTGATTATAGGGGACTTAACCAGGTATCAGTAAAGAATAAGTACCCCATTCCTCGCATTGATGAATTGCTTGATAGGTTACATGGGGCCAAGGTATTCACAAAAATTGATCTCAAATCAGGTTACCACCAAATCCGGATTAAGGAGGCAGATATTTACAAAACTCCTTTCAACACCCGGTATGGGCATTATGCATTCATAGTGATGCCCTTTGGTCTTACGAATGCTCCATCCACTTTTAACCGTCTCATGCAGGATATATTCAGAGAATATCTGGATGATTTTGTGTTGGTATTTTTCGATGATATCCTGGTATATTCTAAGGATGAAAAAGAGCATGAAGACCATGTACGTAAAATACTTCATCTTCTACGCCAACATCAGTTATATGCCAAGATGAGTAAATGTGTGTTTTCCACGCCAGAAGTTAGTTATCTTGGTTTTATAATAAACCTTGAAGGAATTTCAGTAGACCCCACAAAGGTTAAAGATATAATAGACTGGCCACAACCCAAAACAGTCAGTGAGAATAGAGGATTTTTGGGCATTACAGGATGGTATAGAATCTTTGTCAAAGATTATGCAGTTATTGGTGTCCCCTTGACGCAGCTACTTAAAAAGTCAGCCAAATTTACCTGGGGAAAAGAACAGGAGGATTTTTTCTTCAAACTAAAACAAAATCACACATCAGCTCTCGTACTCAAACTTCCTGACTTCACTCAAGAGTTTGAAGTAGTAACAGGTGCCAGCGGTCTTGCTATAGGAGGAGTCTTAAACCAAGAAGGTAGACCAGTCGCCTTTACTTCGCGAAAATTAAGAATCAACGAGCTGAATTATCCAACTCATGATTTGGAACTTCTAGCTGTCATCCATGCTCTAAAACTCTGGAGGCACTACCTTCTAGGGGGAAAGTTTCAATTGATCACCGATCATCAGAGTTTAAAATGGATTTTCTCACAAGCAACACTCAACATGAGGTAGAGAAGATGGATTGAACTTTTACAGGAATATGACTTTGAGATAAAATATAAACCAGGGAAAGAGAATATGGTTACTGACGCTGTTAGCCATAAAGTTTTTCTTGGGGCTATTTCCACAGTTGACAATCCAATCCTCTACAAGGTTAAGGAAGCTTCCCTGGAAGATAAGGATTATCAAAAACTTCTACAGGTTATCAATCAACAGGACTTAAAAGAAAAAGAGAAAGACAGAATCAAGGATTATTCACTTGAAGAGGGGCTTCTCTATTATAAGTATCGGCTTTACATTCCTAAAAATCCAACATTAAAGGAGTTAATCCTTTATGAAGGACATAATGCTCCAGTTTCCGGCCATCCCAGCTATGCAAAGACCCTTAATGCCATAAGAAAAAGCTATTTCTGGCCAGGAATGAAAGGAGATATACTTCGCTACATCAGACAATGTCTTTCCTGTCAAAGGATTAAGGCTGAACGAGTAATGATGCCAGGAAAACTTCAACCTTTGGACATTCCTCAGATGAAGTGGGAACTCATTAGCATGGACTTTGTAACAGGCCTTCCCACTGTTCAAGGGGGTTACGACTCCATTATGGTGGTAGTGGATATGTTGACAAAAGTCTCCCACTTGATGCCTGCAAAAACAACTTATACTGCATCAGACATAAGCCGTCTCTTTATCAAAGAGATCTTCAGATTGCACGGGCTTCCTAAGAGAATAGTCAGTGACAGAGATGCAAAATTCACTTAAAAATTCTGGAAAGCTTTATTTGAATCCTTAGGAACTTAGCTATGTTTCAGTACATCCTATCACCCCCAGACAGACGGCCAGACAAAAAGAGTAAACCAAGTCATTGAAGACATCCTTAGATCCTATTGTGGTAGGGAACCCCGGAAATGGATCCAATTTCTTCCTCTGGTGGAATTCGCCTATAACTCTTCCTTTTATCAAAGCATTGGGATGTCACCATTCAATGCTCTTTATGGGCATGAGTGTATATCATCCCTAAATTTTGCTGACACTACTACAAGGGTAGAAGCTTCAAAGCAAATGTTGGAGGAGATGGAGGCCCAAACCAAAGCCATAAGGCAAGACATTCAGGCAGCCAAGGATCGCCAGAAACAGTATGCTGATAAAAAACGATCTGATTGGGTTTTCAAACAAGGAGATCAAGTATTCCTAAGGGTTCGTCCAAAACGAAGCACTCTATCCTTGGGAAAATACAAAAAACTAAGCCCCATATATTGTGACCGTATGAAGTGATTAAAGTAATCAGTGATTAAGCTTAAAAACTAAAATTGCATGAGCACCTCAAGGTCCATAATGTATTCCATTCTTTTCTAAAACCTTACATCCCAAATCCAAATCATACTCTAGATGACGAACAAATTGTGATGCAGAAGCAAGGAATTCTTGAACTCCAACCAGATTGTATTCTTGACACCAGGGAAAGGAGTCTGAGAAACAGGGTTATCAAAGAATATTTGGTCAAATGGAAGGACTACCCTACTGAGGACGCCACCTGGGAGGATGAAGTATCCCTTCACAAGGATTTTCCCAATTTCGGTTGAGATGAGGACATCTCAAAATCCTTAAGTTGGGGTGATTGTAAGGTTTTCAGTTTTCGAAACCTTAAAGATTGTACAAAGCTTGCAAAGCTTAATAGAAAACACTATTGCAGGACTCCAATCACTATTAATTTTGGTATTTTTGGAATCATAAGCAGAGCTTTACTATGTTTAGAAAATTTCAGAATCTGATTCCAATAAAAACGGGAACAGTTACGGGTCCTAGAAAATTATAATAGAAATTCAATTAGTAACAAAAATTGGATGGGTCCATTATTAATCATTAGCAAAGACTTCTTTACACTAAGGTTCTAGAATTAGATAGAAAATTCCAATTTTCATCATTAAGGATCTGCAAAAGTCAACCAGGCAAATTCTGGAAGGTATGGGGTGAGTGTGGAAGCTGGGAAAACTTGCAAGGAGCAGTGTTGGCTGAAAATGGCGCAAAATTCAAGCTAGGGGGCTACTTGGACTCTGGGAAAACTGCCACATTCTGCCAGACGCCCAGAAAAAGCTATAAAAAGGATCTTTCTCTTCATATTTTCTTAGACTCGGAGCCTTGAGACTTTCTCTCTCATCTAGGGAGAACGCTACGTAGAAATCATTAGAGTTTAATCTCTAATTGATTAACCCTAACGGTAATTAGCCTAATCCTTCTTAATTAGCAAGGTTAGATTAAGATATTTGTTAATAAATCAAAGATTAGGCTTAAGTATGCTCCTCAAACCTCTCTTAATTAATTAATCTCTGCTGATTATTATAATTAAGCTTAGTAATACTAAACTCATTAATTATCCGATCATATTAGGGCTGAAATTAGCCAAATTAACCATGAATTAATGGTAAATATATTAATTAAAATTAGATTAAGTTGAAGTAATTATCAAAGATAGATTAGAAAATTGTTAATCTAAGAAAATTATAATTTTCTGAGAAGTTTTCCTAATTAATTAGGCCAAATCACTCTATTTTTTGAACAATTTTAATGGGGAAAATTAGTAAAAAAATTTCAAATGATGTGATAAGTTTATCAGTGGTTAATTAGGTGTTCAAGAACCCGTGATAATTAGGAAAATCTCAGAAAGTTAATCTAGCTAATTATTTTAGCAGAAATACCCTGTTTTTTGAGCAATTTAAATAGGGGAAATTAGTAGATGAAATTCAAATGCTATGATATAATTATTAGTGGTTAATTAGGTGTGTAAGAACCTGCGATAATTAGGAGAAGCTCAGAGATTTATTCTAGATAATTACTTTAGCAAAAGTACCCTGTTTTTTGAGTAATTTAAATAGGGGAAATTCGTAAATGGAATTCAAATGCTGTGATATAATTATTAGTGGTTAATTAGGTGTTTAAAAACTGGTGATAATTAGGAGAAGCTCAGAAAATTAATCTAGCTAATTTCTTTAGTAGAAATACCCTATTTTTTGAGCAATTTAAATATGGGAAATTAGTAAATGGAATTCAAATGTTGTGATATAATTATCAGTGGTTAATTAGGTGTTTAAAAACCTGTGATAATTAGGATAAGCTCAAAAAATTAATCTAGCCAATTGCTTTAGCAGAAATACCTTGTTTTTGGATCAATTTAAATAGGGGAAATTAGTAAATGGAACTCAAATGTTGTAATATAATTATGAGTGATTAAATAGGTGTTTAAGAACCCGTGATAATTAGGAGAAGCTCAGAAATTTAATCTAGATAATTTCTTTAGTAGAAATACCCTATTGTTTGAGCAATTTAAATAGGGGAATTTAGTAAATGGAATTCAAATGCTATGATATAATTATCAGTGGTTAATTAGGTGTTTAAGAACCCCTGATAATTAGGAGAAGCTCAGAAAAGTGATCTAGATAATTACTTTAATAGAAATACCTTGTTTTTTTGAAAAATTTAAATAGGGGAAATTAGTAAATGGATTTCAAATGCTATGATATATTTATCAGGGATTATTTAAGTGTAACAAAACCTGTGATAATTAGGAAAAGCTCAGAAAAATTAATCTAGCTAATTACTTTAGTAGAAAAACACTGTTTTTTAAGACAAAGTAAATAGGGTAAATTAACAAATAGATTTAAATTGAATTGAGATATTTATAAGAGGTTTATTAGACCTCAGGAAACCCGTGGTAATTATGCTACCATTTGAAAATTAGTTTAACTATATATCCCAGTAAAATTACTCTAAATTTTGGGAAAAATAAAAAGGAAATATAGTAAAGTAAATAGGAACCCTTTGATATCAATACCACAGAAGGAATATACCTTGGGGAATCTATGATGATTATCATAACCTTAGATAAATAGTTTAGGTACATATTTTGGTCAAAAGTAACCGATTTTTGTATATAATGGAGAAGAAAAATTAGGAAATAAAGTTATCTAATTACCAAAGAATTAACCAAGGTCCAAAACCCTTATTAAAGGATGGGAAAAAGTGCTTATAACATAATTAAGTTATGGGATGAGTAACCTATCAAAACGACTATTAAAGATCCCTATCTATTCCAAAAATCCTTATTTTTGGGTAAACAAGGAAAATAAAGGTTATTCAATTTATCTTCTAACGGATTAAGTCTTTTTATAAGGCTACCGAAATTGCCCCCAAGAGAACCAGGGGGAATCCTTTGACTGAAGAAGATGATGTTAGTAACAAACGCAACAAAGCAACTAATGACCACGAAGCAGGGCCTAGCCATAGGCCAACATAGGAGAGTCTACGGGTACCTGCTCCACAACACATGGTCGAGTAGTCCCAGGTGGATTTCTATTATGTCATTAATAGCTTTTAGAGTTCATTTTAAGTTAAGCATTGCATACGTAAGGTTAGGAAGAAAAGAAAAAACTGGCTATAAATGGAAGGTAACTTCCATGAAACCCATGAGCAATGATTGTAAATTAGGAAAGGAATGATTGGGTTATGACTGGTTGCAATAGGAAAGAAATTTTTGACTATCCTTAAGACAGCTTGTCTCAAGACACCTCTGATTCCTTGGAAATATTTTACTCCAGGTAATGAGTAATGATGGAGATACCATCATGGAGGAGTCGGTTACCTCGGCATGTGTGGAGTCTTTACCCCGTGCTTATTTATGTTTATAGATAGTACTTTTAAGTTTATCCTAGAGGAACCGCCCGGTTGTATGGGTAACTGGTTTTGGCATATGGGCGCCCGGACTTTGGGTGAAGACTTTTTCCACCCCGGTTATATAAATAAGGAATGGGTGCCGTTTTTCACCCCTGTATAGGTGGTCTTGAGACAAGTTAGTACTGGTCAGTGATACCTTTAAATGACAGCACCTTGTCTTAAGTTTAAAGATGTTTGTTTTCTGAAAGAATGTCTTCAATGCTGTTTTTCAAAATTTGTCTTAAGTTAATGCAGTTTGAAAAGTAAAAAAAGAAAGAAGAGAATCATTGTTTTAATTGTGGAAAGAATGTGGTAGTAATTAAACATCAATAGAATCATGTGTGAGTGCGGGGTGGTAAGTGGGAATTGACTAAGGTTGTCAATCATGGACGGGTGGACCTTATTAGTCAGATAACTATCCATTCCCGCGCACTAAAACATTTAGAAACTTCTTCACTTGGACGAGGAATCCACCAGCGGCTGTGCCCTCACATATGCTAGAGGGAAAAAAGCGTTGGCTAAGGAAACCTTAATCTAAAGGATGAAGATTTAGGGCCGGAATTTTTTTTAGGGTCCCGTTTCCCCTGCGAGACAAGACTAGGTCTCCTCTAGGGCTATAAACCTAAACCATTGCCAATGGTAAGGGTGAATTCCGTGTAATTTTTCTTGTTTAAAGACTTTGACTTTAGCAGGCCTAGAGACCTGTCAATGGTACCATCCCGCTTTTGGTGTCGGCGGGTTTGGAGACCTTACAAATAACATCAAAGTGAAGTGCGTAGGCATTGTGAATGCATTCAAGGTGAAGGCATTCAACACAAAACTGGAGGTAGATATTTTTGTCATGCCACACAAAGGGGAGGCCTACCCTAGCATTCTTGGAAGGCCATGGATCATGGCTATGGAAGCTAAGCAAGACTAGAGTACCGGAATAATCTAGATGAAGGATGCTAAAGGGAAGCCCATATTCTACAACATGAAGACTGGGAAGCAATGCAACATGACCTTGGAGGCATCAAAAGATGAATTCATCAGTGACTCTTCGACCACCTCGGGAGAAGAGACGACAACAACTCAAGAGAGAGACAATAGCATCAAAGTCATGGGAGTCATCCTCGGAGATCCAAAGAGATTGACACAATCTGAAGCACCACCAAAGAATCAAGAGGGAACATCAGGTATGCAACCCTTCGCGGATACAAGTAAGTTACATCGGATGCTCTGCAGTGAGTTAGCTAGTGAATAGAGAGAAGAGTACATCTCTATGCTAGGTAACTGTAGGGTTAAGGCGGATATGTTAGTGTGACATTCATGCTAATGGCATGCTTCGGAGAGGTTAGTGTAGAGCTTTCTAGAGAGAGATTGTTGTACAATACAATAGGGTATATTGCAAATGATAAAGCTTACAAATATTCAGCAGAATGTGCCTCTATATAAGCTTTTACAAATAGACAACCTTTTGACACATGAGCACAAAAAGGTGGCTGCCAATGCACAAATACAAGTGGTGGTGCTTTACAAAAAGGTTACAAGAGGTCCTTCACATGGCTTGACACATAAGGCTTTTCTAGGTGGAAGAGACTGTTCACATAAGAGATGCAACAAAACCTCGCATCCCAACAATAACTTCACCATACTTTTCATTGATGGGTATGACAAGATCACAAGCATCACAATGGTGCAACACCGCATAAGGCTCAAGGAAGGAAGTAAGCCTATAGTGCAAACGCTCAGAAGGATTGGGGTAGTTCAGCAAGAGGCATTGTTCAAAGAGGTAAGGAATTTGCTACAAGCAGGTTTCATTTACCCCGTCAAAGACTCAGAGTGGGTCTTTCTAGTGGTGGTCACACCAAAGAAGAACAGTAAGTAGTGAGTTTGTGTAGACTACAAACCTCTCAATTCAGTAACAAAGAGGGATCGTTTTCCCATCCCATTCCAAGACGAATTCTCAATGAGGTAGTAGGTCATGAGTGCTACATAGTATGTGTGATGGCTACTCAGGCTACTTCCAGATTAGCATTGCAGAAGAAGACCAAAAAAAGACAACTTTTATAACACCATGGGGATGATTTGCTTACAGGGTGATGCCTTTTGGCCTCACCAACGCTCCGACCACATTTCAATGCTATGTAACTTTTGTCTTCCAGCCATACTTTGGTAAGTCAATACAGGTTTGAATAGATGATTTCTGCATCTACAACTGTTGCTCCCTCCATTTGAGCAAGGTCTATGATGGCTTGGCTAGGTTGTAGACCTTGGGTGGCCAACTTAACGTAGATAAGTGTCACATTGGTGAAAGAAAGGTTACTATTCTCGGCCATGTAATTTCAGCCAAAGGAATTGAGGCTGACCCAAGCAAGGTTCAAGATTTAGTATCTTTGTCATCACCCACAATAGCTAAGCAATTGTCTCTTTCCTTCAAAAGGTAAGGTATTTGAGCAGGTTCATTCACTCGCTCTCTCAAGTGGTTCTCCCTTTACAACACGTCACCCATAGAGATGTCTTCCTATGGAATGAAGAAAATGAGCAACAATTTAGCAAAGTGAAACAGATTCTAGCTCCACTACCCACCATTGCACCCCCTAGATGGGATGAGCCATTTTATGTTAACCCACCAGTGTAGGAAGTGATACACTTGGAGCCGTACTAATGCAGATGGACCCCCAAACCTCTTTCATGCATCCTATCTACTTCTCTAGTCACGTCATGACCCCATCAGAAAAAGGATTCACTACGATAGAGCACATGGTGCTTGCATCGATGTTTGCCACCACAAAGTTCCGCTCTTATCTATTGCATAGGTCCTTTGTAATTCTAACAATGGAAGAAGTCTTTACGTATGTAATGCAACACATGGATGTCTCATCTAAAATCTCTAAGTGGCTCGTTAGATTACAAGAGTTTGATTACACTATGCAAGTGGAGAACTCCACCAGAGCTAGTCTAGCAGGTATTCTTACTCATTGTCACTATGAGAAGAAGCTAAAGGTCAGCACAGAAGGCAAAGGAGATACACCAATAGTGGAAATTCCTAAGCTAGAAGGAGCTCACTCGCTTTTCTTTGATGGAGCTTACAAAAGGACAGTGGACCAGGCTGCAGCCGGCATTGTCATTTTTAATGAGCAAAAGGAGAAGGTATTCTCTAGTGGCAGCTACTACACTCTCACTCCAACAACGAAGTAGAGTACATGGCCCTAATTCTTGGATTAAAACAATGTGTTTTGCAAGGGATTTAGTGCCTAAATGTGTTTGGTGATGCCATGCTCTTGATTAAGCAGATAAATGGCACTTGGTTTTGTAAAAATCACATTTTCCTTGGTCAATTATGCCAAGTTAAGGATCTTTTAAGAAAGTTTGAAGCGGTACAATTATTTCATGTCCCTATGGAAAAAAATCAAGAAGCAGATGCTCTAGCCAAGGAAAGAATACAAGATGTTTCCATAGGAGTAATCAAACTGAATCTACCCCTCTTTCAGGGTAGAGATGCTATGCCTAATATCATCAGCTTCTTAGATACAGGAGAATGTCTAGACGGGTATACCAAGGGCCAGAAACAGTGGCTTGTCCAAAGCAACAAGATACCACCTTATAAACATCACCTTGTACTGCAAGGGTAAATACTAGATCCTCAGGCGAGTGGCAATCTCCAGTGAAATCACGGAGGTAATCTCAAGTTGCCATAGTGGTCTTTGCGGCAGCCACTTTGCTCTAGATGTTACTAGTAGGAAGATTCTACATGCATGATTCTCTAAGCCTAGTCTGAATAGGGATGTGCATCAATAGTATAAAACATGCAGATCTTGTTAAGTATCTAATGATAAAACACTAACCTATGAGTCACAGACTCCTATCATCTCATATAGCCCGTTTGAGAGGTGGGGAATGGATGCAATTGGTCCTTTATCAAGGGCCGAGTCGAGAAAACTGTACATTCTAGTTGGTGTAGACTACATGACCCAATGGGTGGAAGCAGCAGCCACTACATGCATTACAGCCTAAGAGGTGGCGAAGTTCATATTTGAGCACATCTGTTGCCGCTTTGGCACACCTCTGGAGATAATATCTGATAGATGGCCAGGTTGTAGAGGCGACTTGATGGGAGAACTGATAAAAAATCTAGGTATCACACGCCGACACTCTACTGCATACTATCCACAATGCAATGGTCTAGTAGAAAAGGTAAACGGCATCATCTATAAGATCATCACAAAGCAGGTGAATAACCACACAAGTGATTGGGATAAGCATCTCATGGACACTCTTTGGGCCTACTGCATGACATTCCGAACATCACTAGGTTTCACCCCTTTCCATTTGGTATATGGAAAAGATGCCATTCTACCCATCGAGGTACAGATAGCCAGCTTGCGAGTCATGGCTAGTCAGTTACATCACCCAATTGTGCATCTTTGCAACCACATCTTGGATATAGAAAGGCTTCAGTTAGACAGGGAAGATGCAATCAACTACTATGCGATGCAAGTAGAACGACACTGACTCACATTCAATGAAGGGCTTAAAGAAAAGAGTCTGAAGAAAGGCATGTTAGTATTGAGATACGACAACCGATTTGACACTAGGAAAGATAAGAAGTTTCAGCCCAAATGGGAAGGGCCATTCGTTGTCAAAAAGAGATACGCCAATAATAGCTACAAATTGATGGAGGCAGATGGTCAAATTCACAAGCAGAGTCAATGGATGGAGGCTCAAAAGGTACTTCTTAAGGTTTGATCCAAAGTTCATGATAGATATTCCAGAGGAGGGAGAACCCTCCAACTCCATTGCTAGAGAATCAAAAGTAGAGCTAGAGGCATGAAAGCCTCTAGCCAGAAGGGGAGGGCTAATGACGGCCGACTTTCGGAGCCATGGCCGTGGGAGCCAACCCCACTCGACGGGGAGCATAATACAAGAAAAAAATATATTAAAAAACATCTTTTTTCTAGCATGCTTCCACCCCTCCCTCCTTGAATCGTGCGCCCACAAACCACCCCAACTTGGTACCACACACTCTCTCTCTCCTCCATTATCACCACCTCTCTCTCTCTCTCTCTCTTTCCATACACACACACACACACACACACACACACACACACACACACACACACACACACACACACACACACACACACACACACACACACACACACACACACACACACTCACCCCATACCTCCCTCTCTCTCTCTCTTGTTCTAGTTAATATATATATATATATATATATATATCTTTCCACACACACACACACTCACACTCACGAGCACACACACACACACACACACATATGTACGCACACAATTACATACGCACCAACAACTCACAAACACACTCGCATGCACACATTCAAACAAACACATGCATGCCATACACACACACAAGAAGAAAAACCAAAGAAGCTCGGCATTGACGCCCAACGCAACGAAGAAGAACGACCAAAATCATGCGATGGTGACAACAAATCAAGAAATGATGTAAGGCATGCCGCGACCGGCCCCGAAGATGACGGGCACGCTATACCGATGCACCAGTAAGGTCTGCAATTTGTCGATATCTTTTCCACGACACACTTCTTCAGTAAACATCTATAGGGCCCTTGGGGTTCATCGTTAAGTACCCCCTATATAACGTGTGTTCGTGGGGTATTAAAAAAACCCCTCATTTAACATGTCTTAATGAACAAAATGATCCCTTAATTTAGGAAATTTTTCCAAACTTGAATATAAAACCCCTTATTTTAATATATCTTTGTTGAATTGCCTAATTTTTTTGCGTTTTAAAACCCCTTCTTTTGAACTCATGTTATACATTAACGCGATTACATAGTGCATCCCCCCCCGCGAGCCGTAGGGTAATCCTTTTGCCAATATTCAAGCCAAACCTTGTTAAAAATCATTTGTATATTTCCACCTCTCTCTAGGTGATGGTCACAAAGGCCCACCTAGGAGATATTATTTTACAATTCTCCTTAAACAAAGCAGGAGTCAACCATCTGGGACCCGGCTCCTTGCTTTGTCTCTCCTAATCAGGGCCTAAGCCCAATCATATTATCCTAAACTAAGCAAACTACACCTATAAAAGAGCACTGAGAGGTCACTATTGGGGGTCAGCACTTGAGAGGGAGCCATGCACACACACTAACTCCAAGGGTCGCTATGCACATGAGTGGGATCTCCACATACGTGAATTTTTCCCTAGAGAATGCACTATAGTCTCTCTCTCTCTCTCTCTCTCTCTCTACGATGTGTTGTGATTTATGTTAGTTGCATTGCTACTGTCTACGTCGTAGCCGCTTGAAGCTAGAT
Organism: Adiantum capillus-veneris; assembly: GCF_014529385.1. Lineage (NCBI taxonomy): Eukaryota > Viridiplantae > Streptophyta > Polypodiopsida > Polypodiales > Pteridaceae > Adiantum > Adiantum capillus-veneris. Next base: position 57,726,604 of record NC_140935.1, on the reverse strand, counting down.
GGTGCCCCCTGTTCACTCCCTGTGACGAGTTTGACGTGCACGGTCCTGGCATAGAGGCTACTAGGGTCTGTTTTGCGCTTGCATTTGTCATTTTTTACGTTTTTGTTTTGTATTATGCTCCCCCCCTAGTGGGATTGGTTCCCACAACCATGGCTCCAAAAGCCGGCCGTCACTATAAAAGACGATAAAGTCTTTAACGTTTTAGGTTTTCTCTATGCAAATAATTTAGTTGTTACATCATCTTATAATGATTGTATATCTCCCAGATAAAAATTATGATCCATATTGATATCTATGATAGGTGTAGACTTAAAAGCGGTCGCATTGGGTATATGCATGAATAGGTGGACTTAGTTACTATGTCTCGAATACCACTAGCAAGGTGGTAGCTACCTCCCAAATTCAAAATTGGAGGGAAAATTTTGTGAGACTTCAATAATTAATAGAATTTTCAAAATTGAGCGGTGCCTAGCACAAATCCAATGCTGTCACAACCTTTTTCCTCTCTCTCTCTGTCTCTCTCTCTCTCTCTCTCTCTCTCTCCCCCCCCCCCCTTTTGCTACAATAACCAATTTTTGACTCCATAGATGCTGTCTGTGTGTTTGTGTGTGTGTTGAAGCTTGTGCCTATGCAAACCTTGTCTTCATAGCTACCTATGTCCTCTCGCTCTCTCTCTCTCTCTCTCTCTCTCTCTCTCTCTCTCTCTCTCTCTCTCTCTCTCTCTCTCTCTCTCTCTCTCTCTCTGTTGAATCATGTGCCTATGCAGACCTTGACTCCATAGCTAGCTATGTCCCCCCCCCCCCCCCCCCCCCCCCCCCCCCCCCCCCCCCCTCTCTCTCTCTCTCTCACACACACACACACACACACACACACACACACACACACACACACACACACACACACACACACACACACACACACACACACACACACACACACACACACACACACACACACACACACACAAACATGTACATCCATCTAAAGGTGTTTCTTGTCCATAAACTTTGGACATGATACTTTGTCTTCCACCTCTCAAAGACTCGCATGATGCTAGAAATCATTCCAGTTGAGGATGCCATAAATTCAACTGTTAGTACATGCCTTTTTTTTGGTTCAGTGAAGTGAAACTCATGCAAACAAAGTGTAATCAAGGAGTATGAAGGAAACAAAAAGCGCATATATTGCAAGAGAGTCAAAGAAAGGGAACCTAGAGCTAGCATGTCAACTTCAATGAATTCAAGCGTGTATATTGCAAGAGAGTCAAAGAAAGGGAACCTAGAGCTAAGAGGTCAACTTCAATGAATTTAAGCGCCACAAATTACTACACAGTTGATCAAGTTTTTCAAGTGTTGCATAGAGGGTCTTGAAAACAAGCCAAATGGGTAAATCATTGGCATCATTCTAAAGCATTGATTATTGACAGGCCTAAACATTCAATCTACAAGACCTGAGGTTTCCAATTATGAGCAGAAGGTTTTGATAAGTGGAATGCACAACACTCTCAAGGCAATGAAGAAACCAAACATCTTGAAAGAGTTGTTTATTAAATGGGCAAGCATCATAATGGTTATGAGTTCAACAAGCATGAAACCAAATATAGAAGTTGCATTGAGACTTCTTGGTTGACATCAGAGGAACTTCTATGCAACTAGATCTTGATTGAAACATAATCATACACAACTGCCATTTCATTTGTGCAAGAACTAACCATACACAAACAATTTAATTACAGAGGAAGTGAAGGCCATATTTGTAAAAATTTGGACTAACAATACACACATATCACCCAACAAGAAGGATATGTGTCGGAAGCGTATTATACAAAAAGTGTTCAAGAACACCCAGTGCATCTTGTTGAGCAACCTTAGGTTTGTTTTGACTTCTTGAGCAAAAGAAATTCAATTTTCATTGTTATGAAATCGCTTTGATTTTCCTTCAATTAACTTTGGTAGCTAAATAATAGTTTGTTGATTGCTGCACATTTATTCAGGCCTAGTAACTACCATTGTCAGATAGGTAGCTCACTCTACATGCTCCCTCTCTCAAGAATTAGTACCACAATTGGTGGCTACCACCTGGATCCCTTTAATCACCACTGCCAGAAAATGGTAGCTTCCATGCTCTCCTCGATAAAGGTAGCCACTAGTCTAATAGTGCTAAATATCAATTTTCTATGGTGATCCTGGTAGACTGGTAGATACCACTATCAACTTGCTAGTTACTAGTCTCATAACTAGTTCTAGCTACCATGGTAGTCCTAGGAGAGGTAGCTACCATGTACTAATAGATAGCAGTGTAATTTTTTATAATGTTTGCTACAAGTCTTCCTATTGGGATGCGGGCTTTTGTTGCATTTTGTGTGAACAACCTCTTCCACCTAGAAAAGTGATGTGTCAATAACCCATGTGAAGAACCTCTTATATTCCATGTGTAAAGCATAGCCACTTGTGTTTGTGCATAATCAGCCACATATATGCTTTATGTGTCAAAAGGCTGCTTCTTTGTATAGGCCTATACATAGGCACACTATGCTCAATAAAATATCGCAACATTTTGCAACTATACACTATTGTACTGTGTGCTGCCCAATATCAAGCCCTAAGCTAACTCTATTCTAATCATGCTTATGCCATGAATGGCACACTAGCCCATACACCTTAACCTATCAAGTGGTATCAAATCCTGCAATGTGATTAGCATTTCCTAATCACCCTTATAGATCCACATTTATTCATCCCCTCTATGCTAAATTGCATTGGCACCTTCTCTAATTAGCCATTCCAATTGCTAATTCAACACCCCTTTACCTTGCATATTAATCATGGAGTTAATCACATCATTAATTATTTCCTTTTTTGAAGTCCTTTGGTAATGGGATATGTACAATTCATGCCAGTGCCCATAGTAATTGATTAAAAAGATAATTTAATGATTGTTCATATTTGCATCATGATTGGCACATCATTATTATCAATAATTAGGTCAATTTATGCATTTTGTGTGCACATTTGGCTTTGGTCTACTGCAAATTTGAGAGCCCACTTTGATTGCTCGAGTGTGCATGCTCATAGTGCATACATTTGAGCCCTCAAGCTTGTAAATTATCAGAGGATAAGTCTCTTAATTGGCCTTCCATGTGTGTGTATGTGTGTATGAGAGAGAAAGAAAGTAGTGTGTGTGTGTGTGTGTGTGTGTGTGTGTGTGTGTTAATTTTAGTGGGAGCCACTACTAAATAAGACAAAAGGGTTTTGTTAATTTGAGCATGGAGTCTTCCACAATTTGGATTTATCCACATCAATTAAACCTTCAATGAGGTGCTGCCCTTGTCACACTACCCCACCTCCTAGGTTCTAGCTCAGCAAGTTTGCATCATCACCCCAAGTGTCAGATTGCACATAGCCTTGCATCTCCAACTTTAATGTGCGCAACCCCGTGTTTCTTGACTTGCATCTTTTGTCCTCAATTGGTCGTTGCATCCACCTCGGTACCCTCAGGGACCGTTGATACTTGCCCTTGGTCAGTTCAACCATCGATTACATCATTGACTACCCATTCAGCTATCATGGCCCATGCATCATCAACCTCACTGTGCTGATGACAACATGTGCACAATTGTAAAGCCTCTTTTCAACCCTCATCAAACTTATTAGTTGGTTGATCTTGCCCCATCTCCCAATTCTTGCCATCATTTTGCACCATCAATTGGCCAATCACCTTTGCTACACTGCCTTGCTTTGCCTCATCTTTGTCAATTGTTGTGACTCATAGACTTATTTTGAAGTCATGCTTGTCTAAAAGGAACTAAATCCTCCACCCACACCATCCAAGGAGGCCATTCCCACACATGTAAATTATGCTTGGAATCCCTCGTGACCTCAAGAAAATTTGTGTCTTCAGTGGCTTGTAAAAGCAGTTACAGAAACTAGGCCATTCACAACACGAATAGAAGTCACTTCGTAGTAAGTTTCTTCAAGCGGGACATCAAAAAGAAAATGTGTCTATTTGTAAGCACTAATAAACACTTTACACATGCACTAAATGAAAGAGTTACGTATATCTGTGCTCCAATTTGACCTCATGATGCAACCACAAGAAAATTTTACATCCATTGCATGTATGCCCGTTTTTGCGAGAGGATTAGACACTACCAACATAAAACCAATAAGACCTTCCTCATGGGCTATGGATATGTGAACCCAAGGCATGTATATTATGCCTACATAGGCATCAATCACTTGTGATGCCCTACATGTGACTAGGAATAAGAACATCACTAAATGAACAATAGAAATCATCATTTAGAATAAAAAATGACATATTGGCTACTAGATCAACAACCTGTGGCAAGGATAACGACAACAAAGTAAAACAACTTTTGAAAATTTGTGTGGGGGAAGAAAAATCCTCCAAGACAAACCAAAAAAAACCTTGTGAATATGTGTGTGCCCAATTGTGTGTCACTCTCATTTGTGTTAAGGGAAGCTTTGCCTTTCTACCCTTGTGCTCAAAGACTTGTGTGCTTACCCTTTTGTTCAAGGGGAGGCTTGTGTTTTGTGTGCCTCACCCTAGTGTGTTTTGAGGGCAAGATAAACTTTTGTGATTGATATGCAACCAAATCCCGCACAGGGGAGGATTGTTGGGATCTCATTGGGATGTGGGCTTTTGTTGCATCTCTTGTGTGAAATACCACTTCCACCTAGAAAAGTGATGTGTCAATAACCCATGTGAACAACCTCTTGCATTCCATGTGTAAAACATAGCCACTTGTGTTTGTGCATCAACAACCACATATATGCTTTATGTGTCAAAAGGCTACTTCTTTGTATATGCTTATATAGAGGCAGATTATGCTCAATAAAAAAATCCCATCATTTTGCAGCTCTACTCTATTGTAATATGTGCCCAACATCAAGCCCTAAGCTAACTCTTCTCTAATCATGGTTGGCACACTAACCCATCCACCTTAACCTATCACCTCCATGCTATTGAGCACCTGATAGACTAGTGGCTAACATTGTTAACCTGGTACCTACCACTAGTGTTGAGGAAGCAAGAATCTTCTAGTACTAGTCATGGTAGCTACCATCATATTGCTCCTCAAGTCTGCTAGCACCTAGAACTTTGTCCTCAACCCAAAATCAAGTACCTACATCGTGAAGGTCTTGTGGTGTAGATCCTCAATGAGGCTACTGGTAGCTTCTAAGCATAAAAAACAATAATAAGATAAAAGACAACAATAGACATGAAAAAAAAAAATCATTTTTGTTTGTCTCAATACAAAGGAAATGGAGAGATGTTACAAAGCCAGGCTTTAGGAAAAATTCCAAAAATGGGGATAGGCCGCAAAGCAAAAACACAGAGACTAAGTTTGTAGTCTTTTATTGACTCTCGTTGCAATAACACCTCTTCTTTCAACATCTATGGAGCTATTTTCTCTTGCATCTTTCTTTGCTAGGTCCTTTGATGTCTTTGTTGGCCCCTGTACATCCCCTGTAGGCTTTTTAGTAGCCTCATATATAGGGAAGAAACAACAATGAACATGATTCAACTTAACATTGTATTATCTGCATTAAGGACAAAATAGAACCAAAATTACCATATGTCATCTTTCTCTTTCTTTCCCTTTGCATCATCCATATGGTATGCAAGATGGGAGGATTGGTGTCTATGGCTTCAACAACATTACTCTTCTCTAGTGAAGGATCATTTTTGGCTCCATCTTCCTTCTAAAGACCATCCTTGTATAGCACACCTTCCTTCTCAACATGTATGTGTGCCTCTAGAAATTACTCTTTATAATTACCATGGTCTTTTATTGTATCCTTTACTGCCACATCAATTATGTGATCTAGATCATCATTGAGGCTAGTGGTAGCATTTGAGCACTAAAAAAAAAAAGAGATAAAACTCAAGGATTATCAGGACATAAAAAGCTGAATTTTGGCTTTCAAAATACATAGGAAATGGTAAACTGTTACAGAGACAAAAAGGGTGATAGACTAATTGAAAAAAACCAAAAATGACTTCTAACTATGAAAGTAGCACCTTTTCTTCCAATATCTTTGGAAATGTTTTCTATTGCTTATTTGTCTGCGTGGTTTGTTGATGTATCTCTTGGCCCTTGTCCATCCTTTGTAGCCTTTTTGGCAGCATCATGTGTAGAAAAGAAGCAACAATGAGTAGGAACTAAATTTAAACTTTATTATTTACCTTAAGGACATAAGAGAGCCATCTTTGTCTCACACACCTACCTTCTCAACTTGTACATGCGCCTCCAAAGATTGTTCTTCAGAATTGTTACTTATTACAATTTCCACCTTTTTGGTAGGCTCAACCTCTATAGTCATGACAAGTATTAGGGAATTAAGGACACTGTCTCAAGTTACATATGGCTACAACATGACAATGGTAGCTACCAAGATAGCACTAAGAGCTACTAGTACTATGCAAGTAGCTACCAATAAGGCTATCCTAGAATCGACTAATCATATCCTGATAGCTACCAATGCTATCCTGTTAGCTGGATGAATGAGCTAGCTGGTTTGGCTGCTACCATGATGGTAGTGGTAGTTAACATAATCAGTGTGCCTAGCAGTGACCTTTCCAAGAAGTAGCATGCCAGCTAATTTTGTAAAGGTGGGTACCAGACTAGTAGTGGTTGTAATTACTCTACTAGGGCAACCATGACAGATTGAGAGATACTACTATTAGCTTGGTAGCTACCTTCATCAAGAAGCACTTGGTAGCTATACAACTATGAAATTGGTAGCTACCACTATCAACTTGAACTCTCCCAGTGTAATAGTGTATAACAGTACCATACGGGTACCTACTAGTACCATAAGGGCAACTACCACTATTACACTGGTAGCTACCTCCATGTGAACTTCATACTACACTTACATATTTTTAGGTGGACCCCTTGAGACCGGTAGTCACCACTTTGTGCTGAGAGTTGTCCTCGCAACTACTAACTCAAAAGTGGTAACTAACTTGCTAGCTTGGTACCTACCAATCGTGTACTAGTGGAGCCTTACTACTCTAGGCAATGGACAATTTAACCATTGGAAGCTACCAATGTGATCCTGGTAGGTTCCAATATCATAGTGGTAGCGACATTATCTACCAAAGGTAGCTTTCACCCTATCATTAGTAGCCACCACTATGTGACAGGGATTGATCTATCTATGGTCATTATTAATACTTACCATACAAGAAGCTACATTTAATTGGGTTCCCTTGATAAAAAAATATATAGAAAATAAGTTCTAACTCAATGTTACAAAAAGAAGTTGGGCATTGATGATGGTTTGACTATACTCCTTGGAAATTAGCATCATCACTGTCGAGCATCACTAAAGCATGCATAGATCTCAAAATTGGTTGCAACCATCCCATCTCCATGCATGTCTCTTTGTTTGCAACAATGTGGCCAAAATAGTACATCTGAAATGCATGATTACAAGGTAGAAAAAACATGCCAAGTGCATCATCGTTGTACATTGTCACCCCACAAGCACTGACGGGAGCAAAGCAAACCCCGAACCCTGACGGCCTCTAAAACACCGGGGACCGAATGGCGCGCCTCGAGCCTATCATGGTAAAGCAAACAGGGGGCACCACCTAGCTTCAGCGGCTAGGACACAAACAACACACCACCATAACAAAGTTTTCATCCAAGAGAGATGGATGCTTGGGAGTAATGATGAAAAGGAAAGGGAATGAGATCAAGTGAGAGAGAGATAGAGCGAGTGAGGGAGGGGGTATAGCGGCTTAGTACTTAGGCATCACAAAAGGATGGCGAATCCGCACACCCTTCACATATACACAAGCTCACTCCAAAACACAAGACTAGGTGGCGATTCCGCACACCTCACGTGGGCGAAACGTTGCAAGAAAACATACTCACAAAACCTCAAGCTTTATTTAGAGAATTAGGCGATGAAATGGGGAGCATAGGGTAGGGGAATGAGAAGGGAGAGAGTGGTAGAGCACATGGCGGATAGGTGGGAGTTGATGGCGAAGACTCGCACGAGGATTATGGACATCAACTTCATTTAGTTGCCCTTCATCTTCCATAGCCAAGGGTGTAGAGGTCATGCTCAAGACAAGCATGGTGATTGCGGTGATGGTGATGGTGTGGGTGTGTGTGTGTACACTAGGCACACACAGTGCATAGTGTGTTCTTTGGTGATGTTGTGTGTGCTTAGTGTGATGGTGACCCCTCTTTATATAGGGGAGGAGGGGGGAGAAATTCTAAAATTTAGAAATGAAAAATTCATTATCTACATAGGCCATGTGACTGTGGGCCCCACTTGTCTGGCTGTGTGTATATGTGCCAGAACATCAGTCTCATGAGAGAGAGATGGGTTGATGTAAAAAAGTGAGAGGTGACATGGAGAATAAAGTAATTACAAAAGGGGAGAGAGGGGAGTGTGTTCAGAGGTGAATCTGTGTGCAGATGTGTGTGAACACAAGAAAAATCAGGTAACCACCGGGTGGGGATGGGTATGTGGGCACCTTTTTCAGTGAAACTGAGTGTGTGTGAGTGTGGGGGAGGTTATTTAGCTACAAGACAAGAGACATGGCGCCCTTTAGAGAGAGAGGGGGGTATTTGGGTCATGGGATATGATAGGAGAGAGAAAGAGGGGGTGGGGTATACTATTTTGGAAGATAGGATAAGTTGCATGTGAGTTGGTGCATTATTGGTGAGTTATAATGCATTATTGGTGAGAGGTGGGGTAGCTTGAGGGGAGAGAGAAAGGAGAAAGGACAAGGGGAAGAGAGAGGGGGTTGACCTTTTGAGTGGAGGAGAGGAAAAGGGACACACGGCGGGGCAACAGTGAAGAAAAACGAGGCAAGGTGGGGATGGGCTACCCCACAGGCAGGAGGTGGCCTATTTTACCTTTCTTATATATTTACATAATCATACTTTATTTTTTTCTTACTTTTTCCAATGTCTTTTATCACTCCCTCCCTAAGAGGGGGTTTTCATGGGGTGGGGACGAGAGAAGAGGGGTATGGGAGCTTGGCTTGTGAAAAGTCCCCATCATTAGCCCTCCCCTTTTGGCTAGAGGCATTCATGTCTCTAGCTCACCTGTTTGATCATTATCGTCGGAGGTGGCGGCTGATGGTGTGTCCTCATCTGGAATGTCAATAGGTGGAGCCTAGTCAAATCGAAGAAAATAAGGTTTAAGTCGCCAACCATTTACCCTGGTTTTATGAAGTTTTCCATCAGCCTCCATAAGCTGGTAGCTTCCATTGGCATACTTTTTCCTGACGATGAAAGGACCTTCCCATCGGAATAGGAGTTTCTTATCCTTGCGCGTGTCGAAGCGATTGTCGTAGCGGAGCACCAACATTCCTTTCTTCAATTCTTTTTTCCGGAGATGCTCGTTAAAGCTAAGTCGTCTATGCTTTGCATGTGCTGCATAATAATTTATTGCTTCTTCTCTATCCAGCTGCAGTCTTTCCAAGTTGATGATCTGATCTCTCAAATGCATGTTGGGCTGTTGAAGCTGGCTTGCCATTACTCTGAGACTTTGTAGTTGCACTTCAATGGGCAAGATTGCTTCCTTACCAAATACTAGATGATACGGTGTGAATCCCAAGGATGTACGAAATGAAGTTCTGTAGGCCCATAAGCTGGTAGTAGATACTTATCCCAGTCTCCAGGATGATTGTTTACCTGCTTGGTAATAATTTTAGAAACCATTCCATTTACCTTTTCAACTAGGCCATTACATTGAGGGTAATATGGTGAAGAGTGCCTCCTTGTAATGCCCAGTTTCTGCATTAATTCTCCTACCAAGTCTGCTCTGAAACCTGGCCCTCTATCAGAGATGACCTCTAAAGGTGTGCCAAACCTACAACATATGTGCTCGTAGATAAATTTAGCTACCTCTACCGCTGTGATTCTAGTGGTGGCTGTAGCCTCTGCCCATCTAGTCATGTAGTCGACCCCCATGATAATGTAGAATTTTCCTGAGTTGGCCCTAGGTAATGGACCAATGGCATCGATACCCCATTTTTCAAATGGGCCATATGAGAGAATAGGTGTCTGTGGTTCAGGCATAAGTGACCTAGTGCCGGCCTTTTGACACAACTTACACGTTTTGCACCAATGGTGTACATCACGGTTGAGGCTAGGCCATATGTAGCCTGCCTGCAAGATTTTCCTACTTGTTATGTTTAGGGCAAAGTGACCACCACAAACCCCGTCGTGACAACTAGCAATTACTCCCGTGATTTCCTGAGAGAGAGGGACCTTCCTGAGTATTTGGTCCTTACCCTTACAGTACAAACCGTCATTGATGAGTCGATACGTTGTGGCCTTCCGCGTCAGCCATTGCTTCTATCCCTTTGTTAAATCTGATGGGCATTCCCCTGTTTCCAAAAAAATGTATGATGTCAAGCAAGGCATCACTTCCTTGAAATAGAGGGAGCTTTAGTTTTATTGCTCCAACCACCACTTCTTGTAGTCTTTCACTTGCTAGGGCATCTGATTCTTGGTTTTGAGCCCTTGGGATATGGTGTATTTGAACTTCTTCAAACTTACCCAACAAGGTTTTTACACCACTTAAGTGAGTCCTTAAACTAGGATTCTTGCATGTCCATGCTCCATTTACTTGCCTTACCAGAAGTAGAGCATCCCCAAATACATAAAGGCGTTGTACACCTTGCGAGATGCACCATTGTAGACCCTTGGTTAGTGCTGCATACTCAGATTCATTGTTAGAATGTGAATCTAAAAATTGGCCCAACGAAAATACCTTTGTCCCTTTGTCATCAAAGACCACTATGCCTGCAGCTGCTTTGTCGGACGCTCGCTTGTAGGCTACATCAAAATAGAGAGAGTATGCTCCTTCTACCATCGGTGGTACTCGAGGTAATCGGACTTCTCCTCCCTTAGCTTGCTTCTCCTTCCCTTCAAAGACTTGGTAGGTCATGAGTCCCCCCAAACTTGCCCTTGTCGTGCTTCCTACCTGTACCGTGTAGTCAAACTCTTGCAGACGAACTAGCCATTTAGTAATTCTAGCAGACACATCCATGTGTTGTACAACATAGGGAAATATTTCATCCGTGGTTAGAATCACAAATTGCTTAGGCAGCAAATATGACCTAAACTTTGTAGTTGCAAATCTAAGAGCTAGGACTAAGTGTTCCACATGGGTGAAACCTTTCTCTCCTGCTGTCATCATTCGACTAGAGAAGTAGATTGGCCTCATGAAAGATGTCGTCGTATTCTTTTGGAGTAGCACAGCCCCCAATGAGTCATCACCAACACTTGAGGTGACATAGAATTTTTCATCCCACTTAGGTGGTGAGATAGTTGGCAGAGTGGCTAAGACCTCCTTTACCTTGTTTTAGTGATGTTCGCTTTCCTCGTCCCAAGTGAAAGTTGATCTTTGAGTGAGTTGTTGCAGTGGTAGAACAAGTTGTGATAGTAGATGTATGAATCTACTTAAATACCTCACCTTCTGTAGAAAAGAGACCAGTTGACGTGCGGTCGTTGGTGAAGGTAGGGCAATGAGTGCGGACACCTTACTTGGGTCGGCGTTGATACCTCTTGCTGAAATTTCATGGCCTAGTAGAATGACTTTACTCTCCCCAATGTGACATTTATCCACATTTAATTGCCCACCTAGGCTCTGCAACCTGGCCAAACCTTCAGTTACCTTTTCTAAATGTGAAATACGGGATCTATATATACAAAAATCATCAATGAACACTCTTATGGATGTTCCAAAGAACGGTTGAAAAACATATGTGACATATCTTTGGAATGTGGCAGGTGCATTTGTGAGACCAAATGGCATAACCCTGTATGCAAAAAAACCCCATGGCGTGATAAAAGTGGTTTTTAGCTGATCTTCCAAGGCTATGCGTATTTGAAAGTATCCAGAATAACCATCACAAACGGTATAGCATTCAAAACCCGCTACTTCATTCAGAATTTCATCCAAGAAAGGGAGAGGAAAGTGGTCTCTCTTTGTAGCTGCATTTAGTGGTTTGTAGTCAACACAGACCCTCCACTTACCATTCTTTTTAGGCATCACCACTACGGGTGACACCCATTCTGAGTTTTCTATAGGATAGATGAATCCCGCCTCCAGCAGTTTCCTTACCTCGGCCAAGAGTGCCTTTTCTTGTATGACCCCCAATCGTCATAGCTTTTGCACAACTGGTTTTACCCCTTCCTTCAGCTTAATATGATGTTCCACCACTGTAATGCCTATGATTCTTTCATAGTTGTCAATGAACAGGTTAGGAAATCCCATCAACATTTGCAAAAAACTATCTTTCTCCTCAAGTGTTAATTCCGTAGACAACATACCCTTCAACCTACTTCCTCCTAGGCCAGGTGATTTTCTCTCCTCTTCATTGGGTTTCCCTTTTGGTGATGGATCACCAGTTGTGCTTACCCTTTGTGGATCCTTCATAATGATACCCATCACATCAATGGAACTGTCACTTTCGTCGGTGGATGTGGTCTCCTCCTCAGAACTAGAAGATTCGCTAGTGGTTTCATCTGCCGATGTTTCCAGATTCATTTGATTCTGCTTGCCAATCCTCATGTCGTAGTAGATTGTCTCCCCTTTCTTACCGGTCATGCGTAGAAGGCCAGTACCCCAGTCCTGTTTTGCCTTCATGGCCATCAACCATGGCCTTCCCAAGATTAGTGGATAGCCCTCCCCCTTAGTAGGCATTACAAAAACATCTACCTCTACCTCAGTGTTGAAAGCTTTGATTTTCACGGCACTTACCACACCCACACACTTTACTTTTGCGTTGTTTGCCATCTTTGCCTTGCATGGAGAAGGCCTGTCAACCTTGAGCCCTAATTGAAGCATTATGAAGCTTCGCTCATTACACAGATTTGTGCACCTCCATCAATGTAGGTGTTTCCAACCCTCTTTCCTTTTATGTTTACGTCGACAATTGGAAGGATGTCATCCATGTTGCATCCCGAAATTGCTCCGGCTACCTTTGTTTTGGAGCGTCTTGTACTTACCATTTTAGACCATTGTCGCCTTACTTTTGGTACAAGATATAGCAGCTGTGGCCATGTAATCTTCAGTCCTTGCTCTGCCACATCCAATGTTAGATCATAGGGCTTAGAAATTTCCCCTAGCTGGAAGTCGGTGATGCCCAATTTCTGTTGTGGCCTTGATGGCCTCTTGCTAGTTTCTACTCTCATGCTTCTCTCATCATCTGATTGTGTAGCTTTCTCCCTCCTAGCTCTTTTCACAGTCATGGCTTCAAGTGGTTCTGAAAAGGTTACCTTCTCCTTACCCTTGTCCCTATCCTTTGCTCTGGGTGGATCCACTACTACGGCTTTTCCTTTCTCTTCTAGCCTTATGATGTTTACAGGGCGATCAGGTGGTGAGGCTGGTGGAAGAGGTGGGATGGATGCTTGTAGTGGTGTCTGGGGTGGACGTAGAATTTGTGTTGGTGGGGGTGGTGCTCGGGGTGGGGGTGTTCTTTCTCTAGGGGGTGACAATTGGTTCCTCCTACCTCCTCTATTATAGTTTTGTCGTGGTTTGGGACAGTAGTACATACCGTGACCGTCTTCTCCGCAGTTGTAGCAATGATACTCCCTGTTTTGTCGTCGTGCTCTTCCAGGGTCTTGATCTCTTTCTTGACTCCTCCCTTGCTGTATTAAGTGGACAAACAAATTCTGCAGTTGGTCAGTAATATGGGCCAACATATCTTGTTGGTCATCTCTTACCCCAAGAGCCGGTGGTGGTGGTATGGTGGTTGTCGTAGTTGCTGGTCGACGTGATGTTCCTGCTTCTGTTGACTCGGTTTCTTTGGCTTTCATTCACAGCTTCTTGTCCTTAAGGCCAGCAATCTCAACGGCTAACTCGTACGTAGCCGGGAATCTACCTTTCACCTTCTCCTTGAGAAGCGGACATAAACCATGCGTGAACCGATATTTTTTTAGGAAATCAGGTGTGGCTTCCCCCCTTGCCAGTGACTCAACCCACTGTTCCCACAAATCCACGAATTTGGACTCATAGGTGGCATATTCTAAAAGACCCTCCTGCTTCAAGTCTCTCAACTTGTCCCACAACTTTTCTGAAGTGGTACCTCCCCCAAAGCGCCTCTTAAAAGCGGTTTTTAAGGGTTCCCAGTCATCCTTGGTTGCTTGTGGAAGTGCATTGTACCATGATCTAGCTTCTAACTTCATGAGATGCTTAAAGATTCTAACCCAGCATTCATCTATATCTTTGTTGCTCACTACACATGCTACTTCAAAGTCATCTAGGAAGTTTGTTACCAAATCCTCCCCCTTCTTTCCTTTAAATGTTGGAAATGCTACACTTGCCATGATTACTGAGAGAGAGCTAGAAAGACACACTGCTTAACTTGCAAAAGTTTTTTTCTTCTTTACAAGGAGGCGTGTATACCCTCTTATACTAGGACATAGATTAAAACTTCAAACGGTACATTGCCTTGTACCAAAGGTAAGACAAATGGTTGATCTGATGCCAGAACCTCAAAAAATCTCTCCCCACCCAGCATGGTGTCAATGACGTGCTGGTAGTGAGCCTTCAAATCCAGTATTACCTTGATTGAGCGTACACGTGTTGGTATGTGTGATCTGTCTTGAGGTAGGTTGTACTGATTCATGTGAAGCTTAGAGGTGCTTAGTCACTGTCCAAGCTTGTGGGAGAGGGTGGTGTTCTTTCCTGAAACAAACTCAGTAGATCCCTAGTTTCTCTAGTGAGAGTGTGAGCCAATGCTTCCGTTATCTGTGCTGCAGCATCAGGTGCGACTTGAAAACTGACTGTGATAATTACCTCGGTGACTTGAGTTACCCGATTCTCAAAGTAGAATAGTGTTGATTCTCTATTGTGCAGAGCTCCTTCCATTTTGTTGTTGTTGGTTGGTTGTAGGTTGCGGACATGGTTTCGATCTTCTCCTTCTTCTTCTTGGCACTTAGCCTATGTATATCCACTAGGTTTGGCGTGTTGGTTGACTCTCCCACTGCAAATCGATTACCGTTACACCTGGCACTCGAGCTTCAATGGAGATGCAGAGTTCGTCTAGTTGTGCTGGAGCTCTTCTTCTTCTGTCATCCAATTAGCAAATCCTGCTAGCCATTCATCCATTCACAATAGTTTAGGGGTTTCAGTCTTGTAAACTGAAGGGTTTCATGAAAAGATCCTCCGTGGGGGCACCAAATGACGGGAGCAAAGCTAACCCCGAACCCCGACGGCCTCTAAAACACCGGGGACCGAATGGCGCGCCTCGAGCCTGTCATGGTAAAGCAAACAGGGGGCACCACCTAGCTTCAGCGGCTAGGATGCAAACAACACACCACTATAACAAAGTTTTCATCCAAGAGAGATGGATGCTTGGGAGTAATGATGAAAAGGAAAGGGAATGAGATCAAGTGAGAGAGAGATAGAGAGAGTGAGGGAGGGGGTATAGCGGCTTAGTACTTAGGCATCACAAAAGGATGGCGAATCCGCACACCCTTCACATATACACAAGCTCACTCCAAAACACAAGACTAGGTGGCGATTCCGCACACCTCACGTGGCAAAAGGTTGCAAGAAAACATACTCACAAAACCTCAAGCTTTATTTAGAGAATTAGGCGATGAAATGGGGAGCATAGGGTAGGGGAATGAGAAGGGAGAGAGTGGTAGAGCACATGGCGGATAGGTGGGAGTTGATGGCAAAGACTCGCACGAGGATTATGGCCATCAACTTCATTTAGTTGCCCTTCATCTTCCATAGCCAAGGGTGTAGAGGTCATGCTCAAGACAAGCATGGTGATTGCGGTGATGGTGATGGTGTGGGTGTGTGTGTGTGCACTAGGCACACACAGTGCATAGTGTGTTCTTTGGTGATGTTGTGTGTGCTTAGTGTGATGGTGACCCCTCTTTATATAGGGGAGGAGGGGGGAGAAATTCTAGAATTTAGAAATGAAGAAATCATTATCTACATAGGCCATGTGACTGTGGGCCCCACTTGTCTGGATGTGTGTATATGTGCCAGAACAGCAGTCTCATGAGAGAGAGACTAAGAGAGAGAGATGGGTTGATAAAAAAAAGTGAGAGGTGACATGGAGAATAAAGTAATTACAAGAGGGGAGAGAGGGGAGTGTGTTCAGAGGTGAATCTGTGTGCAGATGTGTGTGAACACAAGAAAAATCAGGTAACCACCGGGTGGGGATGGGTCTGTGGGCACCTTTTTCAATGAAACTGAGTGTGTGTGAGTGTGGGGGAGGTTATTTAGCTACAAGACAAGAGACATGGTGCCCTTTAGAGAGAGAGGGGGATATTTGGGTCATGGGATATGATAGGAGAGAGAAAGAGGGGGTGGGGTATACTATTTTGGAAGATAGGATAAGTTGCATGTGAGTTGGTGCATTATTGGTGAGCTATAATACATTATTGGTGAGAGGTGGGGTAGCTTGAGGGGAGAGAGAAAGGAGAAAGGACAAGGGGAAGAGAGAGGGGGTTGACCTTTTGAGTGGAGGAGAGGAAAAGGGACACACGGCGGGGCAACAGTGAAGAAAAAGGAGGCAAGGTGGGGATGGGCTACCCCGCAGGCATGAGGTAGCCTATTTTACCTTTCTAATATATTTACATAATCATACTTTATTTTTTTCTTACTTTTTCCAATGTCTTTTATCACTCCCTCCCTAAGAGGGGGTTTTCATGGGGTGGGGACGAGAGAAGAGGGGTATGGGAGCTTGGCTTGTGAAAAGCCCCCATCAACACTAAAACTTTGTGGAAAGCAAAGGTGCCCTTATCCACAAGCGAAACTTTTGGTGGAGGTGGAGACAACAATACTGTACTGATTTTGATCTGCATGCTTCTCACAAATTCCATCTGTACACATTTACATTCCTCCATTTTGTGTTCTAAATCTTTGTTCTCTTGAGCCCTAGCCGTAGCCTCAGCTAATGTCTTGTCCATAATAATTCCTTTTAATTTTCTTTCAATGTTTGTATTGTAAGTGACAACTTGTTGAATTTTTTTCTAAGCTACTCCACATGCACTACATCCACATCATCCATGTTGTCTTATGCCTCCTTTAATGAAGCCTTTGCATCCTTCAATTTCCCGATGAGAGTGTCTACTAGGAGGTTGGCACATTTGTCTTGGTGCACATCTACCTTATGCAATTCAAGCTTCTTGTTAGCTTCATGACACTCTAAAAATGCCAAAGCATGCCTGCTTTCAACCATGTTGTAAATAGTATCTAGATCTACAAGACATGGTGGACCCCGAATAAAATATTTTTTTTGCATATCATCCACTCTAGAGACCAGAGTTTTCCAAGTCATCTGGAGTCCTCATCAATTGTCAAGAACTCTACAAGGCAAAGGAGGAATGGAAAACTACCCATCTTTTCTTCTTTGCCTGCAATTTGGTTGCATCCATATGTGTGATCGTACTCTCTAAAAACAAAGCCCAATTAAACTGTCCCTTCAAATGTTTGTATAGAAAGCCCCTAGAGAATGCTTTAATCACCTCCATACCATCACTAGGTGGAGGTTCTTGATACAAAAATATGAACAATGTATAAAACTTTTTCCAAAACTCTTGCTTCACATCTCTACATTCTACTTTACTGCCCCTCTTTTTCACCTCCTTAAAGAATTTCAACCAATCTTTGGTTGTGAAATTTGCCTTGGTCAGGGATTGTGCATCCACTCCCAAGTTAGGAAGGTCATATACTTCATGTTCTTGGGCTTTTTTCATGCAAAAAACTTTCCTCTTAAAAGGAACATAAGAAGAGCACCAACACAGATGTATAAAACAGGTTAAAAGCTAAGACATGAAAACATGGTGACGAAGGAAATTTGGAATGGCGGCCTCTACACCAAAACAAACTCCATTGCGCCACAAGGGAAATGAGATAATGGCACCACCTAGTCTTGGAAGCGTGGGCTAGGACCGCTACACAAAGAGAGAGAGAGAGAGAGAGAGAGAGAGAGAGAGAGAGAGAGAGAGAGAGAGAGAGAGAGATCACTATGAATGAAGCATTAACCTTAGTGTGTGTACAAGGAATGGATGATTTCAAACACTCCCAACACAAATAGCATGTAGATTACAAAACAACCACTCAAGGATTAGCCAAGATCACATCAAGCACTCTCACACATATATGAAAGATTTCTCTTAATTAACATAAGTAAGAGAAGGAGAGGTTACTAGCATGATACAATTTTCACTCTAGAATGTGCAAGAATAGAGTGAATGAATGAGCTTATGGGTTCATGGTGAGTGATACAAAGACTCAATGGGGCTGAGGGAGGCTTGAAATTACAAAGGGGAAGGCCTCTTTATATAGGAAAGAGAGTGATTAGGAGTAAGGTTAAGATCCAAGTGTAATTTGTACAAATTAAGCTTGATTAGGGACATTCAACCAATGAAGAAGCTCCTTCCAAGTGATTTGTTGACCAATTAGCTCCATCATCACTTGTGTTGTCTTCACTCCTTCCTCCATAGCTTGAGTCCAAGAGCTTCCTTATTTTAAAATGTAAAGAATCTACATAAAATCAATACATATCTAGTAATAATAGAAAGGGGTTGAATGAGAACTTATGAATTACAACAAGATTAAGCATGACTTGAGAGGTGATTAGAAGAGGAATTTTGATGGGTTTTTGAGCTTGAGAGAGAGGAGGAAGGAGAGGAGGGTGAGAAGACTAATGGCTGATTTTTAGAGAAGGTCTCAATGTGGAAAAGGAAGGGTGTGTGTGTGTAAAGGTAGAGGGGGTGGTCTCCACCACAGTTGAAAAAACCGGCGTCCGCCATTTTTGGCCATATCTCCTAGACCGTAGATGCAAAAATTATAAAAAAAATATGGCCAGAATCTCCAGCTCATCAGCTACAACTTTGATGAAGACAACTTTTCTTGGATCGGAGTGGAAGTATTTTTTTTAAAAAATTCAGCAAAATCATGTGTCTGGTTCCTTCCTTTACCAAGTCTTCCACTTGGGTCCCATTTGTTTGAATCATCATATGGCTCCAAAGCCATGATGATATGAGCCACTCATGACCCTTGAATCATGGGTGCATGGCTCCACAACCACATCATATCTTTTCTTTTCACATTTACATATTTTCCCTTCCCTTTACCACTAGGTTCTCCCTCTACCTTTCACCTCCGGTGAACTAGTCAAGAAAAAATTCCTATCAAATCATTTTTTTAAAATTTTTCCAAGAGGTTGTTCTCACTCTTTCTTTTATTGTAAACCTCTAGAAGCAAGGAAAACCAACAAAATATAATAAACAAAAATTTGTGATAGGCTCGGATCATAGCCCCCCCAAACCTGGCTAGGGGTATTTATGCCTCTAGCCTACTTTCTTTGATCTTGAGCCGACCTTATCCTGATGTGATAAGGCTTTAGACGCCATCCATTTTTCCTGGTCTTGTGCACTTTACCATCAATGTCTTGAAGTCTGTAAGAGCCATTTTTGAACTTTTTGGTGACCAAGAACGGGCCTTCCCATCGGAAAAGAAACTTTCCATCCTTACGAGTGTCGAAGCGATTGTCATATCGAAGCACCAGAGATCCCTTTTTGATGTCTTTGGATGCTAGCTTTTTGTTGAACTTTTCTCTGCGCTTCTCTGCTTCTTGAGAATAGTGGTTGATGGCTTCTTCACGATCCAATTGCAGCCTCTCTAGATCCATGATCCTTTGATGTACTTTCTCCTTTTGAGAGCCTACCTGGCTACCCAATATTCGAAGACTTGTTAACTTCACTTCAATGGGCAAAAGCGCCTCCTTTCCATAAACCAAATGAAAGGGTGTGTACCCTAATGTGGTTTTGAAGGAGGTTCTATAGGCCCATAGAGCTCCATTCAGGTGTTTGTCCCAATCTTGGCGCCTGGCATGTACCTGTTTGGTGAGACTTTTGCAAATGATTCCATTTACCTTTTCCACCAAACCATTGCACTGAGGGTAGTAAGTAGTAGAGTGTTGATGCTGAATATTTAGCTTCTTCATGAGTTCTCCTACCAAGTCTGCTCTAAACCCTGGTCCTCTATCAGATAGTATTTCAAGAGGGGTGCCAAACCGGCAACAGATGTGGTCAAAGATGAACTGACTCACATCCTTAGCAGTAATTCTATTGGTCGGCATAGCCTCAACCCATCTAGTCATGTAGTCTACTCCCATGATGATGTACTCTTTACCTGACTGAGTGCGTGGTAGAGGCCCTATGGCATCAATTCCCCACTTCTCAAAGGGCCCATATACCTTTATTGGGTTCTGAGGTTCAGCTATGAGCCGTCGTGGTCCTGCTTTCTGACATTCATCACATGTTTGACACCAGTATTTGACATCACGATGAAGACTTGGCCAAGTAAACCCAACTTGTAGAACCTTTCTACTAGTGACGTCGTGTGCAAAGTGTCCTCCGCACATATCATCGTGACAAGCTTTTAAAATCTCTTCAATTTCACTCTTCAAAGGCACTCTCCTAAGCACACCATCCGTACCAAGACAATACAAGTCATCATTTACTATGCGATACCTGGTAGCCTTCCTAGCTAACCATCGCCTTTCCCCTGCATTCAAGTGTTTAGGAGCCTCTCCTTGCTCCAGAATGTGCATAATATCTTCCAAGTCCTCCTTGCCTTGCTGAAGTGGAAGTTTGATGGCCATTGCTCCCACTATTGACTCATTTAACTTTGATGATGCTAGGTGGTCTGCATCCTTGTTCTGGTCTCTTGGCACATGATGTACTTGTGCCTCCCTAAATCTCCTCATAAGAGCTTTGGCTTCTCTCATTTTAGTAGAGAGACGGGCATTTTTGCAAGCCCATGTACCTTGCATTTGCCTTACCAAAAGCATGGAGTCACCAAAAGCGTTTAATCTCTTAATTGAATTATCGAGGCACCAACAAAGGCCATGAATTAGAGCATGATATTCTGCTTCATTGTTGGAGTGGACATCTTCTAGAGTGATCCCTTCACCATGGATCCTCTCTCCCAATGGAGATAAGACCACGATGCCTGCAGGTGCCTTATCCTTGGTTCTCTTGTATGCTCCATCACAGTAGAGGCTATAAGTATTGACCAAAGCCTCTAGAGCTGGAGGTGGTGGAAGTTCCTTTCTCTTCAAATGGAAAACTTTTTCATAGCACTTGTTTGTTAAAATGTCGGCTAAGCATGCTCGAGTTGTTCTTTCAACCTGTATTGTATAATCAAACTCTTGAAGTCGCACCACCCACTTTGCTATTTTGTCAGAGATTTCCATATGTTGTAGTGCATAGGGAAACATACCCTCCACAGTGATAATTACAAACCTCTTCGGCAGCAAGTATGGCCGAAATTTGGTTAACGCAAACATGAGAGCTAACACTAGCTGTTCCATTAGGGTGTAGGCCTTCTTTGTGTTTTCCATGAGGCGGCTAGCAAAATACACAGGCCTCATAAAGGATGTTTTTGGATCTTTTTGTAGGAGGGCAACACCAATGGCCTCTTCTCCCACACTAGGGTTTACAAAGAATGTTTCTTCCCAACAAGGTTGGAGGATTACAGGGAGTGACCCTAACATTTTTTTAATCTCTCTAAAATGCCCATCACTTTCTTCACTCCAAACAAGCATCTCTTGACGAGTCAGCTGTTGTAGAGGAAATATCACTTGGGAGAGTAAGTGTATGAATCTACTCAAATATCTTAGCTTTTGCAAGAAAGAGATTAATTGTTTGATGGAAGTTGGGGAAGGTAGATTTAGCAATGTTTCTATCTTTTCAGGATCTACCTCGATTCCATCAATGGACACTACATGCCCTAATAGTGTAACCTTGCTTTCCACAATGTGACATTTGTCCTTGTTTAGTTGTCCACCCAGCTTAGCTAAACGAGTAAATCCTTCATCAATCTTGCCTAGATGCATACTTTTGGAGCTGTAAATACAAAAGTCATCTATGAAAACCCTTATGGACTTACCAAAGTAAGGTTGGAAGACCATGTTCATGAATCGTTGAAAGGTGGCTGGAGCGTTGGTGAGACCAAAAGGCATGACTCGAAATGCAAAACATCCCCATGGTGTGATGAAAGTAGTCTTTTTCTGGTCCTCCTCTGCAATGCGTATTTGAAAGTAGCCAGAGTAGCCATCACACACTGTGTATCTCTCATGGCCTGCTACTTCATTTAGAATCTCATCTTGAAATGGGAGAGGGAAGTGGTCCCTCTTTGTTGCAGCATTTAGTGGCTTGTAATCCACGCACACTCGCCATTTACCATTCTTCTTTGGCCTCACCACTACTGGGGAGACCCATTCTGAATCTTCTACTGGGTATATGAATCCTGCTTCTAAGAGTCTCTTCACCTCAGACAATAGTGCATTTTGTTGCACAACTCCTAATCTTCTTAGTTTTTGTACTACTGGCTTGCTCCCTTCTTTTAGATGGATATGATGCTTCACTGCAGTGACACCTGTAATGTGAGTGTAATCAGAAATAAACAATGATGCATGCTTCTTGAGAACATTTACATAACCCTCATTTTCTTCTTCCTTTATATCCTTGGATAACATCTCCTCTAGGCTGGCATCCCACACATTCTCCATTTGGATCCTTGGGTTGTCTTCTGATGAGGTAGTTTCCTTTATGGTGACGCCCATGACTTCGAGAGTGCTATCACTCTCTTCACTTGAACTCTCTTCCTCGTCCATGGATGAGGAGCATCCACTTGAGCTCCACTTATCAGCTGACGTCTCTAGTTCAAGGTTCTCTTGTCACCCATCTTTTAGGTTATAAAACACCTTCCGACTATGGCCACCCATGCGAGGCCTAAACTCCAAGTCTCCTATTGCCCAATCTTGCCTAGCTCCTATACCCATGAGCCAAGGTCGTCCTAAAATAAGGGGGTATCCTTCTCCCTTTACTGGCATCACATAAGCATCAACCTCTGTAGTGATTCCAAAAACAGAAACTCTCAAAGCTTTCACTACACCCACACAAGTGACAGAGACATTATTGGCCATTTTTGCCCTAAAGTTTGATGATTCCATTACCTCTAAACCCAATTGATGCATTAGCTTTTCTGTCATGACACAAACCTCTGCTCCACTGTCAATGTAAGTTTTTGGAATCCGTTGTCCCTTGATTTGAGCCTCCACCAAAGGCACTATATCCTTGAGACCATATGCTTTGATTACACTTACTAGCTTACTTCGCTTTGCCCTCGTGCTCACCATTTTTGACCATTGTCATCAAAGCTTTGGGGAGATATGAAGTAGTTGTGGCCCAGTAATCTTTGGTCCTTGAGATATGAAGTAGTTGTGTCCGAGATCCCATAGGGAAATTAGAGATGTCAATTTGAGACCTAGTACGGGTCTTTCTCTTCTTGGCTTCATCTTTAGTTTCCCGAGATGTACTTGCTTCATTGCTTGCATCCTTGCTTGTTTCTTTACCCACTTCATCTTGGACACGCACACATTTGATAGGCATTGTAGCCACTTCATCTATCTTCATCTTCCCTTTAACTATTTCTTCCTGGTTGCTTCTGCCCTTGAGGACCTCCTCCATCCTTATGATGCTCACATTTGGTTGAGTAGCAGGGGCTTGAGCTTGAGCATGAGGTGGCTGCAAAATTTGAGGTTGCGGTTTCTCTTGTGCTTGAGCTCTAGCACGGGGAGGACTTACTTGTTGTCGAGGACCTCTGACAGGGTAGTCATATCTTCTGGGATGAGGGCAATTATACATGCCGTGGCCATTTTCCCCACAATTGTAACACAACATTTCCCTTGCTTGACGTCGCATTGGTGGCCGATTCCCACCATTTCCCTCAATAGGCCTTCTTGCACCCTGCACAAGATTTACTCTCAACCCCTCTCGCTGGTTTGTGAGATTGTTTATTTGTTGGAGCATATCTTCTTGTTGACCTCTATTGAGGTATGGTGCATTAGGCACATCTGGAGGTATGTGAGAAGCTTCCATAGTTGTGATATTGCCTCCCAAAGCTAGCTCGCCAGCTTGGGCTTGATAGAGAATCTTTCTATTCTTTTCCCTAGCAATTATTAAGGCATCTTAAAAAGCATTTGGAAATTTGCTCTTTACTTTCTCCCTTAGCAAGGGGTACAAACCTGAGATAAATCAATCCTTTTGGAGGCAATTGGGAGCTCGCTCACCAGGGTTTAGTGAGTCTGACCATTGCCCCCAAAGTTTCAGAAAACCTTCCTCATAGGTTGCATAACCATGAGGGTCAACCTGATGAAGGGCCAGAAGCCGTTGCCATAGTTCTTCTGCCGAATTGGCTCGTTGAAATCTTCATAGGAAAGCCGCCTTTAATCCCTCCGAATCAATTCTTTGGGTTGGATCTAGAGCCTGGAACCATACCCTAGCTTCTTCTTTGAGCACCAAAGGAAAAGCTCTCAATTTCAATGCTTCATCATCCCTCCCAGAGACAAGGAAAGCCATCTCCAAGTTATCCAAAAAATCCCCAGCATTTTCCCCACTACGCCCAAATTTTTTTGGGAAGGCCATCATAAAAATGGGTTGCCTTCCTCTCAATACAGCACAAAGATGAAAACGTCTAGGCCCAAATCATATCTTATTAAGGGTAGAATAAATGGATTGATAGATGCATTAATCTCAGCTAGACGACGAGGGCCTAGTAAGTTCCTTATGATGTTTTGGAACCTAAGCTTTGTGCTAGCTATTATATGCACAGTTTGTCTAGCAAGAGGTTGGAAAGGTCCATATAAATCCCTATGATTCATGGAGTATGCTTAAAGCAAGATGAAGATGTGAACATCAAAAGATACATTATACTCCAAAATAGGAAATATTATAGGGTCAGGGGACAACAATATCTCTCTCAACCTCTCAGCTCCAAAATAGAAGACCAATCTTTGTTGGAAAAAAATCTTTCTATCAATGCGCACATTCACCCTAACATTTTGAAGTGATTGAAAGTTTTAGAAAATGGGATTATTCATTGGTGCATTAATTACAAACTTCCATGAAGCACTTCATTGAAGTTGAGCTCTCTTGGATCCCACCATTTGAGAGATGCGAAGAATTTGCTCACCAGTGATTAGCCTAGCTTTGATGTGACCATCTTCAGCTTTGTAGAGTTCATAGGGTTCGATGGCTACCCTCTCAACCACCTTGAGCCTTCTTGCTAGTAGTAGTTGGAGTGCATCACCATATGTAGCCTCTTGCCAATACCGCACCCCATTGATGTGTAGCTCCCCCTCCAAAAACTTGTTAATACCCGAGTTTGAGAGTGCTTTCACCACCTGAAGTCGAGGCTTCAAAGGAAGTGTCTTCACACTAGCCACAAAGCACTCAAGACAATTTTTTGACCTAGGGACTTGATGACTACAAGATTTTCCTTGAAGCAAAGAAGGGTGTGTGTAGTTAACTCTCTTTACCCGCATACGTGCCGTTTGTCGATAAAGACGCTTCTTTTCTCGAGCTTCTTGGGGAGACCATAGTGGAAGTCTCGGAGAATTTGATGGATCTTTCTTCATAGGATTGACAGAGCGCTCCTTGAGAACTCCTCCGTGGGGGCACCAATTTATGACGAAGGAAATTTGGAATGGCGGCCTCTACACCAAAACAAACTCCATTGTGCCACAAGGGAAATGAGATAAGGGCACCACCTAGTCTTGGAAGCGTGGGCTAAGACCGCTACACAAAGAGAGAGAGAGAGAGAGAGAGAGAGAGAGAGAGAGAGAGAGAGAGAGAGAGAGAGAGAGAGAGATCACTATGAATGAAGCATTAACCTTAGTGTGTGTACAAGGAATGGATGATTTCAAACACTCCCAACACAAATAGCATGTAGATTACCAAACAACCACTCAAGGATTAGCCAAGATCACATCAAGCACTCTCACACATATATAAAAGATTTCTCTTAATTAACATAAGTAAGAGAAGGAGAGGTTACTAGCATGATACAATTTTCACTCTAGAATGTGCAAGAATAGAGTGAATGAATGAGCTTATGGGTTCATGGTGAGTGATACAAAGACTCAATGGGACTGAGGGAGGCTTGAAATTACAAAGGGGAAGGCCTCTTTATATAGGAAAGAGAGTGATTAGGAGTGAGGTTAAGATCCAAGTGTAATTTGTACAAATTAAGCTTGATTAGGGACATTCAACCAATGAAGAAGCTCCTTCCAAGTGATTTGTTGACCAATTAGCTCCATCATCACTTGTGTTGTCTTCACTCCTTCCTCCATAGCTTGAGTCCAAGAGCTTCCTTATTTTAAAATGTAAAGAATCTACATAAAATCAATACATATCTAGTAATAATAGAAAGGGGTTGAATGAGAACTTATGAATTACAACAAGATTAAGCATGACTTGAGAGGTGATTAGAAGAGGAATTTTGATGGGTTTTTGAGCTTGAGAGAGAGGAGGAAGGAGAGGAGGGTGAGAAGACTAATGGCTGATTTTTAGAGAAGGTCTCAATGTGGAAAAGGAAGGGTGTGTGTGTGTAAAGGTAGAGGGGGTGGTCTCCACCACAATTGAAAAAACTGGCGTCCGCCATTTTTGGCCATATCTCCTAGACCGTAGATGCAAAAATTATAAAAAAAATATGGCCAGAATCTCCAGCTCATCAGCTACAACTTTGATGAAGACAACTTTTCTTGGATCGAAGTGGAAGTATTTTTTTTAAAAAATTCAGCAAAATCATGTGTTTGGTTCCTTCCTTTACCAAGTCTTCCACTTGGGTCCCATTTGTTTGAATCATCATATGGCTCCAAAGCCATGATGATATGAGCCACTCATGACCCTTGAATCATGGGTGCATGGCTCCACAACCACATCATATCTTTTCTTTTCACATTTACATATTTTCCCTTCCCTTTACCACTAGGTTCTCCCTCTACCTTTCACCTCCGGTGAACAAGTCAAGAAAAAATTCCTATCAAATCATTTTTTAAAAATTTTTCCAAGAGGTTGTTCTCACTCTTTCTTTTATTGTAAACCTCTAGAAGCAAGGAAAACCAACAAAATATAATAAACAACAATTTGTGATAGGCTCGGATCATAGCCCCCCCAAACCTGGCTAGGGGTATTTATGCCTCTAGCCTACTTTCTTTGATCTTGAGCCGACCTTATCCTGATGTGATAAGGCTTTAGACGCCATCCATTTTTCCTGGTCTTGTGCACTTTACCATCAATGTCTTGAAGTCTGTAAGAGCCATTTTTGAACTTTTTGGTGACCAAGAACGGGCCTTCCCATCGGAAAAGAAACTTTCCATCCTTACGAGTGTCGAAGCGATTGTCATATCGAAGCACCAGAGATCCCTTTTTGATGTCTTTGGATGCTAGCTTTTTGTTGAACTTTTCTCTACGCTTCTCTGCTTCTTGAGAATAGTGGTTGATGGCTTCTTCACGATCCAATTGCAGCCTCTCTAGATCCATGATCCTTTGATGTACTTTCTCCTTTTGAGAGCCTACCTGGCTACCCAATATTCGAAGACTTGTTAACTTCACTTCAATGGGCAAAAGCGCCTCCTTTCCATAAACCAAATGAAAGGGTGTGTACCCTAATGTGGTTTTGAAGGAGGTTCTATAGGCCCATAGAGCTCCATTCAGGTGTTTGTCCCAATCTTGGCGCCTGGCATGTACCTGTTTGGTGAGAATTTTGCAAATGATTCCATTTACCTTTTCCACCAAACCATTGCACTGAGGGTAGTAAGGAGTAGAGTGTTGATGCTGAATATTTAGCTTCTTCATGAGTTCTCCTACCAAGTCTGCTCTAAACCCTGGTCCTCTATCAGATAGTATTTCAAGAGGGGTGCCAAACTGGCAACAGCAAACCGGCAACAGATGTGGTCAAAGATGAACTGACTCACATCCTTAGCAGTAATTCTATTGGTCGGCATAGCCTCAACCCATCTAGTCATGTAGTCTACTCCCATGATGATGTACTCTTTACCTGACTGAGTGCGTGGTAGAGGCCCTATGGCATCAATTCCCCACTTCTCAAAGGGCCCATATACCTTTATTGGGTTCTGAGGTTTAGCTATGAGCCGTCGTGGTCCTGCTTTCTGACATTCATCACATGTTTGACACCAGTATTTGACATCACGATGAAGACTTGGCCAAGTAAACCCAACTTGTAGAACCTTTCTACTAGTGACGTCGTGTGCAAAGTGTTCTCTGCACATATCATCGTGACAAGCTTTTAAAATCTCTTCAATTTCACTCTTCAAAGGCACTCTCCTAAGCACACCATCCTTACCAAGACAATACAAGTCATCATTTACTATGCGATACCTGGTAGCCTTCCTAGCTAACCATCGCCTTTCCCCTGCATTCAAGTGTTTAGGAGCCTCTCCTTGCTCCAGAATGTGCATAATATCTTCCAAGTCCTCCTTGCCTTGCTGAAGTGGAAGTTTGATGGCCACTGCTCCCACTATTGACTCATTTAACTTTGATGATGCTAGGTGGTCTGCATCCTTGTTCTGGTCTCTTGGCACATGATGTACTTGTGCCTCCCTAAATCTCCTCATAAGAGCTTTGGCTTCTCTCATTTTAGTAGAGAGACAAGGAAAAACTCCAATGACATTTATCATTGCTTTTCCTTTATTTTTAGGATTGTTAGGGAAATTTGGAAGTACATGATCTAAGGCACATCCATCAAAAAACTCAAAAATATCTGTTTGCTTGTCCTTGTGTGAAAAACCATGCCCAATGATTATCTTCACATTTATAGAACATACCTTATGGTGGCTGAGTGATTTGTTGTGTAAGTAGAAGTTGA
Source organism: Adiantum capillus-veneris (assembly GCF_014529385.1). Lineage (NCBI taxonomy): Eukaryota > Viridiplantae > Streptophyta > Polypodiopsida > Polypodiales > Pteridaceae > Adiantum > Adiantum capillus-veneris. The sequence goes on along the minus strand of NC_140935.1, from coordinate 57,697,886 downwards.
TGAGATCGTCATGGCACCCCATTCAATGTCCTTCTTGGCCAATTTGGTAGAGTTTCACCACCAACTTGCCACATCACCAACGGCCATTCCCACAACGAGGTGCTGATGAAGGAGGCTATTTTAAGAAAGGGTATTGCATGAAAAAAATGGGGAAAAAGGGAAGAGATACGAATGCAAAGAGCATGGAGAGATGAATTCATGGCTTTGTGAGCAAGATGAAGCCCATGGTGAAGCCTGTGTGGTTTTAAAGAGCAGGGTGGTGAAACGAATAGAGGCATAGAAGGAGAGGAGATGAAGCCATGTGGGTTTTTGGAGAGCAAGACAAAGTGGAGCAATAAAGGAGAGAGGATGGAGTGGGTAAAATATCTCTCTATCTCTCTCGACTAAGCAAGGACTAAGGTGAGCCTTTGATTAGGAAGGCAGAGTGAAAGGTCTCACTCTATCTCGGCATGAAGAGAGCTCAAGCTCTCTCTCTATCTTGGGACTTCAAGGAAAATCTCTCTCTTGACCTTGACAAGAGAGAAGAAGTTAAGCAAGATCTCCTTGCTCTCAACCTTAGCCTCAATGGACAGGTAAGAACTAAGAGCATATAGGGCAATTGAAGTAATAAAAGAGAACAGGAGGAGGAGAGATCCTAAAGGCAATTAAGGTAGTGGAAAGCAAACGTAGGAGGAAGTTTGAAGACTTATTGATGAGAATTGAAGCATGAAGAATGACACAAAGAGCAGAAATGAAGTTTGCAAAGTTCAAAAGGCAATAGAAGCAAGGAGAGTGACATGGAGGAGATCTCCATCACCGTCATCAACTTAAACTTGATTAATCATCTTGATAAGTCACAAACCTATTAACAGTCCACCTAATCTTGTAAAGGGAGCTTAAAATCCTAGTTATCACTTAATCCAAGGGACGGTGTTGAGTTCAATGGGTGGCCCTCCTTTGATCTCATAAAAGCACCACATTTGGCATATGTATTGGCCAAGGAATTGCCTAGCAACACATTGGACACACAAAGATCATCAAGAACTCAATGTGATTTTGCATTACATATAGAATTAAGCTTGCTTGTTATCAAACCTTGATCATTGTTCAATAAATATGTAGACTTCAGTTAGGCTCATTCTAAAGGAGTACGAGCAGAAGTGTGACGTGAGAGAGAGTGCGAGAAGAAGAGCACAACGATATGGTGAACTCGCTCTACTGTAATGTGTAGAGCATAGTGAGTTCTTATTAGGTTTTTACAAAAGAATATGTGTACATACCTGGCGGCCCGCCCACTTACTTGGGCGACCACATTGGGCTTTATACCCCAACAACCTCCCACTTAAAGTCCAATGTGGTACTTTAAGTGTGAGAGAAGCTACTATACAAGCTAATATACAAGAGATGTAGAGAAGTGATGTACTACCCTACACCTAACTGCTTGCGAAAATGCGCAAAGCTCTCTGAGGGAAGTCCTTTTGTAAGTAGATCAGCAGGATTTTCTGTGGTGTGAACTTTGACAAGATGAAGTTGCTTATCCTCGAGCATTTCCCTGATGAAATGATACTTCACATCCACATGCTTTGTCTTTGAGTGATAAACTGGATTGCGAGCCAATTGTATAGCACTTTGACTATCACAATATAACACAGGCATCTCTTCTTTGATTCCCAAATCTGTTACTAGTCGATTAAGCCAAATTGATTCTTTGCATGCCTCTGATGCTGCAACATATTCAGGCTTTGTAGTAGACTGAGTAACACAATCTTGTAATCTAGAACGCCATGATACTGCTCCACCAGCCAATGTAAAGACATACCCTAACGTAGACCTTCGGTTGTCTAAGTCACCTGCATAATCTAAGTCTATAAAACCCTTTACACTTAGCTCCTGACTCCCATAGCATATACGCATACTCATTGTAGCTTTCACGTATCTCAATATTCCTTTCACTGCCTCCTAATGTTTCTTGCCTGGGTTTGACATGTATCGACTTACTACTCCCACTGCAAATGCAATGTCTGGGCGAGTAGCAATCATTGCATACATTAAACTAGCCACTGCAGACGCATATGGAATCTTATCCATTTCAACCCGTTCTTCCTCAGACACAGGACAATCTTGTTTGCTAAGTTTCACATATGGTGGCAATGGAACACTCAATGCCTTTCCCTTCTCCATATTGAAACGTTGCAAAACCTTGTCAATATACTCTGTTTGAGATAACCAAATCAACTTCTTTGATCTGTCTCTCTCAATGCGCATACCAAGTATATGACTTGCCTCACCCATGTCTTTCATGTCAAATGATTTTGCCATCTTTGACTTCAATGCTGAAATTTCTTCCAAGTGCTTGCCAGCAATCAACATGTCATATATATAGAAAATAAGGATCAGCCAACTGCCATCCTTAGCCTTCTTTGTATATAGAAAATGATCGAACTCACTATGTTTGTAGCCTTGAGAAAGCATAAACTTGTGGAACTTATGGTACCATGCCCTCGGTGATTGTTTTAAGCCATAAAGACTCTTTAACAACTGGTATACCAAATCTTCCTTGCCTTTCTCAACAAACCCTTCTGGCTGCTGCATGTAAATTTCCACATCTAAATCACCATGCAAGAACGCTGTCTTGACATCCATTTGGTGCAACACCAAATCTAATATGGCAACCAATGCAAGAAAGCATCTCAATGTAGTCATCTTGACCACCGGAGAGAAGACTTCATCGAAGTCAATGCCTTGTTCTTGCTTAAAGCCCGTGGCAACAAGCCTTGATTTGTACTTTGGCTGACTATCATGAGCGGTGATCTTATACCTGTAAACCCATTTACAAGGTAAAGCCTTTTTGCCCTGTGGTAATTTAACTAGCTTCCATGTCTGGTTTTTATGTAGAGTGTCATCTCTGACTGCATGGCCAATTGCCAATTCCCGGAGTCCTTCATTTGCATTGCTTCCTTGTAACATGAAGGCTCATTGCAATCAGTCAACATGACATAGTTCATAGATGGAACAAACCTATCAGGAGGTCTCGTGATACGTTCAGATCGACGCACAATAGGTGGCTCAGGCTCAGCCACAACCTGTGGTTCCACTCTATCCTGTCCTTGCTCCTCTTGAGCCCTGACATTTTGTCTTGCACGTGCAGGTCCATCTTTTTGGAAGACAACTCTTCTAATCTCCTCAACCCTCTTTGGTTTAGAATGATATTTGGATTCATTAAAGTGAACATCATTGCTGCGGACAACCTTTCTGGATTCAGGATCCCAAAGTCTGTACCCCATCTCACCAGAATTACCATAGCCTAGAAAGATGCACTTTCTACTCTTTGGCTCAAGTTTGTTCCTAAATTCCTTTGGAACGTGAGTATATGCCTCACAGCCGAAGACTCTGAGATGCTTGTATGAGGGCATTTTGCCTGACCATACCATCTCTGGCACTGAATCCTTCTGCAAAACCTTGCTAGGAGATCTATTTACAAGATGAACAGATGTTGATACAGCTTCAACCCAAAACCCATTTGGCAACTGCGCATTAGACAACATACTTCTGACCTTCTCTTGTATGGTCCTATTTATCCTCTCAGCAACACCATTTTGAGGAGGATTGTAAGGAGCAGTAAGTTCACGTTTTATACCTTTTGACTCACAAAAGTCTTGAAAGGCCTTTGAAACATACTCTCCACCATTGTCAGTGCGTAAGCATTTAAGCTTCTTGCCACTCTGATTCTCCACAAGTGTCACAAACGTTTTGAAAACACTAAATGCTTCATCCTTGTGCTTGAGAAAGTAAACCCATACTTTCCTCGAGTAATCATCTATAAATGTCATAAAGTAAGAAGCCCCCCCTAGAGATATGTTAGGCATAGGTCCACACAAATCACTATGAACAAGTGCCAACTGTGTATCTCTTCTACTGCTTCTATGCTTATGTGGCTGCTGTGTTTGCTTACCATACAGACAATGTTCATAGAATTCAAAATAATGAAAAGCCAGGCAAATAACCAGAACCAGACAAGATTTCCATTCCCTTCTTGGACATATGTCCTAACCGGCTATGCCACAAAGAAACGTTCAGCTGCTCGGTTACATTGATTACATTTTTAGAGACATTTGATACATAAATCATGTAAAGTCCTCCAGACTTTACTCCATGTGCTAATGTCATAGAACCCTTGGATATCTTCCACATGTTCTATCCAAAAGTGGTGACGTAGCCAGCATCATCAAGTAAACCTGTGCTGATCAAGCTCTTTGTAATTGCGGGAACATGTCTCACATTCTTCAGCGTGAAAGAAGAGCCATTCTGAAACTTCAATTGAACATCTCCAACACCTAAGATCTCACATATGTGCCCATTGCCTAGCCGAACATGATCTTTAATGGTCACATAAGAGGTAAACCATTCCTTGTTTGGAGACACATGAAGTGATACCCCTGAGTCTTTAATCAAGTCATTCAGTGCATTTCCATCAGATGCTGTAAGAAGAGCTGAGTCCATTGTATTCTTCAAGAAGTAGATGTCTCCTGACACTAGACTGTCATCCTCTGCAACATTGTTTGTCACATTTATTTCTTGAATCTTCACTGAGGACTTGTTCTTCTCACCATGGTCTTCAGCTTTCTCTTTGACTTTTTCTGCTTTCCATTCTCTGCAGTCTCTTTTCATGTGACCCTTCTTGCCACAATGGTAGCATTCTATGTCACTATTGCCTTTAGCACTGCGGGACTTGCTACGAGAGTGATTCCTCTTTCCACCTTTGTACTTGTCTTTGGTCCTTCCCCTCACAACTAAGGCTGTTCCTTTGCCTTTGTCCATTGTCTTTCTATTGGTTTCTTCAGTAAGCAGACTTCCTTCTACACTTGCTATGTTCAAACCATTTGGAGGTGCAGAATTACTCAAAGCTGTGCGAAAAGTGTCCCAACTTTCTGGCAATGTGATCAACCGGAACATAGCTCTAACAGGTTCATCAAACTTGACACCTTGAGCTGACAATTGACTGGAGATTGTGTTGAATTCATTCAGATGATTGGACATAGGTGTCCCTTCTTTCATGTTCAAGTCAACAAGCTTCTTAAGCTAGTATACCTGTGAAGCTGCACTCTGCTTCTCATAAAGATCACTCAGCTTTAACCATGCTTGATAAGCCGACATCTCGTCTGCTACATTGAAGTAAAAGCTTTCTGCCAAAGTCATCATAATGATAGAAAGTGCCAATTCATCCATTTCGCTCCATTCATCTTCGTCCATATCTTCTGGTTTTATCCCCTTGAGCTTTATAGGTTTTATCTGCTTCTTTTGTACCAACACGTGCCAAATCTGCTTCTTCCACAATGGGAAATTGGTTCCATCCAGCTTCTTGATATTGTAAAGAGCAGTGTCCTGTGATCCAACCATAGCTACGCTTCACAGTAGTTTACTTTCCTGGGAAAAATTCGGCAGAGTTTCCCCTGTAAACTGACCTCTGAACCAATATCAACCTGTCAAATGAACCAAGAAAGCTTCAGATTCTACATAAATTTTGGCAGAGTCTCCTTTGTAAAATGGCTTTGGTGTACTCAAAAAATAGCTCAAAAAACCACTGTCTCTCTAACACTGTAAGTTGTGGGTAAACCTGTCCTGCACCTGTACTATCTCTCACTGTCCTGTCACTGTCCTGTAAGCATAGACTGCAACAATGCCTCAACGGCAGTAAAGCAAAGATGCAATCCCAACTGTCTAACTCACAGTCAATACATCCTAGCTGCCTATCTAAGGGTGCTCGAGGGATTGCTCCAAGACCTGTATCACCGAAAAGATCTCAACATTTGAGAATCCCCTAGCTCAATAAAACCTCACTCGACCCTCAACAAAGGCTACAGTAAATCTGACAGTACATAGACTTCCCACAAAGTCATACATCCACAAATTTCCCACTATAGGCTGTAACCGCTGCAGCGGTTGTTTGCTGCGTGACTCACAGCCAGCAAACCCTCAACAAACATACATCATCTCTGAAAATACATCCCATGTGGAAGTACCTGCAATGTCAGGATGAAATTTGGAATATCAAGCAACAAACACAAGCTACCTGATGAACTAGTGAATGTCGCCTACAGTTTGTGTGTAGATGCGCCCGTGTCGTATGTGATACGCCTCCAAGAACTGTGAGCCATCCTTCGATGTGTAGACAACCACAAATCAGCACTTTGGGAGTGCCGATATCCTCAGCACCTGCAGTCTTAGGCCGAAAACCCCAAATTTGCAGAGTCAGATCTGCACCCGCTGAGACCACGTAGTCAAAAATGGCCTGCGCAGAACTCTGTCGAAGCCAAATGGTGGCCGAGATGACCTCAGAATGAAATTCTGAGAACACCAAGCCCTTTGGACTTTCCCACAGGATTTGGGGCCGTGTCTTTGCCTGTCGAATCTCACTCCAATCTGAGCAGGTGACTCTAGCTACCTGCAAATGCTGCCCCGAGCCTCGATCGGAGCTCTGATACCAGTTAAAGGAGTACGAGCGGAAGTGTGACGCGAGAGAGAGTGCGAGAAGAAGAGCAAGACGATATGGTGAACTCGCTCTACTGTAATGTGTAGAGTATAGTGAGTTCTTATTAGGTTTTTACAAAAGAATATGTGTACATACCTGGCGGCTCGCCCACTTACCTGGGTGACCACATTGGGCTTTATACCCCAACACATTCTGCATCATTCTACTCTTTTTCCCATCATGGAAGCAGAGCACCATGACAGTGTGTCAACCTCAAGCCGGATGCCAATCACCATCAAAAGGATCTCATAAGCCTTGGCCGGTTTGCTAGCGGCCACTCCCATGCTCAAACTCTTGGTTACTCGTGCCCAAATATCATAGGCAATCAAATCCAATTTTTTTTTTTCATAGGGTCTATGCCTGTGGAGGGCCTTCTCCCATGCTGTCCACAGCAAAGGCCCATAAGCCTTCCCTTGGGCTCTCCAAACCCCTTAAGGGACTATCCCATGCTCATCCATCCACATGTCTTTCCTAGAGGCTTATCACACCAAAACCCTAAAGCCTATAGCCTCCAAGGCACAAGCCGTTGTTCCCACTATCTCCACAAAGCCAAAAAGGTGAAGTGCTCTCAAGCTTCCAAAGAAAGTAAAATGTTTTGGCATTCAAAGAGACCTTCACCAAGAAAGCTCAAAAGCCCCATTATCACCATGCTCAAGCACAGAGCACACTCCAATATGAACGCATCACAAGTGCATGAAGCTATGTATGAAATGTATGTAGCATCTGTGTTCAAAAGCACAATACACACGGGACTAGACACTTCCATTTTACATGGTAAGACCTTTCCAACAAGTATCACACACATTGGCAGACACAAGATGCACCCCACATTTTCTCTGTATGTGTACTTTGCACCATTGGCATTAAGGCCGCATCCTCAACAAAATGGACCAATGAAGATAAAAAACAAGAAGACGACAATGATATGAAGAAAAAGACAACAACAAAATGAAGACAAAACAAAATTTGACACCAAAATCGACACACTACTTTGCAATTTTGAAGATGGCATCAACAACACATTTGACCCTCTGACATCGGAGGCAAATACATAAAAACTTTTGAAAGCACCACATTTGCATTTTGACCTACCACCTAGTAGCCTACAAATCTATAGGGGAGGTGCACACTTTGATCCTACACCCAATTGCCAATTCTTTGGGAGGATGTTGTTTGTGACTTTGGTCTTACACCCAAATGACAATTCTCTAGGGAGGACACTTTTGTATATTGGGTGCTACATTTGACTCACCAAAATGATGCCTACTATGAACCACAAAAGCATATGAAAGCTATGTAAACCCCAAGTTTGTCTTAAGGGGGTGTATGTTAGGGTAAGACCAACTTGTGGTACCATGTGGGAAAGCCCTCTAACAACCTAGGAAGAGATAATTGATGAGATGGTCCAACAGAAAAAGGATGCAACCCATCTAGCCTATGATTGTAAAGCACCAAGCCAATATAGATGCTACTTTCTAATCAAACAATTGCACTTTGAGTCCTATCATTGTGTCTATACTCTCTCTCTCTCTCTCTCTCTCTCTATGCTCTTGGATTTGGCATAACCTAGCCCTAATCACCACATCTCTCTAACCCTAACCCTAACACCATGGTTCAGCTAAGGTTTCACCCTCCATATCCTAATGCTAATCATCAATTTTGATTAGGGAGTACGCTTCCACATCAACTAACCTATCAAGTAGGAGGGAAAAGAAGGCCATGAGAAGATTAAAAAACACTCTTCTTTTTTGGTGAAAGAGACAATTTTGAGGTAAAATGACCACATAATGGAAATTTGCATTAGAATCTCTTTCCAAAAACACCATTTTACAAATTAAAAAAAAAAGTTATAATGAAGGTTCCATAACAAAAGCCCTCCTCTCGTTGGCCTAGAGTACTCTCTCTTTAAATGTTTAAAGGAAAAAAAGAAAACTTAAACTTTCCCTGATGCAAAAATTAAATGAAATCAAATTATATGCTTGCCTCGAGATTGAAAATAGTTTTCACTCACTTGGGTTCAAGTGCACTATCCACCTGAAAGGTACATTACCAAAAATTCAATCTCAAAAGACCTAGTATTGTCTTTGGCCCGTTAAACACTAAACAAAAGATTGGTGAAAATTAAAAAATATTCAATGGGTGACCCTGGGTGTTTCCTAGGCAATCCAATCCCTTGGTTATATTCTACATGGAAAATTCTTAAAATATCAGTTAACTGTGACTAACACAATCTACTGTATCCAATAGTGAACTTATCCACTACCACTTGGTAGATTGAGGACTTCTTTCCTTGAAAGTACAACAATGACGAGGTCAATCAATGACCATGAACACTCATGGAGTGATTTGGAGTTAGCAAGGTTAAACCCCTGGAAATACCACTCCTTTAACCACAATTAGTGCTAGAGACTAAAGATGAGATCCTCGTAAATTGGAATCTTATTTACAACTAGACCAATTTAAACAACAGATCCTCTCAAGGTAGAATCTTATTCACATTGGATCTTAAACCAATCTTATCTCCCATGAAAAGAAGAGAAAGATTCCCAATACCAAAAAGAAGTTGGTGATACTAGACTTTCTTTGGTCTTGATTTAAGCAAGAGATTACCTCTCATGAGGCTCTCTTAGCAAATTCATATAATCCCATGAATTAGTTCTAGATAGCAAGGCCATGCCCACATGTTAGAGATGAAAAAATATCATTTATAGTACAGTTCCCACTGTTGCAATCATATGCAATAGACACAAGCAAATATGTTGGCCTCAACTCCACCTAAATAGAGTAGATGATGTTATAGCGGAAGAGTGATAAGCGCTTGGCTTCAACAATGGTCTCAACAGTGTGACTGATGCCATATGTGCCTTGAAAAATTTGTAAGAGCATGTATACATCAAAGTCTTACATTGCAAACATAGAATGTGAACTTATATTTGTATATTGCCCATTTTCCAAAGCTATATGCCATTATCCTTGATCCTAAGTCAATGGGTAGTACTTTGGCATGGAGTAGAAACCTTGCTTCTTGTTAAATCTGTCAAAGCACTTTGCTTTGTGCAGCACAAAAATATTTTCCAAATGAATTGTTAAAACACAAAAAAACAAGAAGAACTTAAAATTTTCTAACCTCGTCGCCCTCTGTAGCCAGTTGTCCTACAATTTAGAAGTAAACTCTTGCTTAATGCATTTGTCATCTAGGCTTGAATTTGTCTCATAGCCATGTATAGTGAGAAGTAGAGAGATGTCGTATGAACCATGCATGCCCTCTTTGATTGGTTTATACAAACCTCTAGTCAAAAAAAATTCGTACATGTTGCATAGTTTTCCCAGGTTTGTACGCTAATAGCATATTCCAAACTTTGGGAACTTAGATGTAATATGACCTCAATTGAATCCTTGCTTTGTATAAATACATAAAAAAGACAAGATAGGATGGAGCCTATGCTCATAGCTAATAGATGCTCCTCTTCAAAAACTCAACATATTGTTGTGTGTTCAAACTAAATATATTAAGCTTTATACCTAGGGCTTTTCAAATGGCCTATGGATAACTTACATGGTTTTGGGGTCATGAAAAAAGAATACAACTTAGAGTATACATCATTCAACTTAAAATCATAAGGACTCTTTTACAAGGCTTTTCTTGGAAAGTTAGGATAGATTACATCAAATTTTTGGAGCTTGAACAAGGTGTGGTTGGCTAGACGCCCGTTAGCTGCATCAAACAAACAATTATCCCTAGCAAGCATTGACATTCTTGGGATCCTTTATCTTGAGGAATTTGCTACCCTTGTAGAAGATCTCTTGTTTTTGAATTAGTAGTTGTGGCTAAAACTTGATGTCATGGGCTACATATTGATCTCCATGCTTATTCTACTTATAGAACTAATAGCCACTCAAATACTTAATGGTCATTCTAGCTCCAAGTTCAGAGAATTCATGCAGAGGTAGATCACTACTTCTTATAGAGGCATTACTCAAGAAGTCCCCTCATAGGTTACTCATGACACTCTCAGTGGGGCATCCTCCTTAATTGTCCATCTAGCTTGGCCGCTCATGATGCTTAAGGATGCAAGTATCTTCACATCATAGACAAGACCTACAACAAATTATACAAAGTTTCATTCAAGCATAACCCCTCAACAGAACTCACTATGGAGGACATTGAGTCCTAAGTCTTCCTTATTATAGATACTTATGGATAGTTTACCTCCTTTTTAGTATTCCTTGGATGCACCATTCCTCACTCTTGCACATTCAAAGATTAGGAAAATTAGTAGGCATGATCACACTGAGCTTCATGATAGGGAGGACTTGGTTGTCTTTGTCACATTATCTAGGGACAAATATGGATTTTTATTGAGACCATCTTCCTCACACGACAAATGATGGGTTTATCTCATGTCCCAACCATATGGACACCCATATATCTCATGGAATAGATGTGTTACTTGTTAGCTATGCACCTCATCTCACCTACTAGAGATAACGATTGGTTGATAAAGAGATATATCCCAAGAGGAGAGACTACACCAAGCTTCCCAGAGAGAGCCAAATACAGAGGATAATTATATCTACTAGTGCACAACACACTACAAAATCTATCAGCATTTTCATTGCTTACTTAAAGAGGGTTCTGGACTTTTATCCCACATCATGGAGAACTATGCTTAGGTATCTTCTTGTTAGAGATCCATAGACTTAGAGAGACTTCCCTCAAGAGTAGAGGACATACACATAGAGGATCCATACAGAGGTAGATCACTACCTTCTTTTTTATAGAAGGACTCTTAGGATGGACCACCATAGATTACATAGTCACACCCTCATTGGGGCATGCTTCTTGATTGGGCCATCCAGCTTGGCCACAAAAGATGCCCAAGGATGCAAGGATCCTTACATCATAGATGAGGTCTACATGAAAGGTGTTAGGGTAAGCCCAACTTGTGGCACCATATGAGAAAGACCTCTAGCCACCTAGGAAGAGATAATTGATGACATGGTCCAATAGCAAGAGGATGTAACCCATCTAGCCAATGATTGTAAAGCACCAAGCCTATATATAGGCTACTTTATAGTCAAACAATTGCACTTTGAGTCCTATCATTGTGTGTATACTCTCTCTCTCTCTATGCTCTTGGCTTTGGCATAACCTAACCCTAATCACGATCTCTCTAACCCTAACTCTAACAACATGGTTCACCCTCCATAACCTAATGCTAATCATTGTTGATTAGGGAGTTCACTTTCGCAACCACTAACCCATCAAGTGGTATCAGAGCCGACGGTTCATATGTAGGCCTATTCATCAATTTTTGCATTTTCATACCTATGCTTGATTTTCTCCTCATTGGTTAGTGTGAACACGTTCTAGGGTTTAAGTCCCTTGAGCCACTACTCTCCTAGCCAATTAGGAGGCTAATTAGCATTAGGTCTCAATAATGTGTGTAGGTGCATTGCATTTAGTCCCTTCAATGCTAGGTCATTCAAGCACCATCCTTGCTAAATTTTGACCACTACTCATACCTCTTGCATCACATTTAGGTGTAGGAATAAGAATTAGGTTATTTTGTGTGTGTGTGATTGAGTGTTTAGAGTGACATGTGTGAGTAATTGAACCATTTTTAATTCATGTTTTGAAGAGTTAATTGTGTGTGGAGTATACCCTTGCATAGGGCTTCCAAATGATCCCATTTGTGCTCAATTTGGAGCTCATTCAAGCTGTGATGCTCTTGGATAACTGTTTTATAAGGAATATAATCTACAGAAGCCAACCTTACAACAAGCAAGCGACATGGGCACCATGGTGTCGGGGAATCACCCTATTCTTGGCTTGCCACGAGGTTGTGGGTTCAACCCAATGTAATTTTAGAATGAGGGATATGGGCGGACCTGACTTTGAGATTCAACTTGGCTTGATGATGTTGGCGCGTCCATTAGCAGTACATTGCACGTGCACTCACCTTTTTCTAAACCCAATCGGACTCCAAAATCTTTTCCAAATTCACTGGCTAGCTCTTTCGGGTCCGCAAGGGGAGGATCTCACGCCGATAAAAATTGCTAAGAACCAGACCTCCCAAGGGGATCTTCCTACAACCCAAAAGCCCCTTTGGCCTTGCTCAATTAAAGCTCGTTCTCATGCTCTCTAGTGGCCCAACAACCTTGGCTCAAGTAAGCAAAGACCAAATGAATCTCAAATGGCATTGTATGCCACGATAGAAATGTGTGAAATACACATGCATGAAAATCACAATACACATGGACACATGCATAATGCGTACCATTGCTAAGATATATGCAAAACTAGTGAACAATAGCATGATATGCATGGGACTAGACTATTACTGCCCTGATACATTAGTGACAGTATATTTACTTTTTTTGTAACTAAGGATGGAACCTTTGAACCTTAAGGGTGTTTTCACACCAATGGGTGATTTTTAAAGTGGGTTAGTTTTGGGCGAGTAGTTGGGTTCTTGACGTTGTCTTGCAGTTGGGCAGTTGGTATTTCTCTTATGCAATTGTACTATTCTCGGTACTTCTTGTAAGCATTTGTGTGTTATGCGAGAATGAGTAATACAATACCTTCTTTTCTCTATTCATGGTGTTCTCCAGTATTCTCGTATGCAATAGTGTAGTGTAGTATGTAGTATTGCTATGTACTTGTATTGAAATATTGCTAGGGTGGTGTAGGGGAATCACCCTATTCTTGGCTTGTTATGAGGTTGTGGGTTCAACCCAACCTAATTTTAGAATGAGGGATATGGGGGGATGTGACTTCTGGATTCAACTTGGCTTGATGACGTTGACAGGTCCATTAGCGGTACATCACACATCACCTTTTTCTAAGCCCAATAGGACTCCAAAATCTACTCCAAATTCACTGGCTAGCTCTTTCGGGTCTGCAAGGGGAGGATCTCACGCTGATAAAAATTGCTAAGAACGAGACCTCCCAAGGGGAGCTTCCCACAACCCAAAAGATCAGGGGATTGGTATGATGACATGTTTCAATTTTTGACTAAAGGGGTGTTACCTGAAACAATGGCTAAAGATCACAGGAAGAGAATGGCATTGAGGAGTAAACCATTTACAATTATAGAAGGACTCTAATATAAGGAGATGTGTCCTTGAGTTTGAGCAGAAAGCAGTACTGGCGGAAGCTCATGCAAATAATGCAGTGGACATTTTTCAGGTGAGATAATTGCAAGGAAAGTATTCCAAGCATGACTTTGGTGGCCAACAATAATTAACACTAGTTTGGTACCAAAACAGGACACTTTAAGTGTCTGTTTTTAACAAATTTAAATTAAATGCTACTTGCGTTATACAATTTATTTAAGAAAACCCTCTTGATATGCTTAAATATGTTGGCTAGAGGGTCTTTTAAAAATACAACCTTGCATTTTAGAATCTATCATGATCAAGAACTATACTCATCAAGTTGACCCTCGTAAGACTACGATTGATGCTTTGAAGAAATCGCCTTTATAAGCTCAAGAAAAACTGAAGCAACCTTGTAGAAAATTTTAGGTGACTCTTCCACAATTTTTTTAAAGTCAATTGAAAGTTTCATGTGCCAAAAAAATGACTTTGAACTATATAAAATAATGGAAAGTTCCATGTGTTTGATATGGTCATTTCAAGCATATCGTTGTATACAAAGAAAAATATGTTTCTGATGTATTTGTGAGTTTTAGAAAGTGATACATTGCTTTCCCTTTCCATTGAGCACTCAAGGTGGCAAGTAGAAGGGCTTTGGTATGCAACAATTATTGGATCATTTCAAATATTCAAAACTGCATAAGAGAAAACTTTCATATTTTTGTTCTTGAGACATAAGCATTCAAAACCTCAAATAATATGAAACTTTCCATGTAGATCAACTAAATGTATCAGAGTATGTGGTACATATACAATTGGGGTGCCTAAAACCTTGCTTTCAATGTTATTATGGAGAACTCAAGATTTTCAAGAGTTTTTGTACGATAAAAAATTCAAGATAGAGTTGAAGCAACAAGATCTAATTGAGTTAGGGAGCCCAAAAAATATGTAGTTTCTTGGTTTAAACATATAAATGCATTTGTAGTTGTCAAATTGCACTAGAATAGTACCAATTTCATGAGGGGACCTTTGGAAGACCAAAATTATGCTCTTATTCAGCCTGTGCTCAAGTATGAAATTATGTCTATAGCTTGCATGTGACTTGAAAACTTATCTTTGAAGTGCATTCCATTGTTTTGTAACACTAAGTGCTAGCACTTGGCTCTTATAAACATAAAAAGGGCCATCTCTACAAAAATATATAATAATTTTATGATTGTTTTGGCAAAACAGCTTGAAATTTTACTAAAATTTATGTCTTAGAACTTACCAGAATTCTCTCCATACGGATTGTATTTTAATATGGAGAAAAATCCGGTGTTTTGTTTCCCTCATAAACAATCTATGGTAGAAGAAAGGTGTAAAACACTTCATTCTAGCTTGAAAATAAATTGCCAAAACTTGGTAGAAAACAGGACACTTTAGTGTCTCAGGACACTTAAGTGTCCAATTACAGAACTAGTGTTAAAGATGCTCAGGAGTTCAGTAGGAACTGCTAGTAGGAACTACTTGCTGTGCCAAAGAGATGGTAGGCCCTTGAATGTGGATAGAATGCCATTGCAAACTATTTTGTCTTTGGAACCATTCCAAAAGTGGGGATTTGATTTTGTTGGTCCAATCAAACCACCTGCAAGGTTTACACAGAGCAGGTTTATATTGGTTGTACAACTGACTATTGTAGAAATTGGGTAGAAGCAGTGGCTTTAAGAGATAATAAATCAAAAAGTGTAGCCAAAGTTTTTTTACAAAAACATTATGACTAGGTTTGTCTGTCCTATTGAGCTAGTTTCTGATTAGGGAGGACATTTTATTAATAAGGTGATCAGTAAACTGACTGAACTGCATATGATATTGCATAAAAAGTCAACAGTGTACTATCCCCAAGCCAATGGACAAGCAAAAAGTACAAATAAGATTTTGGTCAGGGTTATCAGGAAGCTGGTCAATCAAAACAGGAGAGACTGGGATGAAAAATTGGACTTAGCACTATGGGCTTTTAGAACAGCATATAAAGTGACTACTGACATGACACCATTTAAGCTGGTCTATGTGTTAGAAGAAGTGGTGCCCATGAAATTTATAGTGCCAAGCCTCAGGGTTGCAGTTCAAAAAAAAATATTCCATGAAGAATCAGTCAGTTACAAGGAGGCTTTAATGAGGTTGGAAGAGTACACAATCCATAGCCAGTATATTGCAGACGTTATCCAACAAAAAAGGCAAGCTTGGATGAGCAAAAATATCAAGTTCAAATTTTTTTCTTTAGGTGATTGTGTATTGGTCTATAACAACAAATTGGGAATGAGGCCAGGCAAACTCAAACTTAGGTATGTGGGGCCATTTCAAATAGTCAGGCTAGTGGGACCAAATACTTTCATACTGTCTAATTAGGAAGGTAAAATAATTGAGAAACCCATAAATGGATTTTGACTCAAACCATTTTTTGGACAAATCATTGGGAATCAAGGGGGACATCCTATTAATGATGAATTTCGAATAGTGACTAGTTATGCATGTGAAGGGGCAAAACGTAATCACCACCCTATGTACATCCAACCTTTGCATTTTACGAAGGGAGTGAACATGTCCATAGTCGGTAATTCATCTACGAGTGCTGCTCTGGATACAAGAGAAGAGGAAGAAGTTACACATACACTAATGCGTTTTGCAAGGGGGACTTGCTATCAAGGTCCAATGGTACCAGACTCGAGTTCGGATGAAGAGCTAGAAATGGTTACGCCTACTCGCATGGTACAACCTACAAGGGAGGAACTATTTTTTGATTACACCTTTCTCGACTATAGGTATATTTAAGAGCATACTGAAGAAAATATTGCATGGCTCAGAAGGATTTTCTTGCTTGATTTTTCAAGATTGCCTTGGGTAAGTTGGAGAAATGACCAGATGGCCACATTGTACCTGAAGCATCTGTAGACAAATGATGGACAGGTTTTCAAACAAGAGTACTTGACTGAAGAGTTAGTTGCCAAGGTGTTTGATCTTTCTACTATAGATGACAATGAAGTCAGTAAGGCAAATGAGAAGGATATGACCAAGGCCTTTGGTCAGTCTCAGGGGGGAAGACATTATTATCAATAGTCAGGCATGAAGAATCTAGTTAAATTACAGCAGGTGAGGTGGTTTATAAAGAGATTCTTTTTGCTCGTGAAATCAGAATACATCAGTAGGGAAAACTATGGCATTTGTTGGCAGCTGAGAGTGGTAGAAAAATGGGATGGGCCAATATCGTATTTGATAGAATCAAGTTTGAGATCTATACAAAGTAGAGAAGGAAGGACATGACTACTAAAGTTGGGCCTTATCTAGATGCTATCTTTCAGTATGTCAATAGCAAAAGTATTCTGTAGGGGAGACAATTCCGAATTCCAGCACAGATGACTAAAGATAGAAGCCAATGAACCAGTAAAGATAAAAAAGAAGAAAACAACAATGACATGAAGATAAAGACCACAAAAAATGACAACAACAACAAAATGAAGCTGGAACAAAATTGGACATCGACAAAAAAATTTGCAAATTGAAGATGGCATCAACAACACATATGGCCTTTTGACATTGGGTCCTCACACACAAAACATTTGAAAGCACCACATTTGTATTTTGACCTACCACCTAGTTGCCTACAAATCTCTAGGGGAGGTGCACAATTTGATCGTAGACCCAATTGACAATTCTTTGGGGAGGATGTTGTGACTTTGGTCTTACACCCAGCTGGAAAATCTCTGGGGAGGAAACTTTTGTATTTTGGGTTCTACATTTGACTCACCAAAATGATGCATATGTATCCATGAACCACAAAACACATGAAAGCTTTGTACCCCAAGTTTGTCTTAAGGGGGTGTATGTTAGGGTAAGCCCCCAACTATGAAACCATGTGGGAAAGCCCTCTAGCCACGTAGGAAGAGATAATTGATGAGATGGTCCAATAGCAAGAGGATGCAACCCATCTAGACAATGATTGTAAAGGAGAAGCCTATATAAAGGCTACTCTCGAATCAAATTGCACTTTGATTCCTATCATTGTGTCTATACTCTCTTTCTCTCTCTCTTTGCTCTTGGATTTGGCATAACGTAACCCTAATTACCATCTCTCATTGTAATCACCATCTCTCATCCTAATCACCATCTCTTTAACCCTAACCCTAACACCATGGTTGAGCTAAGGCTTCACCCTCCATAGCCTAATTCTAATCATTGGTGATTAGGGAGTTTGCTTTCACAACCACTAACCCATCAAAAGGCTATGGAGCATTTTTGAGTAACATTGGGCACACAGTCCCATGGATCTGACTATAGAGGACCTTGACACCATACTTGAGAGACCCGCAATAAGGTGGTTCAATATTTCTTGGATGCACCATCGCTCACTCTTCACACACTCAAAGATTAGAAGACTTATCTGACATGATCTCATAAGCAGGACTATTAGACATGATATCGTTTAGCTTGATACTAGGAGGACTTGGTTGTCTCTATTGGTTGAGTTGGGAACAAAAAAGGCTCTTTATCAAGAATATAAGATCATCTTCTCTACATCATAGGTGATGGGTTTATCTCACGTCCCATGTATGTAACCACCCACATATATCATGGCATTAGATGTGTTATTGGTCAACTGCACACCTTATCTCACCATTTGAAGATAAAGACTAGCCAATACAAAGATATACACCAAGAGAAGAGATTATTCTAGGTTTGCTAGAGTGAGCTAGATATACAAGGTCATTATATGTGCTAGTGCATGCACAAAATACTAGAAGATTTGTGATCATTCTCATTGCTTATTCAAAGAGGGTGTTGAACTCTTATCTCGCATTATAGACCACTATGATCAAAGGTGCCTAGGACTATTCTTTTTTGAGTTTTGTAGACTCAGAAAGAATACCCTCAGGAGTAGAGGTCCTACATATAGTGAATTTGTATAGAGGTAGATCACACATTTTTATAGAAAGACTAATAAGGATAGCCCAGCCCACATGCTACCTAGTCACATCCTCATTGGGGAATCCTTCTTGATCAAGACATCCAACTTGGCCACTCAAGATGTTCAAGGATACAAGTATCTTCACATCGTAGAGGAGGTCTACATGGGAGGCTATGGAACATTGTTGAGTGACATCGGGCATGCTTGTCCAAAGAGTTGACTATGAAGGACATCGAGGCCATACTTCAAAGACCCATGAGAGAGTTCATGGGATGATCACCTAAATGTATACTTTCTCCATTATACACCTTATGATCCCTCATGTGATTGTACCCCTCCTTTTTCTAAAAGATATATGAGGGATTATGAGATGTACCCCATTCTACACCTCATATTTTTTCTCAAGTGATTATACCCCTCCGAGTAATTTTTAAGATAATGCATTATGTTATGCTGATGATGTGGATAATGAGGATGTAGAGTGGACTTACATACCTACCACCTCTAGGAACCCTCATTTATTTTAATTTTTATGGTCCCCGAACATCATACGGGAGATACGAGAGTGACACATGGATGTAAGATTTTGGTCATAAGTCATTTTAGACTTTTGAAGATGTTAATATAGCATCCCATTTCATCTCTCTCTCTCTCTCTCTCTCTCTCTCACACACACACACACACACACACACACACACACACACACACACACACACACACACACACACACTCTCCTTCCCCAATGTAATTAGTGATGGGCTTCCTATCCACAATATTGCATCTTCGAATGCATTGATTTGGGATATGTCCACTAGCATGGGTATAGCAAGGAAGTTGTGTGATGTTTTGACCAGATGCAATGAGGGGATTGTTACCGGATGAAGTCTCTTAGGGTGATATTATAGGCGTATATGCCCATGGAGCTCTAAAATATTTTTGTTGAATGCAATATGAGGTCACCTTCTCAATAGGAGGGCACCTTTTGAAAAGCCATCACTTTTCTAAAGGTGCTCAATGCACATAGTCACTCCGTTCTCCTAGATGAGGACCAAATGCTTTTTTAAATCATTTCCAAAAAATATGTCATTATGAAAAATAGAGAGCATTACACTCGCATGGTCGACATTTTGGATAGGCAAGGCATTTTTCTTTCTCTTTCTCACTTTTTCTCTCACATCCCATGTTTGACATAGGATGGCGATAGAGAGCTTGATGCACTTCAGAATTGTCAATCACCCCCATTTTGACATGGGATGGAGTTATCTAGTTTGATGAACTTCATAAAAATACCCCCCTCGCCCCACCCCCCCCTCAGCACTAAAGGGCACGGGCCATTCATTGAAGCCCAAGCGGTGGGATCCATGATAGCGAAGCCTGGACACAGCGATCGAGACTCGCGCAACCGTAGGATGCCGAGGTAAACTAGGACAAAAAAAGGTAAACTTGGACAAGCAGGGGGGCTTGTCTAAGTTTATTTATCATTATATGGTTTGCCCATATGTCAACCTCCCTGTCGCGGGCGTAACGGTTAGAGCATTGGGCTCTCATGGAGGTAGGGAGGGTTCGAGTCTTTGTGCCTGCGATCGGCGCCCATTTTTTTCCGCCATCCATTCGTCTCTAGATTCTCCCTTTGGACCCCCACAACGGATCCCATCTCTTTTCTCCCGTGCCCTTTAGTGCTGAGGCCCTCCCCTCCCCCGCCCCTCTTGATATACCACATGTATCTTGTATCCTAGTGTCCCATGGATCACCATTTCCTCCCTTACCATAGGACCACATTTTTTACTTTGTGCTTCTTTACTTTTTTGATACATAAACACACACATGTATATTTGATTTGTCTCATAGTGTTGTCTCTAATAGATTTAATAAAATCTATCTCTCTCTCTCTCTCTCTCTCTCTCTCTCTCTATCTATATATATATATATACACACACACACACACACACACACACACACAGATTTATTATTGTCCTCGGAGGTCAAATATGACATATGGGACCAAAGTTACATGTGATGTAGTATGTGTATGTGATGAGTGAGTCTCGATGCTCCAAAATTGTTGTGATGAGAGTCGTAGTTAGAGCCCACACTATGGCTTTGGTTACCAATTCTGGATGAAGTAACAAAGGTGTTTGCAAGAAGGAAAATTTACTGCATGGGAGATCAATGATATTTCAAAATGGTTGTGACGCATTTGTTTGAGGGGGCTTTTACAACATCTATCAATTCTCACAAAGAGACAGTCCCAAGACTAAAATGTCAATTCGATAAAACAAGCAGCTTAACTAGGGCATGGAGGCATGCCAAAAGGTTTTCAATATCTTATTTGAATACAATACACTCCATGGAAACAATCTATGAACTCCCTAACTATGAAAAACCTGATTTCTACCTTTGTGATCCAATCACACATCGACATACAAAACGAATAGCAAATAAACTCCGATCAACACCAAACTTGGCACGCACATTTTGTACTAGGTCAGGAATACTTATAGGCCGTCAAACCTAAAATTTTCACAGTGGGGAAAATTGCAATTCTCTCCAGCAACAAAATTGTAAGTCATTAAATTTGATGTCGGAGACACCTATTTGGTGCTTTGAAGCATCATTAATCTTATGTAGTTGATGAAATCTCAAAATGATGCTCAAATAGTGAGATATGTCACTTGGAAAGTGGTGGGAGTCGATGCTTGGATCTTGCAAAACATGTGAAAACCTCCTTGAGGCTATCAAATTGATGCTCTCGGCTTGTCGATATGGTAACCATGTGGTGCACTGCAAAGAGATGAATCTTGATAGCAAAAGAGTGCCCACAACATATAGAGAATCATTTCATTCATCATATCTCTAGCAACTTCTGCTTTGTGCCTATTCTTTTGCTCTTTAACACCATTATTCTAATAAGTATACTTGCATGAGAACTGCCTCTAAATTTCATGCATTTTCAAAAGCCTATTGCACTCATTTGAGAAGTATTATCTCGCTCCAACTGAGCTCCAGCACTATACATGTTTCCCATTTTGTTTCAACCATAGACTTAAAATTTTGAAAGTGAAAAAACACCTTTCTTTTTCCCTTCATGAAAGAGACCCATACCTTCCTCATATGGTCATCAATGAAGGTCACATAGTACCTGTATCCACCCATAGATGTAGTATGTGCTAGAACCCATACATCTATATGTATCAATTCCAATACATTCCTAGTTACATGCTTGTCATGAGGAAATGATACTTATGTATGTTTCCCAAACTGATAAGACAAGCTTCACACATTCTCTACATTTTAGCAAATTTAAAAGATTGAAAACCTATAATCATCTCTTTAGTTCTCATTTTCTTCATCCTTTGTAGATCTACATGACCAATATATTTATGCCAGATCTCAATATCTG
This sequence comes from Adiantum capillus-veneris, assembly GCF_014529385.1. Lineage (NCBI taxonomy): Eukaryota > Viridiplantae > Streptophyta > Polypodiopsida > Polypodiales > Pteridaceae > Adiantum > Adiantum capillus-veneris. The sequence continues at coordinate 57,675,935 of NC_140935.1, read as the reverse complement.
CAACAACTCCTACACCTTGTGCAAATAAGGTAGCATTCACCTTGAGAACATTTACATTCAAATTAAACATTTTGTCGACTTTATTTTCCTTCACAACCAACCTTCCATTCTTCTTATGCCCTTTGACAAAGAGACCATCTAAATTAAACCACACCTCCCAACCCTACTCAAGCGTCCGTCTAATAGAAACCAGAGAATGGGATAAAGTGGTAACCATCTTTTTGCAACATTTGTCAGTCTACTCAACGTCCTCTTCCTCATATGTGTATACATTTTTCTACGCTCTTAAGTTATCTAGAGTAAATTCCCCCTCTTCGTTTAACCTTTGTGGCGACACATACATTGTACTCTTCCCAAAAATGTCACCTTAGTCATATATTTATATTACAACCCTTTTCTTTTTGCTTTGTAAATAAAAGTAAGCATACAACAACCAACTATCTACCCCCAAACTTTCTTACCTCTTGTGAATTAGTAGTAGAAAAATAATATATCCATCTTCCATCCCATATAGATAAATTACCATGGAAATCAGCTCTCCACTTGTGTTTACCAAAGATTATGGTCCCTCTCTACAAGTCTTCTATGCCCCCTACATAGGTGGCCCAATATCTCTTAAGAATGTACATATAGTTTCTCTCCTTTCAAAAAGAATCCAATTGTATATTCTTTTCACAAGCAAATAATATTGGGCCCTCCTCTATTTGTTTAAGCATCATAGCCTTTTGAAAAAGCATGATTCCCCTTGGATGCATACAAACAAAGGGCCCATACAAGAAGACTTGGAAGCAAAATGTTCCCTAGCCTAGTGTAGACCTTCCAAACCGAATTCCTTGGTGCATGGGCGTGAAGAATAGTCCAAATTCATATCAAACATGTTGAGAAGGTCAATTTTGCCTTTTGAAGCATGTCATTCCGAGCTACAGGTAAAAAGTTATGGTCAAAATAGTGTAAATCTGTCAGATTCGCAGCAAAAGGGAACTGTAAATCAAGTAAATCAAGAGGGTGAGATCTTATTTTTCCCCTACTCATCTTCTAGAAAAGCAATGAGTGTTCAAGGTCACTTCCATGTGATGGGACCAACCTAAAGATGCTTTCTAAATGCCAAGACAGACAAGTTGAGATACCCCACAGGAGCCACCTGTAGGGCCTCATGGTGGGGCCCACCTACATTATGCACCCCTATGGCGCCTTCACGGTCTAAGATGATATTTTTGGTGAATAAATAGTCCCTTTTATGTCCAATATTAAATGAGTGGTCAAAGAACACTTAATTAGGTCTAATCACTTACTCTAATTAAGTGTAGCATAATCCCACTCCTACACAACTATAAATAGCCCCCCTTGGAGAGACTCAGGGACACACACCTATATTTTCAACTTCATGTTGTTTCTTGATCAATAGTAGAGAAAACCCCAACTCTCCCTCTTTCACATCCTCCCTCCTAACCCTCCTCTTTGGAGGAAGTGCAACTCTATTCTCCACTCTTTCCATTCTACAATCTCTTACTCCATCAACCAAATAAATCATTTGTAGCACCTCAATAACTTGTATGTACATCATGATCTCTCTCATGGTTATGTTAATGATCATGAAATCATCTTCAAAACTTTAAAGTGTCGCAATTCGTGATGGTTAGCCAGCGTCTGTCCTCCCCTTAAAAGGTGTGCGAGAAATCAAGTAAGTGTTCTATTCTCAATTTACCATTGGTTTGTTTCTCCACACTTATTCAATTGGTCTAAAGAAATTTCTCACTCCAACTCTCTTTTGCTTCATTACATATGCATGTGGCTACCTCTCATGGTGATTTTATTTGTGTCACGGCATTGCATAGATGGAGATGAGTTCTCTATGCAAAGTGTGTTAGTTTGATGTAAGTGATTCTCTTGTGTGTTTGAGAGGCAAGTCTTGTGCGCATGATTTTTTTGATGAGTGCTTGAGAGAGGAAGAGTTTGGATGTATTATGGGTATTCTTATGGGGAGAAGGTGAATGCTATTCCACAAATTGCATATTTCATTTTGATGCACGACATTGGGTTGCATAATCGTTGATGGTGTTCAAGTGTCCAAAGTGTATATAGAGTAAGGGGGTTTTCAAAGTGTGTTGCTTGAGCGGGTGAGTGCAAGTGTTACTTTGATTGGTTTCCTTCTCCACTACCAAAAGAAGGTGGTGCCCCAAGTAGTGTGCGTACCTCTTTACGAACATTTTGTGAGGGTAGGCCCATTGGTTTGGGTTTAGAGGCCCCACTTCAAAAAGCTCGCCCTCATAAAGTGGTGCCCCCACTGAGGAACATATTTCCAAGTTACCTTCAAATTTTTTAGTGATGAAAAATGGAGTTCCCATCTATCCATTTCATTTTGCACAACACATTAGAGTAAATGTTCACATAGATAGAAAAGTCTTTTTCCAGCAACGCATTGTTTTCATGTTTGGTGCAGAAAGACTTAGAGAAATACTGGCATCACCCAATCCAATTATACTTCCAATCATCAATTATGAAACTTCTTTTCATGTTCACGTTTTCATTTTCTTTTAAAGGCAGGAACAAGGAGTGGTGAAGGGGTGCTCAAGGGCCATATGAAGGAACGAGGTCTTCAAACCAACAACGAGGAGTAGCACATGAATCACGATCAAAACAATGAACCTTTTAGGCCTATTGCTCGGCAATCCATTCATATAATCATTGCAACTAAGTTTATGTTTCAATCTATCATAAGGAAGATATTTGGATCCACTCGCCTCAATGAAATCAATGCTTCAATTAATCCATTTATTCTACCTATGATAAAGTACAAATTAACAATGGATGTGTACATCTTCATTTTAATGTAATCAGATTTATAGTGTCAATAATCTTGTGCGGCCCGTAAGAGAAAAGTTTCTTTTAAAAAAAGAGATTTCAAAAAGTCTAAACAAAATGTCAAGTTCTTTTCCCACGTTCTATGCAAGAAGTGGGGAAGATGCGCAAGAGTTTCTTGACAACTTGGAGATGGCACATCTCATATCCGGGAGAGATGAAGAGGAAGTAAAGCTACGAGCCTTCCCGTTGGTTCTAAAAGCAGAAGCTAAAGCATGGTATGAGACCTTGCAACCCCAAATCAAGTCCAATTGGGAGAGACTGCGAGCAAGCTTCCTCTCCAAGTTCGGGCAAGGTGATACTTCTGAAGGACTATGGAAATGTCTTATTGGACATAAGCAGGTATCACTTGAAGACTATCCCTCTTATGAAGCAACCTTTGTCAATCTATGGGGTAGGTGGGAGGCTACATTAGAAAATCATGGTGGTGCACCTAACTTTCTAAAAAAAGAGAGATTCATGGTTGGCTTGTATCCACTTTTAAAGGCTAAAGTAGAGCTAAAATTCCCATCCACCTTTGAAGAAGCACGTGAGGTAGCCATCATCAAGTTTAGAAAACTACACTTCCAAGCACATAGAGCAAGGGGTTTGAATGAAGTGAGTGAGAGGGAGTCTTCACAAACCATGGAAGCACCAATTAGGGTCCCTCTTGCACAATCTTCACAAATAGGAGATAACTCTCAACAAGAGGTTTTACAAAGGCTAACTCAACAGCTTGAGAACCTCACTCTGAATCTAGTACAAGGCCTACCTCAACAACGACAACCAAGAGAAGGGAATCACAATCAACGAAGACAAGCTCAAGAGTTGAGATGTTGGAATTGCAATGAAATGGGCCATGGCATGTACAATTGTCCACATCCAAGGCGACTTCCGGGAGACATATATCCCCCCAGACCGCCTCCTCTCACTGTGCGACAAGAACTAGCTCAAGGCCCACAAATCCTTCGTCGACCACCACCACCAGCAAATATACCTCCCATCCCACATGAGGAGGAAGAAAGAGGAGTCAACATCATCAAGCTAGAAGAGGTAATAGATGAGCATACTCTAAACTTTGATGTTATGCTGGCAGAAAAACGCACAAGAGCACATGATAAGGATGAAGACATGAGAAGTGAAGGAACAAATTCAGCTAGAAGGGACAAGAAGAAGAAGTCAAAGATGGAAGAAGCTGAAAGTAGCAGGAAGAAAAGATCAAGGCGAAGGGAAATCGGTATCAACGACTTCCCATTGGGAAAGGAGCTAGAGCCCTACAACATCCTAGAGGATTTACAAACCCAAAAGCCAAACATTTCATGGCCTCAACTTCTACACCTATCAGCCAAAGTAAGAAGGCAATGGCCAAAGTTGGTAAGTACAAGAATTCCAAAAAAGAAAGCAAATCTTTCCATTAACACTAGGTTGGTAACCTAACAGGACATAAAAGTGTCCTTTCAGGGTTTTGAAAAAAACCTCCAAAACCATAGTAGATCCACTCATTTTGTAAAATCCTTTCATGAGGGTATAGTTAAAGGCCTACTACACATGGAAAAAATAAGAAACTTGTAAAATTTCTCATCTTTTGGTCACACCAAGCCTCCAAAGTTGATGGACCAGTACATTTTCATCAAGACAGTCATTTCTTACGCTTTGTTGCATAAAAATAAGATTAAGGATTTTTGTAGGACTTGAGATAAATTCCCTAGTTAACTTCAATGGGTTGGTGATCAAAACATATGATTGCTTCTCACTCACTATTTTTTGTTTTTCCAAAAGAAATAGGTACAAAAAAGTTCAATTTTTACCATTCTGCAAACCTATCATCAAAGTTTCTATAGCCACGCTCAATACAAATAATATATATATGCATGTTTTCGTAGTTCCCTATTGTACTTTATGTTCATAAGGAGCCATGGAGCATGTCAAAAGAATAATACATCTCTTACCAAGAGGAATCTTGGGGACAAAGATGAAGTGCTAAATACAGCAAACATGAAAAAACTGGGTTCAACATTATGAGTTGTAGAATCCCATAGAAACTATTCAATATCTAGCCAAATTTGATCCTTATGACTAGATATGGTTACTACCTTCAAAATGCATGTAGTTGTCACAAGAAACTAACAATATTGAAAAAGCTATACTTGATATACTAGAATGTTTCGTTTTCTTCTATAATTGAAAAAATCAACCATCGTTGTCTACTATGCAAAATAGGGTATTAGGTCCCCCAAAACTCAAGGAATATTAGCTTTATGTTACAATATGCACCATAGAAAATCAAAACTGCATTTGGATATCATGAAAGACACCAAAAAAATCATAGAAGAGCTAAAATTGGCTAAAAAACAGGATTTGACAATTTTTGTAATTTGGTCATAACTTACAACTTTAACATTTATTTCTCCCTAGAAGCATCAGGACATGTTGAGGACTACTAAAGATAGTTCTCTAGCATTATAGACCTCACAAACATGAATTATAGAGTGGTATAGTTGCAAAAAGTTGAAAAAAGCCAAAAACAGGATCCGTTTTTTCACACGGTTTAGGTTGTGAAATGTTGTGCAAGGACAAGGTTAAAGATGGAATTGATATTCCAAAAAAATGTCGAGTTTTTTTCAGCTCATGAGACAACTTTCTAGATAGATAGCACCTCAAAATCCATTTTGAAACTCTTGACATAATTCAAGGAAAATGGTCACTTAACAGGACATAAAAGTGTCCCAAGACATAAAAGTGTCCCATTACCAACCTAGTGTTAAGGTTGTGGACTCAAAGCTACAAAACGATGTGGAACCCATTGTGGATGCTTACATAAGGGGTAAAAAGGTGTCTAATGTATATGTTGATGGTGGAGCTCAAATGTGTGTGATCACGGAAACATCAATGAACAGGTTAGGTCTTGAAATTACAAAGCCCTCTAATTGTCAAGCTAGGCTAGCCAACAACTCAAGTGTGAAGTGTTTGGGGATCATTGAAAATGTAAAAGTATCTGTATGTAACATAGATGCACGAGTGGATATGTATGTCATGCCAGCTAAGGGGGAGGGCTATCCCATCGTCCTAGGGAGGCCTTGGCTCATTGCTATGAATGCATATCAAAAATGGGGAAGTGGTCGTTTGATTCTTAAGAAGGGTCAACCGGTGGTGTATGATTGGCGAGAAGGAAAGCAACTAGATATCAACTATGAAACCACGACAGATGAAGAGAGCGAGGAGGAGAGTCCCTACTCAAGTGATGAGGAAGCATCAACCAGTGCATCAACCAGTGAAGAGGAGTCTTCTTTGGAGGTAATGCGAATTGTATTCAACGCCAACACTCAAGATGTTCCAGTAGAAGAAAATCCAACAGACAATCACACACGAGGGGATGAAAGATGCCACCACCTTGAAGAAGGATTTGAGAAGATTCTTGCAAAAGATCTTACTTGTAAGGAGAAGAGGTCCTACATCAATATGTTAAGGAGGTATCCCAATTTGTTTATCACTGGCTACTCACAAATAAGAGGTGTAGATGTAATAGAGCATCGAATTGAATTGAAACCAGGGACCAAACCCGTGGCTCAAAAGTTAAGGCGACTAGGATCTGTGCAAAAAAGGGCTCTCCTACAGGAAGTGAATCAACTCTTGAAGGCTGGCTTCATCTATCCAGTATCCAACTCCGAATGGGTATCACCTATTGTAGTCACTCCCAAGAAGAATGGTAAGTGGAGGGTCTGCGTGGATTACAAACCCCTCAACGCTGCGACAAAGAGGGACCACTTCCCTCTCCCTTTCCAAGATGAAATTTTGAATGAAGTAGTAGGTCACGAATGCTACACGGTGTGTGATGGGTATTCAGGATATTTTCAAATTAGAATAGCAGAAGAAGACCAACCAAAAACCACCTTCATCACACCTTGGGGATGTTTTGCATTCAGAGTAATGCCTTTTGGGCTCACCAATGCTCCTAGCACCTATATGAGATTCACAATATTTGTATTTCAGCCATTCTTTGGAAAATCTGTAAGAGTCTTTATGGATGATTTATGTATTTATAGTTGTAGATCACTTCACTGCCAAAAGGTTGAAGAGGGGCTTAAGAGGCTCCATCAATTTGGGGGACAACTCAACCCAGAGAAGTGTCATATCGGTGAATCTCAGGTGGTTTTGCTAGGCCATTTGGTTTCTTCACAAGGAATTCAAGTGGATCCCTCTAAAGTAGAGGCCCTTTTGTCATTATCTCCACCAACAACAACTAAGGAGCTAATGACCTTCAACCACAAAGTGAGGTACATGTCTCGCTTCATCCATCTCCTAGCAGAAGCCATCGCCCCTTTGCATAGGTTGGCAAGCCAATCTACATTTGAATGGGGGAGGGAACATGCAAACTGTTTTGAGGAAGTGAAGGGCATTCTTAGCTCTCTCCCAATCCTAATGCCACCAGATCCAAAGGAGACCTACTATGTCACTCCAAGTGTAGGTTTTGAACCAATTGGTGTTGTTTTGATGCAAAAAGATCCTAAAACATCATACATGAGGCCGATCTATTTTGCAAGCAAGGTGATGACTCCGGCCGAGAAGGGATACATTGAAATGGAGAAAGTGGTCTTTGCAATCTTGTTTGCGGTAAGGAAGTTTCGATCGTATCTTCTCCCTGTGCCATTTGTTTTTCTCACCTTAGAGCACAATCTACCATATGTAGTACAACACATGAGCCTCTCATCTAGAATAGCAAAGTGGGTGCTTGAACTCCAAGAATTTGAATACACTTTCCTTGTAGAAGATAGCACAAGAGCAGGACTTGCAGACATTCTCACCTACAAAGTGAGAGAAAGGAAAGGATCATGACTACAAAGAGAGGAAGGCTCAAAACAGTTCAAAGTGAAGGAGATTGATAATGCCCATACTTTATGCTTTGACGGAGCTTATCAACGCCAACAAGACAAAGCAGCAGGGGGAATCATCATTTTGAACCCACAAAAGGAGGTAATGGTTAGAAAAGGTATCACTCTACCCAGTGTTCACTCTAACAATGAGGCTGAGTATGCTGCTCTAACCCTTGGGTTAGAAGAATGCAAAGAATTAGGCATACAAAGACTTATTATAAAAGGTGATTCTTTGCTAGTGGTCAGGCAAATCCAAGGGACTTGGAGGTGCAAGAATCGTACATTTTTTGAGTGTCTTAGTAGTGTAAGAGCTTTGATGAAGGGTTTTAAAGCAACACACGTACAACACATTGTGAGAACTCATAACAAGGAAGCAGACTTACTCGCAAATGAAAAGATTCAAATGGCGGTAGGAGGTGTGAAACTATATGAACCCAAATATCAAGGTCAAGAGGAGCTAAAAGACATTATCTTCTTTCTACAAGCAGGTGAGTGTCCCAAACACTTAGACAAGGTGCAAAGACATAGACTAGTTAAGAAGGCCACACCTTACCAATTGATCGGGGATGATTTATATCATAAAGGGAAAGTTTTGGTCTTGAGGAGAGTACCAGGTGTGCAAGAGATAGAGAAAATTCTTCTTTCATGTCATGATGATGTCTGTGGTGGTCACTTTTCTCAAGATATTACAAGTAGTAAGATTTTACAAGCAAGGTTTATTTGGCCGAGCTTACATCGTGATGTCCAATATTGGTGTAAGGCATGTAAGCCATGTCAAATTGCTGGGGATAGACGACTGTCATATGAGCCTCTAGTCCCAATAATATCTTATGGCCCTTTTGAAAAGTGGGGTGTGGATGCAATAGGTCCCCTACCTCGTACTTCTACAGGGAAGGTTTTCATCATCATGGGTGTTGACTACATGACACGATGGGCGGAAGCAACAAGCACAACCCGAATCACAGCTGAAGAGGTATCAAAGTTTATTTTTTATCATATTTGTAGTAGGTTTGGAACACCCCTAGAAATCTTATCAGATCGAGGCTCGGGTTTTAGGGCTGACCTTCTGAATGATCTCTTGAGGAGGTTAAAAGTGAAACACCTGCATTCCACACTCTACTATCCTCAATGCAATGGATTGGTGGAAAAATTGAATGGAATGATATGTAAGATCATTTCTAAGAAGTTTGTGGACCGGCCTAATGATTGGGATCGCCATTTGACGGCTGCTCTTTGGGCGTATAGGACATCTTTCAAGGTATCTGCCCAATTCACCCCTTTTCATCTAGTTTATGGACAGGAGGCACTTCTCCCCATTGAGGTAGAGCTCTCAAGCTTGCGCGTTCTTTCAAGAGTGAAAAAAAAACCAAAAGAGGTTCTACATGAAAGGATCTTAGATCTCCAACGGCTTGAGCTAGATAGAGAAGAGTCCATTGATCACTACATCACCAAAGCGACAAGCCAAAGGGATAAAATCAACAAGAAGCTCAAGGGGAAAGGATTGAAGGAAGGTATGTTGGTTCTTCGCTATGATAACCGACTTGATACTCGACTTGACAAAAAGTTTTTGCAAAGATGGGAGGGACCTTTCATGATAAAAACAAATTTTGGGAATGGTAGTTACAGATTAGTAGATTTATCAGGAAAAATCCACAAGACCAGAGTCAATGGATGGAGATTAAAGCCCTACTTTCAACGTATCAATCCGTTGATAGGCAGTCATCTGCCTACATCGTCTAAGCTCCAAATTCACATGGCTCCCTTCGGCTTGGCAAATGATCCACCTATTTTTAAAGCTTTGATGTGCGAAGAAGAACCAGCCTTGGAATCTGAACATACCCAAGGCAACCCTCCCATCTCCGATTTATGGGATTGAGGTAATGAAAAGCAGGTCTAATGGAGTAAAAGAGTGCATGACACTCCTCCTATTGAAAAAACAAAAAAGTGAAAAAGGAAAAATGACAAAAAAAAGAGAAAAAAAAGAAGCAAAAGAAGCAACACCGTCCTCCTAAAGATATAAATATCTCTAGGCTTGGGGGAGGGCTAATATGAGTGGCATAAAATGGTAACCATCTTTTTGCAACATTTGTCAGCCTACTCAACGTCCTCTTCCTCATATGTGTATATATTTTTCTACGCTATTAAGTTATCTAGAGTAAATTCCCCCTCTTCGTTTAACCTTTGTGGCGACACATACATTGTACTCTTCCCAAAAATGTCACCTTAGTCATATATTTATATTACCACCCTTTTCTTTTTGCTTTGTAAATAAAAGTAAGCATACAATAACCAACTATCTACCCCCAAACTTTCTTACCTCTTGTGAATTAGTAGTAGAAAAATAATATATCCATCTTCCATCCCATATAGATAAATTACCATGGAAATCAGCTCTCCACTTGTCTTTAGCAAAGATTATGGTCCCTCTCTACAAGTCTTCTATGCCCCCTACATAGGTGTCCCAATATCTCTTAAGAATGTACATCTAGTTTCTCTCCTTTCAAAAAGAATCCAATTGTATATTCTTTTCACAAGAAAATAATATTGGGCCCTCCTCTATTTGTTTAAGCATCATAGCCTTTTGAAAAAGCATGATTCCCCTTGGATGCATACAAGCAAAGGGCCCATACAAGAAGACTTGGAAGCAAAAGGTTCCCTAGCCTAGTGTAGACCTTCCAAACCAAATTCCTTGGTGCATGGGCGTGAAGAATAGTCCAAATTCATATCAAACATGTTGAGAAGGTCAATTTTGCCTTTTGAAGCATGTCATTCCGAGCTACAGGTAAAAAGTTATGGTCAAAATAGTTGTTGAGCTAGCAGAGGATCACACCCACATTTTTGCTCACACCCATCATTTTGTAACCATTGATTGTAATAAATGTCTTTCCGACATTAACTTTGATTTAAGCCATTCATTAAGTAACGGGACTCAATTTAGTTTCCAGCTTGTAATCGCGAAGTAATTTCACCTGTTGATGTAAATAATTAGAGATGTTCTCACCTCCAAGGCTGAGGTATATAAGCCAAAGTTTTGTAACCTAAAGGGGAGATTCAATTATTAATCAAAGTGAGTTTTTGAGCGCCGTGACTGTGTATGAGAGAGAGAGAGAGAGAGAGAGAGAGAGAGAGAGAGAGAGAGAGAGAGTCTTATCTTCTTGCTACGCGGGCTACGGGGACGCCATTGGAGAAGCGACACCACCATTGTGTTAGCAACGGTGAGAGCTACACACAGATATCAAGAGTGCGCGCTATCGGCTTCTATGTGTGGTAAGTTCCTACGAGCTTCGGTGTGAGTTTTCTTCCAACTCGTGTGTCGGAATAGAGCGTGCAGCATATCTATAGAACCACAACGAGTAGAGCTACACATTAGTACCATCGGGGTCAAGTTTTGGTCACCTGTATTTTTCGGCCTGTCTTCATACGCGTTTGCCGCACGGAGTGGTTATAGGTTGATTTTGCAGTTCAAGTCTTTAGGGTGTTGTTCTTACCTAGTGTATAGACTTCCCCTTGAGTTTGAGATCGATTCAATGATTCTAGATCCTGTTTCGTATAGCATTCGTTCGTAGTACGGATTTTAGTCACTTGCATGTTTTAGAACTTAGATTTGATTTCCTTAGTAGTGATTGTCATTAGAAGGTCGAGTAGGTGATTTGACACCCACCTAGTTGTTTCCATGCGCCTGCGGGTCAAGCTCCGTCCTCGTCTGACAAATTCTGTTGTTGGTTGAGTTCTCGCTATTTAGCTTCTGCTAGCGGCGTAACCGCCTTAACATTTGGCGCCGCTGCCGGGGACGAGAGCCCTAAGTAGGTGACCTTAGACTAATCCTACGAGGTGAGTCGATAAACTACTTTGTATACTTTAGTTAGAAAAGATCTAGGAGTGGTGGACTCCAAAGGTCTCGAGAGATACTAGGAAGTGGGGTATTCCTGGGTCTTCCGTGTTGACAGTATTTTTATTTTAGCTTAGATTAGATTGTTTTTGATGGTGTTTAAGTGGTTGTTGACATAAAAAGCATTTGCTACTCCTTGTGTGGTAGTAAATCTCTTTATAATTTCAATTGCAAAAAATCCATTTTATGATTAGAAGTAGCTTAGGTAGGGCCTGATTTGATCCTGATCCAGAGCTATCAATTGGTGTTCTATTTGCTTGATGTGTTTGATTGCATGTTAGATCACTGAAAAAGTCGCTTTGGTAGTGAAATATGCAATAAACAAAGTTCACAAAAATTTTCTGTGTAACTGATTGTTGCTGAGCACTTAAAAAAGCTATTGGAAGAGTTCTGTGCTGAAAAACTGGAAATCTGCAACTTTAGACATCATACGCGTATGATGTCTTAGGACCTAAACAGAGACTAAAATTGAAAATTTGACATTGCCAGAGTGTTTAGAAGGGTGGTTTTACCCCAAGATCAACTTAAAACAAGAGCATTAACACTCAAAGAAACCCAAAAAGACAAGTCGGAGTCCAAGAAACGCAAAGAATAGGAAATTTTGGATTCAAATCTTGTTTTTACATTCAAACCTGACAAAAACACTTGAAACTCAATTATAAACATTGGAGAAGGCTTAAAACCAAAAATAGTCAAAATCTGGGACAAAAGACATCATACACGTATAATGTCTTTTGGCACATCCACTGCTTATTTTTGATATCTGACCTGACAAGATTGTTACAGGAACTGTAGGAAGCATAAATATCAAGTTTGGACCCAAATTGATGAAAAAGACATCATACGCGTATGATGTCTTTGACCTAATTTTGGACATATTTTGATACATTGCTAACACAGATCCATTGTAATAGCTGTCTAGAGGTTATATTTCAAGTTTCATCCCATTTGGATAACAATTGACCCAAAAACAAGTCAAAAGCAGAAAATTGCCAAGAAAAGCTTGAACTAGCCATAACTTGCTCAAACAGAGTTCAAACTGAATTTTGTGAGTGAACAGAGCATAAATGAGCCACTGAGAGTGAGCATAACCAAAATAGTCAAATTCTGGAAAAAAAAGACATCATACGCGTATAATGTCTTTTTCAGCATAACAGTAACAAAATTCTCATTTGATGAAACAGAAGATGTCCAACTGACAAGATTAAACAATCAGCTTGGATCAATTCTGACCACAAAAACTTGGGGAAAACAAATTGCCGAGACGGAAAAGTTACAGTCCTTTAGGGGAATTGATGAATTTGAGATCGGGCAGGAATCTCCGGAATAATCAACCAAAACAAGGGGAACCAGCAAGTGTCATATCAACCGAGGGAAGTGTAAACCAAAGTTGGGTGCAACCATTAGAGCCGATCTTTGAAGGAAGTGTTTCCGATACTTCTTCGGAGAGGTCTTACGAGATTTTCACTGAACACTCGAACAGGAACAACAGAGAAAATATGGCAGCAGGATCATCAAACCCTTCGGCCACAATGAAGCTATTGTTCATAAAATATCAGTACGACAATGAGCAAGGTGCAAAGATCTACAAAGACGGAATGGACCGCTATTGTGTAAAGATAGAAGATAGACCTAGTGAGTTCAAGGACTTAGTGCCTGTGAGCTATAGCGGAGATAGATATCTAGATGACGAGGGTACCATGTACTTGGTAGTCCTAAACCCTAACATTGTGGACAAGTGGGGATTGATGGGCACCAAAGACAAAATAGATGAAGAACTCGAGGAGAAAGCACCACTAATGAACTTCCCTAATGCGAGGTTAAGAAGAGAGAATGAAACTACAAGGATCAACACTGATAACATCTATGTGGGGCTATACAAATATAATAATGGGAAGCAAGATCTCTATTATAGATGTGAAGAACCCTACACTGGAGAGTTGACAGACAAAAAAAGACTCTATGTCTTTACCTACACAGAGGGATCGGAAGTGAAAATTGCTGCTTACGATAAGTATGGCAGGCAATACTCAACAATGGGCAAGAAAGAATTAGAAGGATATACATACTTTGGGGGACCACTACATCAGTATTATGTTACTTCTAGCTCACATAGACCAGCACCAACAACTGGAGTGCAAAACTCTAGGACAACAGGAGGACAAAGAACTCAGGTTGCTGACTCTTTTAGTCAACCTTGGGACTCGAAGCTCGGACCAATGCGATCATTACATTCCAGAGAGTCAATGGAGACGAATTGAGGTAGTGCAGTTCCAATCCCCACCTATACCACTCCAGGTCCAAGGTTTGAAGCGGAACCATCACATTTACCTCCCAGTAGTAGATTCAGGGCAGAGGAACCGACAAGGGTAACCCATGAAGTCCACGATGCTAGAGAAAGCTTTAGCCGAGACACAGGAGCAATGAGATTGGTAGCAGATCATAGACGTATGAGACCATCTCAAGTAGCCAAGTGTATGCCAAAGAAGTATGGTGGTTCAGGAGATCCATATGCACATGTGTCACTCTTTAAGCAAGTCTTAAGAGCTGAGCAGATAACAGATTTGCATACACAATACGAGGGATTTGGTCTTACTCTAGAAGGTACTGCATTGACATGGTTTCAACCAATGAACATAGGGGGATTCCATGACATTGACCATTTGCTAAGAGAGTTTGCTGAGGAATTCTCAAAATGAGGGATTAAGCACAATACAGTCTCACAAATATATGCTTTTAAACAGAGAGAACACGAAAAGGTGAAGGAAGCTTCACTTCGCTTCAAACAATACATTGAGAGATGTCCAGTACGTGAACGACCACAAGATGACAGACTATCTGTTCTCTTTATTGAGGGACTGAGGAACGACACTCTCAAGAAGGAATTGCACTTGAAAGCTTGTACAAGTTTCGAGCAAGTAACGAGAGAGGCATTGTACTTAGTGGATAACTGTACGGTTTATGGAGAGGTGTCAGCGGATACAGATTTTTCATCCAGTAGCTCCTCCTCCGTAGCGAGCGAGACTACCACTAAAAAGAATGTTCAAACAACAACCATGCCAAATGTAAAGCAAATGATAGAAGATGCTCTAAAAAGGATGGCACCATACCAAAAACCATTGCCAAAAACACTGAAATGGTGTGCTATTGAAGCATGGTTAGATCATAGAAACAAGAAAAAATTTACCAACACTGAACCATCTCAATTACCCTCATCCCCTCAAGAAAGTACATCCTAGCTAACTTCCTTTGCCTTTGCTACCATTTAGTTTGCTTTTGAATGTCTTGGAGACTTATTTCTCATGCATGTTTGATCATGCATCTTTTTTTTTTTTTTTTTCAAAACTCACAATTGTGAGTGGATAGTATTAAGAACATCACCATATTTGGCAAGCAAGGAACCCCCGCGTGTTTGAGGGGGATTTGGCTGTGGCAAGCTTTTGTGAAATCATACAAGAGAGCAGAGTGACGATCCACATGATCGGAGGCAAACAAGCCGCAGAGGACTGGTCTAGAACAATGCATGTCATGATGACATCTTGTAATAAGTAAAGCCTTGGAGTAGTTGTGGTTTCTCTGTCAAGCAGAAAACTTGTAATCCTTTGACCCTCAAGGCTCGGTCTGAGCTTGATCATGCATCTTATGAGATCAACTTCAGAGGGACTTGAAAAACAATTGCATTCTTGTAACACCACAAATGCCATGGTGTAAGGCTTGTAGCACAATGCCAGGAATATATATCCATTCAATGACACTCACCCAGTACCACTTTCCTTCCAATTGAAGCTTTGGGGATGCACTTAACTACGTAGGGGCTGAGACAATTGGAGACACTTGGAGTTTTCTCTACGTGTGAAGAACAAATGCTATATAATTTCATTCCACTTGTGACCTCCGTTCAATAAGTCTAGACCTCCTTTCAGTCCATGTCCCTTCCAAAATTAAGGGCCATAGCAAGCCTATGGGAAGACCTGGATAGTCTTTAATATATACACCCATTGCTTGTCACTCCGTTTAATCTCCCATTTAAAGGAACTTAGCTTCAAGTTCAAGAATATGCCTTGTCCAAAAACTTGATGTTTTGAACCTTAGAAGAGCTCCCACAATAAGCATCAAGTTTACCTTTGTATGCTTCTATCTTGCAATGCAAAAAATTGGCATATGCCATTAATATATTAAAGGTACTAGAAATTGCTTCAATAAACATTGAGCCACTTTCTATGTAGACGATTTCCAGTAGGAAATCTTAGCCTTGTGGCACTTGTAGTCTCTAATATTTAGTCGTTGGTCCCTAGGATAAGTGTGAGAACCAAACCATATTGATTCTTGAAGGAAAAAATTCATCTATACTAATAGATAATGGGGGAGAGAATTCCTACTAATAGATAATGGGGGAGGGAATTCCGGTTGCTCCCCCCCCCCCCCCCCTCTTCCTGCCACGTGGTCTCACCTCCTGCATCCGGCGCTCCTCCCCATTGTTCCAGAAGACATCGGCTGTGTGTGTGTGCCTCTGAGGATGCCATCGCGCGACTTCCACTGCGTGCAGCAGGGAGGTGAAAGAGATCGGCCTAGGAAGAGAGAGAAAGCCAGGGTAGTTGACAACTTCAGTCTTCACTCACTTGCAGATTGGCAAGGTGAGAGAGAGCCGGCTGCGACACAGATGAGAGAGAGAGAGAGAGAGAGAGAGAGAGAGAGAGAGAGAGATGGTCGACTGTGCGAGTATGACTGTCTCTCTGGACCTCTAGATGTCTGAGTGAAATATAGAGAGAGAACAAGAAAGCCTCCCAATCTCAGACAAGCAACCAAGAGACCCGACGAGACACTCTCTCTCTCTCTCTCTCTCTTCTCTTCCCTTCTTAGCATGAAAGAGGTGTGTGGACACTGCGTGAAAGAAAGAGATAAGGAGAGGTGTGTGCACTGTGTGACCTGGTGTGTGAGAGTCTAGAGAGAAAGAGAGGGTGAGACAGAGCCGCAAGTTAACATCGGGTGATTTTGGATACAGAGAGAATGTCTCAATGGTCACCTGACTGAAAGAGAGAGGAGGACGTACGAGAAAATTGCACCTCCCTCCAGCTTATCATTAGCCTGTAATAAACATTGCTAATCCACTGACGACGAGGGCAGACAGTGACCTAGCAGAACCGGGGCCCATGAGAGAGAGAGAGAGAGAGAGAGAGAGAGAGAGAGAGAGAGAAAAGTATGGGGAGCCGAACCGGCCCAAGCTCCGCTGCTGCTGAGTTTGGCATCTTGCGCTAGAGAGAGAGAGAGAGAGAGAGAGAGAGAGAGAGAGAGAGAGAGAGAGAGAGAGAGAGAAACTTACCAAAATAACCCTCTAATTTGTGGAAATTTCAAAATACCCTTCCAATTGAAAACGGCATGATATTAAGCTGATACACATTTTTGGCCCGTACATGAGAGAGAGAGAGAGAGAGAGAAGAGAGAGAGAGAGAGAGAGAGAGAGAGAGAGAGAGTACGAATAAGACGCGTGCAAATTTTTTGGTGCGTGCTCTTTGTAGCTCGACGATCGCACATGCATACAACGGAGACACATTTTTGGCCCGTACAGGAGAGAGAGAGAGAGAGGCTTCGCTTGAGTGAATGCCCACCCTATACACGGCATCGGGCAAGGGGAAAAGGAGAAATTCCACCCCAAAAATGTAACTGGTCGGGACAATCGCGCCGCCTCATGCTCGGGCAGTGTTTGTGAAAAACGTGTCTCAGCTTAATATCGTGCCGTTTTCAATTTCCAAAATACAGGTTGAGTGCAAGGGGAAAAGGAGAAATTCTGCCCCAAAATAGAGAATAAGAAAAATAGTGTAAAAACCTAAAAAAGTAACCTAATTTTCTAAATTTTCCTCCTGGCAAATTCAAGGAAAGGAATTTTGTATGTTTAGAAAAAAATGCATGTTGGGGGGCAAGGGGAAAAGGAGAAATCCTACCCCAAAATAGAGAAAAATAACCTAATTTTTAAAATTTCCTCTTCGCAAATTCAAGAAAGGGAATTTTGTATCAGTTTTTGGGAACATATATCTCAGCTTAATATCGTGTTGTTTTCGATTCCTAAAATGCATGTTGAGGGCAAGGGGAAAAGGAGAAATTCCACCCCAAAACAGCCAAAAATAACCTAATTTTTAAAATTTCCTCTTCGCAAATTCAAGAAAGGGAATTTTGTATGTTTGGGAAAATGGTTTTTCTCTAACAGTAGGCTCGGGCAAGGGGAATAGGAGAAATTCCACCCCAAAATAGAGAAAAATAGTGTAAAAATTTGAGAAAATTAATAACCTGTTTTTTTAAATTTCCTCTTCGCAAATTCAAGAAAGGGAATTTTGTATGTTTGGGAAAATAGTTTGGTTTTTCTCGAACACTAGGCCCGGGCAAGGGGAAAAGGAGAAATTCCACCCCAAAATAGAGAAAAATAGTCTAAAAATTTGAGAAAATAACTTGATTTTTAAATTTTTCTCTTCACAAATTCAAGAAAGGGAATTTTGTATGTTTGGGAATAGTTTGGTTTTCCTCGAACACTAGGCCCGGGCAAGGGGAAAAGGAGAAATTCCACCCCAAAATAGAGAAAAATAGTCTAAAAATTTGAGAAAATAACATGATTTTTAAAAATTTCCTCTTCACAAATTCAAGAAAGGAAATTTTGTATGTTTGGGAAAATAGTTTTTTCGAACATTAGGGCCCGGGCTGCTGGGTTCAAATTCAAGAAAGATAATTTTGTATCAGTGTTTGGGAAAAATGTGTCTCAGCTTAATATCGTGTTGTTTTCGATTCTAGAAATGCATGTTGAGGGCAAGGGGAAAAGGAGAAGTTCCACCCCAAAATAGAGAAAAATAACCTAATTTTTAAAATTTCCTCTTCGCAAATTCAACAAAGCGAATTTTGTATGTTTGAAAAAATAATTTTTCTCAAACACTAGGCCCAGGGAAGGGGAAAAGGAGAAATTCCCCTTAATAGAGAAAAATAGTGTAAAAATTTGAGAAAATAACTTGATTTTTAAAAATTTCCTCTTCGCAAATTCAGGAAAGGGAATTTTGTATGTTTGGAAAAATAGTTTTCTTCGCACATTGGGCCCGGGCTGCTGGGGTTAATCGTCACAGTGCCTAGCTGGTTGTGGGGACGCTAGCTAGAGCATGGTGAATCAAGGTAGGCCAACAACTCAATGACAACGAGCCAAGGTGCACGAACCAGAGAGAGAGAGAGAGAGAGAGAGAGAGAGAGAGAGAGAGAGAGAGAGAGAGATGTATCGGAGTGACCAGGGTTCAAGAAAAATCCATGGAAAATTTGCAAAATAATTGGCAATTTTAATAGTTTACGCTATTTTATTGGAATTTTTACGTGATTTTTTTTCCTTATCTTCAGTGTTTGGGAAAAATTTATCTCAGCTTAATATCATGTCAATTTCAATTTCAAAAATGTGGATTGAGAGCAAGGAGAAAGGGAGAACTTCCACTCCAATAGAGAAAAATAGTGCAAAATTTTAAAAAAAACATAATTTTTAAAAATTTCCTCTTGAAAAATTTAAGGAAAGGAATTTTGTATGTTTCGAAAAATGATTTTTGTCGAACACTGCCCGAGATTGAGGGAGGGACAGAGAGAGAGAGAGAGAGAGAGAGAGAGAGAGAGAGAGAGAGAGAGAGAGAGAGAGAGAGAGAGAGAGAGAGAGAGAGAGAGATGCTCTTCAAGTTCAGGCTGAGGAGAGTATGGGACAAGGGTAGCTCGACTACATGAGTAGCTATTTTGTTGAAATTTTTACGTGATTTTTTTCCTTATCTTCAATGTTTGGGAAAAATTTATCTCAGCTTAATATCAAGTCGATTTCAATTTCAAAAATGTGGATTGAGAGCAAGGAGAACGGGAGAACTTCCACTCCAAAATAGAGAAAAATAGTGCAAAATTTTTTAAAAAAACATAATTTGTAAAAATTTCCTCTTGACAAATTCAAGGAAAGGAATTTTGTATGTTTGGAAAAATTATTTTTCTCGAACACTGCCAGAGAGAGAGAGAGAGAGAGAGAGAAGAGAGAGAGAGAGAGAGAGAGAGAGAGAGAGAGAGAGAGAGAGAGATGAAACCATGTAGTAGGAGATGTCGTCGATATGATCATCATCATCCTCATCATGCTGAGAGAGAGAGAGAGAGAGAGAGAGAGAGAGAGAGAGAGAGAGTTGAGAGAGCCATGCCGCCGTCGAAGGTGGCGCCATTTTACTAGTAATCTTAATGGGGAAGGGATTCCGGCTTCCCCTCCATGTGGCGTAACTTCCTTGCTTCGGCGAGTGGCGCTTATAGCCTGGCGACACAGACGACCAGTGCGGTCAGCGCTCAGAGAGAAAGACAGGGACGTGTCGGTCTCCGAGAGAGAGAGAGAGAGAGAGAGAGAGAGAGAGAGAGAGAGAGAGAGAGAGAGAGAGAGAGAGAGAGAGAGAGAGACATGAAAAATGTATGCACAAACAAGTCTTGGGCTGATGTATGTGGTAGCAATGTGGTTTCTAATTCCTCACTCATGTAAGCTATGGTTCAAACAAAGAATGTTGAGAATGTGGATGTGGAGGAGTTGAAGGAACGGGAGCGACGTTCCAAGAACATTGTTATTCGTGGAATTCCCGAAGAGAAGTTAGAGACACCTCCTTCTCTTGCCATTGTTATTGAAGATTTCTTCAAAACCCACTTTGGCATGTCCGGAGTTATGGTCTATGGAGCACATAGAGTGGGGAAGCAAGGAGCTCCTTGCTCGGGAGAACGGCCAATTGTATGCACCATGCCGGATGAGACCAAGCGAAAGATTATCCTTGATAATAGTTGGATCTATTTGAGGGATACAAAATGTTTTGTATGTGAAGATCGCACTATTAAGCAACAAAATATGCGTCGCAAGGCATATGAGGAAAAGAATAATAAAGACAAGGAATCTCTCATGAAGAAAATGTGCCCAAGAGGAGGCAAGTCTCTCAGGCAAATAGGGATGCGTGACCTATGAGACCGAGTTACAATTGAAAATATGCTTTTGGAATTGTAATGGATGCCCATGGAATGCGGGGTTGGCATTGATGAACTAACAAGCAAAGCCGATGTTGTACTTCTTGTTGAAACTTGGGAGCATGATACACAAAGGATTAACGGCTTGGAGGATTACAATGTACATTCATTGATGTGGTCAAAGAATCTCAAGCAACGAAGAGGACAAGGAGGGTTAGCATGTATGGTTAAGAAAGGATTGGAAGATTTTGTATCAATTGTGAAAGATGACAAGTACAAACGTTATGTATGGCTGAAAATTATGACACCAAAAAGAGCACCCCATTTTTGTAGCCGGTTGCTACATTCCTCATCATGATTCACCCTTTTTTATGCTTGCATAGATTAGAGATCAACCATTTTCTGATTTGAAAGAGGACATTGCTTATTTCAAAGATGAAGAGTGATGTTATTGTATTTGGGGATATTAATGCTCGCACAAAAACATTGCAACATGATACTCAACAATTTGATATGCCATACATTTCAAGGGAGTTGGAGGAAGTTCACTTGTATGATCGTACTTCAATGGATGAGAAAGAGCCGGATCACTATGGAAAGTTACTTTTACACATGTGTAATAGCACGGGTATGCTCATTGCCAATGGTGTATCTTTGTGGAGTGGAACCAATGGATTTACATGTAGGAGACATAATGGGGATAGTGTGATTGACTATATGCTACTCTCTGAAGCCATCATGTATCGCATAAAGAGTTTTATGTTTGGTCAATGGACAAAGGAGAAGCAACTAAGCATGATAATCTCAGCCAAAGGAAAGAGAAGTTATCACTATGTATGGATTTCAAACGGGCACCAATGTACATTGAAATGGTTGAGCAAAAATTATGGATGACAAAGCTTCAATGTGATGCACCATTGGAAACTAAATGGGAAGCTTTCAAGAAAGCTATTTGTTCTTGTGCGGAAGAATGCTTTGCCATAAAGCATCTCCATGGTATCAACAAAGATAGATCACGCAAAAGGTGGTTTGATAAAGAATGTCAAGATGCTCGAAAGTCCTTGATAAAGCTTGATGCAACTATGGACAAAGACAACTATCAAAGTCATTTGCATACATACAAGGCATTGATTCAAAAGAAGAGAAGAAGATGGGAAGTAAAGCAACAAGAATTTCAAGTCCAAGAAAAGGCACATGCATGTGGAAGATTTTGGAGAAACTTGAGAGGCAAGCGGGTTGAGAATTTTGGTAACTTGAGTCTAGTGGATATGTACACACATTGTAGGCAATTATATGAGCAAGCAAATACTGAAAAAATGTCATTTTATGGTTCACTCCATGTATGCCGTCTTTTTTTACTATTGAGGATGTATGCGGTGGGCTTGAAAAGTTGGCCACTCGCAAAGCGGGAGATCTTCAAGGTATCAAGCGGAGATGATCAAATGGACGGGAGATTTTACCCATGAGTGGATGTGTGATATGTTCAACCTTGCACTTCAACATGGTATGCCTTATGATTGGAGTACTAATTGGGTTAAGCCTTTGCATAAAGGAGGGGATGTAAAGAATGTAAGCAACTACCGGACTTTAATGATTGGGTCTCTTATGGCAAAGTTGTTTGGGTGCATAATGAGATAAAATTGAGTGATTGGGCTGAAGAGAATGACAAGCGTGCAAAGGGACAAGCGGGTTTTCGTCGATGCCATAGCACCATTGATCATCTTGTCACTCTTCGTGTTCTCATGGAGGAAAGTCGGTTGAAAGGCAAGCGATTGTATTGTTGTTTTGTGGACTTTAAGAAAGCCTTTGATATGATTCCACGTAACAATTTGTGGAGAAGGATGGAAGAACTCCAAGTGCCAAGTGAGTTTATGCTTGCGGTTTCTCGAATCTATGAGAAGGTGATTTGTCAATTGCGCATGGGAAGAGAAATTTCAGAAATTTTTGTAAGCACTATTGGGGTTAAACAAGGATGTCCATTGTCACCAACTCTCTTTGGTCTATGCATCGAGCAATTGGAACAAATGGTACTTGACTTTATGCAAGAAGAAGGCATTGAAGAGGTCACTATTTGCAATGCGGTAATCATGCTTTTGTTGTATGCAGATGATGTAGTGCTTCTAGCACACACTTTAGAAGATGCAGAAAAGATTATGGTTGTCCTTGAGAACTTTTGCTTGCATAGTGGGCTGATTGTAAATGAATTTAAAACAAAGGTTATGCTTGTGAAAACCAACCATAAGGAGAAGCCATGCATTGTGTACAACAACGAGACACTTGAAGTTGTTGAGAGCTTTAAGTACCTTGGCCTTGAGGTTCCATCCAATCCCAAGTGGCATGAATGTGCTATGCGTCGTTTGGAAGCGGGAAAGAGAGCATATTATGCATTTGAGAACATGTGTAATGCAGGAAACATCAAGTGTTGGGTTCTCAAGAAGTATCTTTTTGATGCATTGGTGACACCGGTTCTTCTTTATGGAGTTGAAGTGTGGGGCGTGAGCATCTCAAAGTCTACTTGGAAAGAGGTTGAGAATCTCCAAAAGCGTTTTCTTACAAACTTTCTCCAAGTTAAGACACAAACACCATATATGCTCCTACTTCTTGAGTCGGGATCTCTTCCAATTGAGGTTATGGGCATGGAAAGGGTTGTGGAGTACATGATAAAGATGCGTCAAAACCCCTCACATCGACTTCCTACAATTGCATGGGAAGCAAGCAAAAAAGTTCAAAAGACGCATAAAAGCAAGATCTTGAGCACGGGATGGATGCAAGACATAAAGAAGTGGTTTGGGAGATGGGATGCATTACACTTGCTACATGATGCTTCAATTGACTCTCAAGTGAATGAAGCTTTTCTACAACGCCAATGTATTACGGCTTGGGAGAAATCCGGTGGGTCACGCTTCATACATTACACCACCTATATTTCCCAACTACAAAACCATGTTCTTCGCTGAGAGAGAAAACGTACTCACACTTACATGCTTGAGCCTATTCCCTTGTCCGCGATACGCACTATCGCAGCAATTCGGCTTAGCTCCCATTTCCTTCGATGCGAGATAGGGCGTTGGGGCAATGGAGAAGAGTCAAATCGATTGTGCACATTATGCTCACTGCAAGTTCGAGAGTCTGAGTACCACACACTACTAGACTGCTCAGCTTTTGATCACATCCGAACTTGCTTCTCTCACATTTTCAGCCATAACTTAGACCTACACACTTTCCTCTCCCAGCCAAAGTGTGGCCTCTCCATTGCGACTCTCATCACTACAATTACTGAGCATCGAGAGTCACTCATCAGCCATACACATACTACATCACATGTAACTTTGGTCCCATAGGTCATATTTGACCTTCGAGGACGATAATAAAATCTATCTATCTATCTATCTATCTATCTATCTATCTATCTCTCTCTCTCTCTCTCGGAATCCCGTTGCATGCATGTGCGATCATCGAGACTACAGGGAGCACGCACCAAAAATTTCCACGCTTGTCTCATCAGTACCCTCTCTCTCGCTCTCTCTCTCTCTCTCTCTCTCTCTCTCTCTCTCTCTCTCTCTCTCTCTCTCTCTCTCTCTCTCTCTCCCCTCCTGTACGGGCCAAAAATGTGTCACCGTTGTATGCATGTACGATTGTTGAGCTACAGGGAGCACGCACCGAAAAAAATGCACGCATCTCATCAGTACCCTCTCTCTCTCTCTCTCTCTCTCTCTCTCTCTCTCTCTCTCTCTCTCTCTCTCTCTCTCTCTCTCTCTCCTCCTGTACGGGCCAAAAATGTGTATCAGCTTAATATCGCTCCATTTTCAATTAGAAGGGTATTTTGAAATTTCCACAAATTAGAGGGTTATTTTGGTAAGTTTCCCTCTCTCTCTCTCTCTCTCTCATTGGTGACACCGGTGCTTCTTTATGGAGTGGAGGTGTGGGGTGGAAGCATCGGGAAGTGTACTTGGAAAGAGTTTGAGAATGTCCAAAAGCGTTTTCTCACCAACTTTCTCCAAGTCAAGACACAAACACCCTACATGCTCTTACTTCTTGAGTCCGGATCGCTTCCCATTGAGGTCTTGGGCATGGAAGGGTTGTGGAGTACATGCGTAAGACACAACGTAGCCCTTTGCATCGACTTCCTAGAATCGCATATGAAGCAAGTCAAAAGGTTCAAAAGACATGCAAGAGCAAAATACTAAGTTCGGGGTGGATGCTTGATATCAAGAAATGGTTTGGAAGATGGGATGCATGTCACTTGGTCAAGGATGCGTCGATCGACTCCCAAGTTAATGAGGCCTTCTTACAACGCCAATGTATCATGGCTTGGGAGAAATCCGGAGGTTCTCGCTTCAGCCATTTACACCACACACGTTGCCCCAAACTACAAATCTCTCTTCTTCTCGGAACGAGGTAACCGAACCCATTCCTACATCCTTGAGCCCATCCCGTTGAGTGCGATCCGCACCATTGCCTCCATTCGTCTTAGCTCCCATTCTCTACGCTGCGAGACAGGACGTTGGGGCACTGGCGGGAGTGTCATCGACTTTGCACCTTATGCCCTCGTCAAGTGCGAGAGAGTGAGTACCACACACTACTTGAGTGCTCAGCTTTTGACCACATTAGGTCCTCTTTTCCCCATATATTCAGCCATGAGCTCTCCCTACATACCTTCCTCTCCCAACCACGATGTGGACTCTCTATTGCGACGCTCATTTCAGCCATTTTTGAGCATCGAGAGTCACTTATGAACTCCACTCACACCACGTGACATGTTCATTTGGTCCCATAGGTCATATTTGACCTCCCAGGACGATAATAGAAATATCTATCTATCTATCTATCTCTCTCTTCTCTCTCTCTCTCTCTCTCTCTCTCTCCTCTCTCTCTCTCTCTCTCTCTCTCTCTCTCTCTCTCTCTCTCTCTCTCTCTCTCTCTCTCTCTCTCTCTATCTATCTATCTCTCTCTCTAGCGCGAGATGCCAAACTCAACAGCAGCAACCGCCGAAGCCCAGTGTTCGGGAAAAATGTGTCTCAGCTTAATATCGTGCCATTTTCGGTTTCAAAAATGCCGTCTCTCTCTCTCTCTCTCTCTCTCTCTCTCTCTCTCTCTCTCTCTCTCTCTCTCTCTCTCTCTAGCACGAAATGCCAAACTCAGCAGCAGCAGCCGCCGCAACTCAGTGTTCGGGAAAAATGTGTCTCAGCTTAATATCATGCCATTTTCGGTTTCAAAAATGCCGGTTGAAGTCAAGGGGAAAAGGAGAAAGTCTACATAAATCCGACCGCGGGTTGTGGGTGCTAGTCAAGCTCTTCATCGCTGTTGTTGCTCACATTCGGCCCATCTCACTGGCCTGAGGCTCTGGTTCTCTCTCAAAGCACTCGTCTAAGGCTCTCTCTCTCTCTCTCTCTCTCTCTCTCTCTCTCTCATACGCATACAGACGACACTACATGCAAGCCACCTCAGTGAGCGCATCCTAACCGCTGCCGGTCCTGTTCAATGCTCTCCCCCCCTCAATTGTCGCGGCGGACGCACAACTCACATCCTGTAACTCCGACTCTCGAGACCTGCGCATGCGCGACATTCGTTTACTGTGGCCGAGATGCAGAGCACACTCGCTCAACACTGGACCGGACATAGGAAATCTTGCCACGTGTTTGGGGGGGGGGGGGGGGGGGGGGGGGCAGAATTGCCGTGCATCCTTGGGCATTCACTCAGGAGAAGCCTCTCTCTCTCTCTCTCTCTCTCTCTCTCTCTCTCTCTCTCTCCATCTCTCTCTCTCTCTCTCTCTCTCTCTCTCTCTTCTCTCTCTCTCTCTCTCTCTCTCTCTCTTCTCTCTCTCTCTCTCTCTCTCTCTCTCTCTCTCTCTTCTCTCTCTCTCTCTCTCTCTCTCTCTCTCTCTCTCTCGGAATCCCGTTGCATGCATGTGAGATCATCGAGCTACAGGGAGCACGCACCGAAAATTTGCACGCTTGTCTCATCAGTACCCTCTCTCTCGCTCTCTCTCTCTCTCCCCCCTCCTATACGGGCCAAAAATGTCTCTCCTGTGCAATCATTGAGCTACAGGGAGCACGCCCTGAAAAAATGCACGCATCTCATCAGTACCCTCTCTCTCTCTCTCTCTCTCTCTCTCTCTCTCTCTCTCTCTCTCTCTCTCTCTCTCTCTCTCTCTCTCTCTCTTCTCTCTCTCTCTCTCTCTCTCTCTCTCTCTCTCCCCCCTCCTGTACGGGCCAAAAATGTGTATCAGCTTAATGTCGCTCCATTTTCAATGGAAGGGTATTTTGAAATTTCCACAAATTAGAGGGTTATTTTGGTAAGTTTCCCCTCTCTCTCTCTCTCTCTCTCTCTCTCTCTCTCTCTCTCTCTCTCTTCTCTCTCTCTCTCTCTCTCTCTCTCTCTCTAGCTCGAGATGCCAAACTCAACAGCAACAGTCGCCGCAGCCCAGTGTTCGGGAAAAATGTGTCTCAGCTTAATATCATGCCATTTTCGGTTACAAAAATGTCGTCTCTCTCTCTCTCTCTCTCTCTCTCTCTCTCTCTCTCTCTCTCTCTCTCTCTCTCTAGCACGAGATGCCAAACTCAGCAGCAGCAGCCGCCGCAGCCCAGTGTTCGGGAAAAATGTGTCAGCTTAATATCGTGCCATTTTCGGTTTCAAAAATGCCGGTTGAAGTCAACGGGAGAAGGAGAAAATCCGTCCCAAAATAGAGAAAATTACTGTAAAAAGCAAAAGAATAAACCTAATTTTGTTAAATTTCCGCTTGAAAAATTCAAGAAAGGGGATTTTGTATGTTTGGAGAAATGATTTTCCCCCAACATTGCCGGCGCAGCCAGAAATGGAATTTCCTCTTGAAAAATTCAACAAAGGGGATTTTGTATGTTTGGAGAAATGATTTTCCCCCAACACTACCGGCACAGCCAGAAATGGAATTTCCTCTTGAAAAATTCAACAAAGGGGATTTTGTATGTTTGGAGAAATGATTTTCCCCCAACATTGCCGGCGCAGCCAGAAATGGCGTTCTCTCTCTCTCTATCTATCTCTCTCTCTCGGAGCTTGGCCGGAATCCCTCTCTCTCTCTTTTTCTCTGTTTAGCGCGATGCCTCTCTCTCTCTCACACACAGGGCTTGGGCCCGGGCTAAGACGCAGGCACGTGCGCGGATGTTCTGTCTCTCCCCTACTGCACGTGCGCATGCGCTGGAATTTCTCCTTTTCTCCTTGATTTGAAGCTGCACGCAGGCACTGTTTTGTTCAGTGCACACCAATCGGAGGCAGCCGGAGTATTTTACTGCAGACACGTGTCCGTAGGAGGGGGCTGGAATCCCTTCCCCCATTATCTATTAGTATAGATATCCTAAGCGATTTTTTCTTTTAGCTAAGACAACAATTATTATATTATCCTAAGCATGTTTCAGCTTGAGCTCTTTACTCGGCTAAAAGCGCTCATATTATCGTCTCATCAAATGCCTAGGCCTCTTTTTTGGTGGCTCCCCGAGGCTTAGGACCCATTCTCACAAACTTTGCCAAGATAGTGCTCTACCATGGAGGCCATGGAAAAATCATTAAGGAGGTCATGAAATCTCTGGGCTTTGCGCCTTGGTTGTGCCAGCTAGTTCTCTCTCCCATGCTAGAAGCCACTCTAGCTCCTTTTTAATGATAAAGTTGTCCGTGCTTTTGTAGTCAAAAGATTAATCTTGTAGGGATACTCGCTTGCTCTATTTGTTTTTGCCATTGGCTCGCATTCGTTAGTTACCATGTTGGAAGATAGTGCTACGAGAGGGGAGATCCAAGGGTTGTCCTGACCAAACAAGGACCATCGCTCCCAGTGAAGCTCTTTGTTGATGATTCCCTACTTTTCATCAAAGCCAGCCCATAGACTATTCGAAGGGCTTTGGAAAGTGTACAAATGTTCACCTTAGCCTCTCGATCAAAATGCAGTATTGAGAAATCTAGAGTGATCTCACTGTGAGAAATGGCTCTTTCGATCCATCTATGAGGACCCAAGAGTTAGTTTCTAAAGGGAAGGTTTTCTACCACCTTGGTGCTTCGCTGAGGGTTAAATTAATCAATTATTTTCTCCTCCTATACATAAACTTCACGAGTCTGCTTCTTAAATTAGCTAGGTGCAATTGGAAGGATTTCTTGAAACTGGTGAAAAGATTTCTATGAAAAAATAACACCAAAAATGTGATGCCTTGGCAACAGCGGGCAAGTTGGGAATGTCGCAAGGCTAGTTGAGCAAGGAGGCTTCGAGATTCTCAATCTTGTTGTTCATGCAGAGACCCAGTGTGCCAAGTTCTGACGTCAATCACGTTGCAAGACCATGCATGGGCCATTATGGCAAAGGACTTGATGTACAAGACAAAACTTAATTTGAAGAGTGGCTAGTGGAAAAAGGTAGAGGTACATGACAAGCTACTCGCCCCCTGGTGATCTAGTTTAACACTGGGTGGCACAACAACAAGCAAGATCGTACAAAAAGTGTAATAGAGCTTTGGAGGTACTTGAATGGGGAGAGGTGACAAGATACTTCTGCAGCTCCATCACTCATTGGTCCCATTGGTTGTCTAAAGTGGAAAGCCTCTAGCTTAACCCATTCTTGATAGAGATAGCTAGAAAGATAAAAAATAAAGGACTCAATCATGTGGGCCATCTTTGGGACAACATTAACAGGAGTTGGAAAGGTGTTGACCTCCTGGCTACTCAATTCCACCTCAACGAGATCGAAAGACTTTTGGATGGGTTGGACAATTACTGTACATCGGTGTGCGAGTCTGCATTCGAATAAAAGGCATGGCAATGGCCCAAGGATAGACATTTTTGCAAACCTAAGACCAAAGACATTTTCCACTGGCTCTTGGTCTCGTCGGATTGGTTTGTTCCCCTTAATTGGCTCTGGGAAAGTAATGGTTAAAGGCAAGGTGGATGTTGGTAACCAATAACATTTGGAAGACATAGTGGCCTCTGACGATGAAGATCTTTCCTTGCAAAGTGCTTTGGGGGGCCTTGCCATCAAAACTGAAGATCTCTATCAAAGGGATCGGATCTGATAGGTGTTTGGGCTGCAAAGTGGCTAATGAGGACCACGCGCACCTCTTCAAGGAGTGCTCGGCTATAAGGGGGCTAGCATGGAAGACATGCAAATGGGTACAAAAGACCTCAAAGATAGGGTTCTTCAAGAACAACCTGATCCGTGGAGAGATGGGGATTAAAAGCCAGGTGTTATTGATTTGCATGCAAATTGTTAGATTCTACTACTTTAAGCAAGTATAAAAGTTTCCTCTATCTTGTGAGCATGTATGGGTGTGATATCCTCAGTGGTATTCTCTACGAGGACAATCCTTTAGGTGATTCCTTTCACCATTGTATGTGTGTTAAGATAGCATTGAAGCATGGCTCTTGTTTGGATTCACATTCCATAGCCAAGAGTGTTGGTGTAGGCTCTCACTTCTCACAAGCTTGGAGAAGGAGGTGGAGTTTCTCAACTTTCACAAAGTGAGAATGATCCACAAAATGATTGTGTGTGTGTGTGTGGTGTATATCCCCCTAGCACCCCCCTTGCTTGCTTGGGGCGAGTTGTGGATTTTCCACATGCTTCAAGCTCATTGGACCCCTCTCCCCCTAGCCAATCACATGCAGCATGCAATCAAGTACATGGGTAGTCTTTTGACAAGTGTCCTCCTTACCCCTTAGAGAGAGAGAGAGAGAGAGAGAGAGAGAGAGAGAGAGAGAGAGCTTGAAAATATCTAGATATTTGTTGGATGGAACTAGAAGCTCATTGGACCAGTCTTTAGCCTAACCAGTAGCATTCAAGCACACCATGTGGTTAAGCTTAGGGGAGAGTCTGATATGTGTCCCATGTGCCCTTTGAGAAAAGGGGTGCCCTTTAGGTGAGTGGGAGGTTAGGTCAAAGATTCCCTTAACTTTGGGACTTTCATGCATAGGAAGCTTCTCAAGCACTTCCTCATTAAGTTTGTAGGGTCTCTTTTTGACTCAAGCACCTTAGCCCCCATGCATGGGAAGCTTCTCAAGAACCTTCTTCATTAAGTATGACAAGTACCTCAAGTACCTTAGTCATCAAGCATGACAAGCACCTTAGGTGGAGTTCCCACCTCAAGCTCAGCCCTAACTTTCCTAAGGTCAAAGGCAAGTTTAGGTCGGGTTCCCACCTCAAGCTTAGCTTGCCTAAGGTCAAAGGACTTTTAACACTAACCATTGGAGGTCTTTAATGAAGCTAACCCTAAGGTCTTTTAAGATTCATTAGTTAACCTTGCTCTTTGACAGACCATCTCCTTTACCATTGGCCCCGTGTTGAGATAGATCCATAAGCACATGTTATATTCTAACTCGTGTTCTCATTTATTACCCCACATTAAATGGTCAGTTTAATATGAGAGAATCATTTGGGTTGGTTAGATATTAGATTTATTGACAAGGTCGCTCCGATAGCTAAGCTATTGCAAGAGGTGATGGACACTAATGAGGTGCCAATATCACTCTAGATTGAATGCTAGGCAAGGGTGCTAGTTGCAAGACGGTTCGATAGCTGTAATTCTTACAAAAGGGTTCAATAATTGTAATGGGAAACCTTGTTTTTTTACATGAATACTTGTGCACATTCACCTTACTCTCGAGATGCTATTGAAGGAGGTAACCTAGACAATGAGCAAGTGTGAATATTCCAAGAGAACGAGCAAGGGGACATGTCATTTTGTTCATACAATGGACCATAAAGTTTTTTAATAGATACATGTGTGTGAGAGAAGTTGTGTGACACAATGATTCCCAGTAAAGGTGGTAGAGGGACACATAGATCCAAATCACTAGAAATATCTTCAAACGTGATAGTC